>NW_027185764.1:28934796-28956836 GCF_028583685.1 Petaurus breviceps papuanus | reverse complement strand
GAGAGAGAGAGAGAGAGAGAGAGAGAGAGAGAGAGAGAGAGAGAGAGCATACTTCTTCCTTTATCTCAGGCTAGACTAAATAGTGAGAATGTTAACAATGAAGCTGTGGAAAGTTACCTTAAGATTCTGTAGCCCCACACTGCTGCTGATTATTTAGGTTTTCTAAGGTTTTTCTTACTGCAAAGATAACAAAATAATAGATCTCCCTGGAGTCAGGAAGACGAGCTCAAATCCAGCCTCAGACATTTACCAGCTGTGTGTCTCTGGGCACTTAACCCCTGTTTGCCTCAGTTTCCTTATATATATATGCTATATATATAGCACCTACCTTTCAGGGTTGTTGTGAGGTCCAAATGAGATAATAATTATAAGTCACAGTGCCTGGCACATAGTAAGTACTATATAAATGTTAGCTATTATCATTATTATTGTTAATTGAGGATCAGGGAGGTAGATAGTCATTAAACATTTATTAAGCACCTACTATATGCCAGACACATTCCTAGCAGTGAGGATACAAAGAATTTTTAGTCACTGGCATTTGTTGACTCATCCACAGAAGTACTGGGGTGTTGCCGAATCATAAACTATTATAAATGGGAAGGTTCAACACTCTCGTTATACAGAAAAAGAAACTGAGACCCACAAAAAGTGAAGTAATTTGCTTAAGGTCTTATATTTATCTAAAATCATGAATATATGTAGCACAGTTGTGTAAAGTCCTGTGCCATGTAGGACTGCTCAGTTTTGTCTCTCCTCCTTCCATGGGTTCTAGGATTTATTGAGGCTTCTCTGAGCCTCCAGACATTTTCATGGCCTGGCACTGGACAAGGAGTTGTAAATGAATGAAAAGAAAGGTGCAAGTATTTTTTCCCCTTGTTCATAAGATAACAAGTGGGTCTTGACCATAGTTGAGAGCACATCACCCTAAACCTGAGGTAGAGGAGAGGTGAATGAAATTCAGTCATCCCAGTTCAGCAAGGAATGAAAAGTGGGAACAGGTTTAAAAGGGTGAGTTGGGAAATTTCCACAAAAATTTTAATGGCTCTTTTGTGTGCCAGTGAGGGGGCTATGGAGCTTACTAACAAGAGACTTGAACATGTGACTAGCCCACAGGCATATTGGCCCATGCTAGTCCCATTTTAAAAGAGCTATGATGGATGCTTCCCTGAGGTGGTAGCAGTGGGAAACAGATGGTGGCTATGAAAATGGAGTCCAGTAGCAACAGAACTTCCAAGCTTCATTTTGAGGTGATGCCTGAGAGAACAGCAACAACAGACTGGCAAGAGTGTTCCTTAACCATGCCAATGAGTTATAGGGTATGGAACTGAGGAATAGGCAGGTACGTAACCATAATGTGATAAAGCAAACCCACATCTGGCCCTTCATTTGTACTGTGGGTCATACAAACTGTGTAGGTCCTGAAGGAACCTGAGACCTATCAGAGAGGAGAGTTGCTGAGCTCTCTAGAAACTCAAAGTTCCTTTTCATTTTGGAAAGAGAGTCTCAATCCCAGGGTGCACTATAAATCTGGAGTGGTTGTGTTATTCCTTGGGAAAGGTGGGGCTCACAAAAGGGGAAAGTTTTCTTGAGTGTCTATGGGTTTGGATATGAGTCTTCCTTTCCTCTTTCTTATGTGTAAGAAACTTTGTTCTATGTTTGACACTTAGGGAATTAAACCTAGAAAAGAACCAAATCCAGATATTCCCAGACAAACTCTGGTTTGATATACAGACCATGGAATATAGTATTATCATTCAATATCTCCCAGATTAAACCTGGTCCTTCCATTCTGATTCAGCATATGGAACATATAAAACATCCCTAAAAGGCAGACATCCAGCCCCTGCTTAAAAAACTCCAGTATGAAGGAAAGAGACAGCCTGTTCCATTTTTTTTAGACAGCTCCTATTGTTAGGAAATGTTTCCCTAAATGAGCCAAAATTAGTCTCTTTCCCCCATCCATCTTTCTCTCTTCTCCAGGTTCTTCCCCTATTACTGTATACATGCTCGAGTCTCTCCTGTCACACTTAAAAACAACCTCTCATTCCACCTACTCCCTCAAATTGCTTTTCTATTATTCTTTTTCTTTTTTGTCACCAAATTTATCAGAATCATGTATGCCATTGCTTCTACTTCCTGACTACTCCTGAGTTTTTGTGTAATTCAGCTTCAGTTTCTACCATGCCACTGAAATTCCTCTTTTTATGATTACCAGTGGCCTCCTAATGGCTATATCCAATGGCTTTTTTTCATTATTTATCTGCCTTCATCATCTTACAGAATTCAGCACTATTAACCACCTCACCTATGAAATAGTCTCTCCTTTCATGACTGCCATGACCTTAAAATTTTTATTCTACCTCCCTACTTTCTCTGACCTTTCCTTTCACTTCCCTTGACTTTGGTTCCTCTGCTTTTACCCTGCTTCCATTTCCCAAGGCTTTACCCTCAGCCTTCTCTTCTTTCTTTATACACACATCTTTACACATCTCATCCACTCCCACCAGGCCTGGTCTGTCTATTCAGAAAGTGGCATTCCTGATTCTTATTTCCAACGGACAATTGTCTCTTTGTACCTGGATGTCTTTTTAAAGCCATAAGCTCAATATGTTTAAAATTGAACTCATTAACTTCCCCCCACCCCCACCCCAAACTAGTTCCTCCTCCTGACTTCCCTATTTTGGTTAGTGGTACCCCTATTCTTTAACCCAGGCTTAAGATCTTAAAGTAGAATTTCATCTACCCCTCACTCTCCTGACCAACCAGTTGCCAAATCTCAATTTAAATGTTGCTTACATGTCCCTTCCTTTCCATTACCATTGTAACCACTCTGTTTTAAGACCTTATTACAATTCTTCCAGACTTACAGTAGCCTTAGAACCAGTGCACCTGCCTTCATTTTCTACCATTTCTAATCTAGCCTGCACACCATGCCATATTGCTCTTCTCACAGTAGCAATATCACTGTATCCTATCCTTGTCTAAATTATTTAGTGACTCCCTTTTGTCTGTCCGATAAAGTAAAAACTCCTTAGTTGGACATTTAAAGTCAATCTGCCCCAACATACCCTGTGCCCCAGCCAAATTTCTCTTTTCCTTCCCAAGAGCCCTTTCTCTAGAGCACAGTGAGGACCCCAGGGAAAACGTATACTCTGCTTTCCCTTTCAGCTCTGCTATTCCCAAAGTCATTTGGCCATGCCATCTTGGGGCTCTTCTTTGGGACTTAAGCCAAGGACTGTGGAGAAGTCACAAGAGTTTGCACTATCCCTAGCCCCATTCCAATGACTTACTGACAAGGTATATAATGCAACTATAATGACCAAACTTAGCCTTAGAAAGGGGATAAGAAAATGCACCACCTTCCTTTCCTTGCAAAGGATAGGGACTCTGGATGTGGACCATTGTATACACTGTCAAAATTGGTTGATATATTGACTAGTTTTGCTGATCTGTTTTTTTTCTCTTTCTATTGTCTTTGTCACAAAGGTTCTGTCTGGGTAGGGGAGAAGAGGGATATCTTTAGAAATGAAGGTGATATAAATATCAAAGATATCAATACAATTTTTAATGTTTTATTTTATTTTTAATTTATGAAATAAAACAAGCATTTCTCATAACATAGTAGAATTTTTAAAAAGATGATTATACATGAAATTGCAAATCCATTGTATACAACTTGCTATTCCTTTTAAATACTGAATAAAATTATCATGTAAATCTCTTTTTCTCCCTTTTTCCTTTCCTTCCCCCAGCTCTAACCTAGAGATGATACCATTAGACACAAATATACACACATATACGCATATGTATACATATAATATACATGTAAATATGTATGTACATAAATATATATGCACAATATACATGCATATATATGTAGAATCATTCTATACATGCCTCTATTTATCAGTTCTTTCTCTGGATGCAGAAAATCTTCCTTCATATGTCCTTTGTGGTTAATTTGGGTATTTATAATAATCAAAATGACTTAGTCGCTCAAAGTTGTTCTTAAGCAATATTGTTGTTATTGTATACAATAATTTTTTGGTTCTGTTCATTTCACTCTTCATTATTTCATGCAATTCTATCCATGTTTTCCTAAAATTAATGAGCTCATAATTTCTTATAGCACAGTAGTATTCCATCATGATCATATACCACAATTAGTTCAGTCATTTCCCAATTGATGGGCATCCCTGCAATTTCCAGTTCTTTGCCACCACAAAGGGAGCTGCTATAAATATTTTAGAACATATAAGTTCTTTTCATTTTTCCCTAATCATCTTGGGAAACAGACCTAATAGAGGTATCGTTGGGTCAAAAGGTATAGGCAGTTTAATAACTCTTTGAATATAATTCCAGATTGTTGTCTAAAATGGTTAGATCAGTTCACAATTCCACCAACAGTGAATTAGTGTCCCATTTTTTTACATGCCCCCTCCAACATTTGTCACTTTCCCCTTCAATAATTTTAGCCAATCTGATAGTTGTAAAGTGATATCTCAAGGTTGCATTTTTCTAATCAATGATTTAAAGCATTTTTTCACAATTAAAAAAATATTTATAGATTCACAAATTGCCTTGACTTAGCACCTTTTTAGTTTTTTTGTGCTTAGTGAAGGCAATCCATTCAAAATAGATACAACTTTTTCCAGTCCTTCCCCTTTGATCCCCATCAATCTCCTTACATCAGTAATATAAAATTCAAATAGAAAATGGAGGGTGGGGTGGAACTAAACCATATATAAAGATCCCTTCATATAGCGTATTGATTTAGAAAACCACACATTAACATTATGTTTTATTGTATTTTTATTTAGTTTGTTAATTATTTCTCAATTACATTATCATCTGATTTCAGCCGTACTCTTGTGGTGACTTCCTGGCCTTGTTTTTGAAACCTCTGCTTCATATAATTTCCTCCTTTCCCAGACTCAGTTGGAGAGCTCTCAGTTTCTCAGCCTGAAAGACCAAGATGGAGAGATATGAGGTATTTGCCTAGGATTATACATTGAGAAGTGTCTGATTTTTGAATCCATGTCCTGTAACTCGAAATCTCTTTCCCCAAAATATGCTGCATGGAAAAATAAATTCCCTCAAAGATGGAGATATTCACACCTCATCATCTTTCCACGTTCCATTCTGGAGTGGGAACGTTACTCATCTTTTCTTTCTTTGTTCATCCGCACATTGGCAGGAGCCAGAATCATTTCTGACAAACTTTGCTTGCCCAGAATTCCTCTCATCTTCTGCAGAAAGCTTTCTCAGTTTGCTGTAAACCTTTGGTTTTGAGAGGTTACTTTTGCCCAACATGCCTCATGTTGCTTGGCAATAAGAGAACGAGGAGGGCAGGAATTTTGAAAGTTAACACTTCTGAGAGGACTCTGGGAGATCTAGTATTATAATAATTGCTTAGATTTGTACAGTATTTTAAGTTCTACATAGTACTTTCCTCACAACACTTTGAAGGCAATAGTACACACATTTATTGTACCCATTTTACTGACAACGTTCTTGGAGGTTGTGACTGTCCCACAATTACACAGCTAAAACATGTCAGAATTGGGATTTGAACCTAGGGCTTATGAGACTAGTTACCAGTTATCTTTCCTACTACATTTAACCACAACCCGTTAAATTCTTAGGAATTTGTACTTGAAGAAGACCAATTTTCATCTCTAGGACTAGTTGGGAAATAGCGAAAGAAAGGAACTAAGGATGGAAGCTTGTTTCTGCCATCAGAATTGTTGGAAGCCATAATTGTTAAGAGATACAGAGACGGTGTTAGGAAAAAACCCAATGATGTAAATATTTTATTTGCTCTGTAGTAAATAATGCATATATTTATAAAAACAAAGTGAATATTTTATAGCCTGCAGTGCTGCTATTAAAATTTGGAATTAAATCTGTTTGTTTAGAAAACCACAAGTTAAAAATTCTACAGAAAATATCACAGCTCAGATGAATGTGTTGAATGAGTACTCTCAATCAAATTCAAACACAGAAGAGTTTGGGAACCACTGTGGATTCGATTATCTGAGCTATTAGGCCTGAAAGGGACCCCTACAGAAAGTAATTCATTTCCTTGCTTTCAGAAAGCACCTTTCTAAATTATCTCAAGCAGTGGAGAATCTATTCCATTTTTTAAAAGAACCTATAAATGAGATTGTTCTACCTCCCTCAGGAAATAACTAATTCCAGTGTTTAATATGCAGTAAATAATTCCTTCTGACCTAACACTGCTAGGTGAATCCAGTCCCCCATATTCTATAGTAATAATATACCATACTATAATAATAATAATAATAATAATAATATACATTTATATAATACTCTAAGATTTGTATAGCACTTTTTCTAATGACACCGAGGGTAGAAGTAGTCTTCAAATAGTTAGTATATATAGTTACAGAATATAAATGTTTTTGTCCTCATTTTACAGAAAAAGAAACTTGAGACTCAAAGTTTTAATTAACTCCTAATCACCCAGCTAGTGTCTGAGTCAGAATTCAAATCCTCTTCTCGCTTGACTGAATGTTGTGCCTTTCCATTGTTCCCTGTCCATGCTGTCCCACTACCTTAAGGTAGAGGTGAAGAATAGAGATATATCATGTTTAGCTGGGGTTCTTTACATGGGCTTCATGAACTTTAAAAAAAAATATTTTGATAACTGTATTTCAAAATAATTGGTCTTCTTTATAATCTTATGCAGTTTCTTTTATATATTTAGAAATATTATCCAAGAAAGGATCTATAAGCTTCACCAGATTGCCCGGGAAAGGGGGTCCAGATTCACACACACACACACACACACACACACACACACACACACACACACACAAGGTTTAGGACATTTACCCTATATCTATGATAGTAAATAAAGTAGGGATACAATACAATCTCAAAACTCTAAAACAATGGGTCGACTCTCATAAAATTAAATCTATTAGGAAATCCTATTAAAATTTATTTGGATTGAATTTAATACACAATTGAAGTTCTATACCTGAGTTCCAATATCAACTTCACAAACATAAAATCAAACAAATATTTATTAAACATTTGCCATGTGTTAGGTGCTGGGATACAGATGCAAAAAAGAAAGTCCTTATGCCCTCAAAGACATTCTAAAGGATAAGGAAGCCATGGCTGAATAGTTTCTGTGGGGGGAGGGGGAAAGATCTGGAAGTTTTTAGAGGACTTTTTCAGTAATTTTAGTCCTACTCTTCATGACTCTATTTGGGGTTTTCTTGGTAGAAATATTGGAGTGGCTTGCCATTTCCTTCTCCAACTCATTTTACAGATGAAGAAGCTGAGGCAAACAGGGTTAAGTGATCTTCCCACAGTCATACAGCTAGTAAGTGTTTGAGGCTGGATTTGACCCCAGGTCCTCCTGATTCCCCGTAAGGTACTCACTATAACCACTGCACCATTTAGCTGCCCCTTTTTGAGAACTCCAAATGCCAAATGAATCAAAGGTTTGACATGATAGCCAAAAAACTATTGCCATGAATGATAGGCTACCTGAGAGCTAAAGCAGGTGATAAAGTTTATCTGGAGTTTTGTGTTCAATTTTTTTTAAAGCAATCAGGGTTAAGTAACTTGCTCAAGGTTACACTGCCAGTTATTTTTTTGTGTGGGTGCTGAGTATCTGAGGCCAGAACCGATCCCAGGTCTCTCCACACTGGGGCTGGCGCTCCTACTCACTGTGCCACCTGGCCGCCCCTGTGTTCAATTCTTAGCATCGAATTTTAGAAGGATATTGACAAACTAGAGAACATTCAGAAGAAGGTGGCTGAGATAGCCATGTCACATGTGGGTCATTTGAAGAGACAGAATGATTAATTAGCCTGGAAAAGAGAAGACCTGGGGGAGACATTCTAACTGTCTTTGAGTTTCTGAAGTGGGATGAGACTTGTTCTCCTTGACCTCAGAATAAGGAGCAAAGTATAGAAATTTCAGAGAGGCCAATTTTGGCTGAATGTAAGGGGAAACTTTCTACTTATTAGATATGTCTAAAGCAGAATTAGGTTGCCTTGGGAGGTAGCAGTCTCTTTCTCACCAGAGGTTTTGAAGCAGAGTAGATAACTCCTCGTCCATGATGTTGTAGAAGAGATTCTTGGTTAAATGGTTTCTCAGGTCCCTTCTACATCCAAGATTCTTGGATTCTGTGAATGCCTTTCCCCCTGCCCTGAATCAAAGTTAACTTCCATTAGGGAATTATGAGCAGCTGAATTCTTCCCACTCCAGGGAATTTCTATACAGAAAAATTTAGATTGATTTATACTTTCAATATACTGTACATTGGAGGCCTCTTGTTCCTTATCAGTTTTCTCTTCTCTAGACTTAAAAATAAAACAACTTAAAAAATAATCCCCAGAGGGATGGCACAGTGTAGTGGATAAAGAGTCCATCTGAGGGGTGGCTAGGTGGCACAGTGAATAGAGCACTGGCCCTGAAGTCAGGAGGACCTGAGTTCGAATCCAGTCTCAGACACTTAACACACTTACTAGCCATGTGACTTTGGGCAAGTCACTTAACCCCAATTGCTCTCAAAAAAAAAAAAACAAAAAAAAGAGTCCATCTAAGTCTGGTCATTGTTGTTCAGATGTTTCAGTCATGTCCAACATTTCATGATTGTATTTTCTTAGTAAAGATACTAGAGTGGTTTTCCATTTCCTTCTCCAGCTCATTTTACAGATAAGGAAACTGAGGTAAACAGGGTTAAGTGACTTGCCCAGGGTCACACACCTACTAAGGGTCCAAGGCCAAATTTGAACCCAGGTCTTCCCAATTCTAAGGTGGGCACTTTAACCATTGCATCACCTAGCTGCCCCAAGAAACAATCCCTACCCTGAATGAGCTTGTGTTCTAATGGAGGGAGTTTTGTTGTGTCATTTTAGTCACATCTAACTCTTCACAACCCTATTTGGGGGTTTCTTGGGTTCAAGTCTCATTTCTACCACATGCTGGCTGATAACACCCTGAGGAAGTCAAGAGACCTCTCAGTCAACAGTCTAAGTAGCAGAACAGTATAGGAGAGGAGAGTTGGCATGTATGCACGCTTGTATATGTAGCCTTTCAATGTCCCTTTCTTTTGTGAGTTATCTTCCACCATTAGATCATAAGCTACTTGAGGGCAGGGACTATCTTTCTTTTTTGGATTTGTATTTTCAATGCTTAGTACAATGCTGTCACATATTAGGTACTTAATAAATGTTTATTGATTGACTTCTTAAAACCTTACCTTTTTTCTCCTTTCTAGCCCTGGAACTTTCTGTGGTTTTGGTTTTCACATGTTTGGGAGTTGAAATGGGTTTAGCTTCATGGTTATGATATTTAAGGTAGAGAATGGTAAGGTGATTAATGACAACACAAACAATTAGCTCAGCCTTCCTCCCCACTACCCACCATTAAAAAATGATTTTTTATTTTTACAAAAGTTAATAGAGAGATGACTTTGAAATAAAGAAGACCTGAATTAAATCCTACCTCTGACACATACTGGCTATGTGACCCTGAACAAATCACTTAATTTTTTAGTACTGTAGTTTGCTCTTTAAGATTATAAACTGCAAAGAAGGTGACAGACTCACACCCGGAGTCATTCCTCATAGGTGAGTTCTCCACATCAAGGAAATCACAGGTCCAATCCCTATCTTTATTCTTTTAAAATACTCTTACCTAGAAAAGGACCATAAGAAAGCACCTCCTAACAAGATACTGCATCAGGAAAAAAATGTAACCAGCTCCCCAAACCCCTGTGAATATGGACAATTAACTTTGTTCTGATAATTCTTTTTTAATCATTGAATTTTAGAGTTCTTTATTCTATTTTTCATGATCTCTACTTTTTCATTATAGTTTTCCAGATTCTATCTGAGGCCATCCCTTTCCTTTCTGACTTTTGACACTGAATTCTAATTTCACTCCTTATCTCTCCCTTCAGTTCTTTTTTTATGAAATTTCCCAGCTGATATTTGATCAACCTATCCTGATGTTCTAGTACTGGGTTGTTCAGAATGATTTTGTCCTTCAGGAAATATCATCTAGTATACTTGTTGTTCAGTCATTTTCAGTTGTGTCTGACTCTTCATGACCCCATTTGGGGTATTCTTGGCAAAGATCCTGGAGTGATTTGCCATTTCGTTCTCCAGCTCATTTTACAGATAAGTAAACTGAGGCAAACAAAGGCAAGTGACTTGCCCATAGTCACATAACTAGTAACTATGACTGGATTTGAATTAGGTCCTTCTGACTCCAGGCCCAGACTTCTGTCTACTATGCCACATAGTCTCTTAGCCCATAATATTTCTTTATTTTATTAGGAGGTTTTCTTTGCTTAACCACTACTTCAGTATTTTGGTTGTACAGTAAAGATTTCCTTGTGAAGACTTCTCTCCCGTTATTTCCTTTATTGGTTTATGGATTCTTGTCCTGTATCTGCTGCATCTCAAGGTGTTCTGACATAATGAAGGGAAGCTGAGCTTTGTTACAGCTTCTCATTCACCCACCTTCCCAAAAGTCCTGGAAGAAACTTTGTTATTAGGTTCTGTGTATATTGATATGGAAATCATGGATCAGAACTGCAGTTCTGGGTTTATAAAGACTTTGTATGGGTGTGTGAGGCAGGAAGGGATTTCTTAATAATTGTACTTTTTTTTGTCCTCCACCCTAGATTTTCCCCAGAAACACCAGAATTTAGTTCATATCTAGATTTCCAAAACAAAAGAAAAGGGTCCTTAGGTTCCCATGTAACTGCTTAGTTAGTCAGCAAGTACTTAGTTACTTAGACTAATATAACACCAAATATAGGGCAAGCTTTATCTAACTGTAAACAAATAATGCCAAAGAATGACACTTGAGCTTGAAAATAGTCAAGACAACCCTCTTCTGACACAGGGATCTTTAAAGACCTCTGAACTTATCTCCCATATACCCCCAGCCTCTAGGGAAAAGGGCTCAGAGTTGTATGGCCCTCCTCTGATGAACTTCACTTCCTCAGGCACCTATGTAATCCTTCAGACTTATAGTACTACCTGGGTGAGTGACCTTCCTAATGGGAAAACACTCAAGATTTAATAGAGAAGCTAATCCCCCCCTTCTCACCATAACTATCCTTACAACTCACAGCACTGTTTTTTCCTACATTGTGTCTCTGTGACTGTCCTTAGATTTAGCTCTTATTTGGTACAGAGACTCAGAATGACTCAGGAACATCTCCATTTTGGTCTTCATCATGTGGCAGGTGGATAAGTTGAGCTAGCCTCCCTCCAAGTATCCAGGCCCAAGTCTGTGTCATATCCCCCCTCTTCTCTGCATTTTTCTTCACCTTCACAAGTTTCTATCTGTGTGCAGCTTCTGTGAAGGCCCAGTCCAAGAGTATGTATAAACTACTCATGAAACATCCATCTTTAATCAATCATTATTAAATGTGCCTAGGCATACTTGTTATGTACATAGCTAATTTAATTGAAGCTGAATCAATTAATACCCACAATATACAAGAGAATTATAATACTAGGCCCTGAAGATATAAAGGTGAAACAGTGATACAGTAACTGCCTTCCAAAAGCAAATATTCTAATGGGGTATATATGATATGTACACAAATAAGCTTGATCCAAGGTAGACTCTAATAGGGCCAAGTGAGAGATCCAGACAGAGCCCTCTGGGAGTATTTGAAGGGGGCAGAGGGGAAGAGAGAGAGAGACAGAGACTGAGAGACAGAGAGAGGTAGGTCACTTTCAGCAGGAACAATGACAGAACAAATAATAGGGTTTTACCTATTTACCTGAACAGCTATGGGATTGATCTGTGGGCTACTCTAAGATTTATAAATGAAGGACTTGTCCATTGTCACATAGCTTTTCATGCCTGAGCCAGGAATAAGAACCCTTGTCTGCTCTAAGTCTATGGTTGCATCATGGGTACCATACTCACCCTTGGAGCAGGAAGGAAACTGATAAAAGAAAGGATGTGTTGGTGGAGAAGATGACACAAAAAAAGGAGGTGGTAGAGGTGGGGGCAGCAAAGTGTAACAAGGAAGATAAAAGGGAAGAACAAAGGATGAAACTTCCTTCTTTTAACTGTTGATTTTCCTAAAACCTTAGGAGGGAGAAAGGAAGTCATCACCAGAGGGAAAAGAGTCCCTAAGTAGTCTTTGACTAAAGAGGGTTTGAATTAAGATTTAAAGGCACAATGAGTAAGTAGCCACATAGGAAGGATATTGTGGCAACTTCTATTATGAAGTTATGGCAGATGATGCAGAGAGTAATTTTGTAGTGATTCAGATCCTAGGAAATGAAAGGAGATGATGTAAACATTGGGAGTGGACTGATTTTTCAATTATTTATTTTGGAAGAAATGTCTAGAATGGAAAAATAAGAATTTTGGCTTAACTTGGAGTGAAGCAGGCCAAGGGTAAAAATTATGTACATATAATTTGGAAATGTCCATAAAGGACAGAGACAGGCCTAGGCAAAATTGTGGAAATAGGCAAAGTTTTCTCAGGGACTTTTATTTATCCTTCTTCCTTCTCTCTCTCTCTCTCTCTCTCTCTCTCTCTCTCTCTCTCTCTCTCTCCCTCTCTCTCTCTCTTTCTCTCTCTTTTTCTTGCCTTCTGGCTGGTAATTTTGGTTAAGTTTCTTGCTCAAGTTTTTATGTCTAGTTTTTTTGTGTGGATGTTAAGTGTCTGAGGCCTGAACCGAACTCGGGTCCTCCTGACTCTGGGGCCGGCGCTTTACTCACTGTGCCACCTAGCCTCCCCCTTCCTTTTCTTTTTAAGAAACCAGTATTGTACTTTTCCCCCTCTGGCCCTTATCAAAACCTATTCTTAGTCAAAGATCTAATAAATTCATTTATTCTAAGATGTAAATGATTGATAAAATTTATACATCTGTATATATTTGCAGTTAAATAGAAGACAAAAGTGAGTAATTCTCTTTTGAAGCAATTCTGGTTTTAGCTGTCTGGCAAAGTAGGAATTCTAGGAGTCAATGAGATCCTTTCAGCCTTACTTCACCCACAAATCAGGGCAGTTCCATGATGTTCAGACCTCAACTGGAACATTATATTTAGCTCTAGGCACCACAGTTGAGAAACAGTATTGACAAGCTAGAGAGAATTTAGAGGAAAGCAACCAGTTGGTGAAGGATCTTGAATTCATTTTGTAAGATGATTGACTGAAGAATAGGTTCCCAAGGTGGGTGATACCGCCCCTGGGTGGGGGGCAGTAGTAGCCTCCAGTGCAATTGTGGGGAGGGGGGTGTTGAATAAAAATAAAGGGGAAGTGGAAACATAAGGAAAGAAGAGAAGAAAACTTTGAAAAACCATTTGTATGTTTCATCTGTTGTGTAACAGTTAAAATCATAGTGATTACATTATTTTCCAAATAAAAACACAAAATGCAAGTTAAAACTCATCAGTGGTCAAGTCTGCTGACAGGTCTTAACAAGCAAGTGCTGGCAGGTGAGTGTGTCACATATTGTCTGGAAGTCCAGTGTACATTGGCAGGAGCATGTGTATGCAATGACTTGTTTACAACATGCTGCTATATGGTTATATGAAGCAATATTAAATCATCGAAATTTCGATGCAGGAAAAATCCCACAAATTTACAATAAATTATTAAATTTAAGATGCATCTTTTTTTAAAAAAATTATATTATTTTGAAATGACACAAGTTTCAAAAAAACTGACAAAGGGTTAAAGAAAGTAGATTTCCAGAAGGGTGCTGAATAATTTTTTTTAAAGGGGGACTGAGGCCAAATAAGTTTGGGAACCTCTGGACTGAAGGAATGTTTTTAACCTGGAAAAGAGAAGAGTCAGATGAACATAATTGATGCCAAATATTTGAAAGACCATTATATGGAAAAGAAATTAGATTTTGTTCTGTTTGGGTCCAGGGGGAAGAAATAGGAGCAGTTAATTGGTTGCAAAGAGACAAATTTGGGCTTGATTTAAAGAAAAATGTCAACAATTAGCATTATCTAAAAGTAGAATGGGCTGTTTTGGCAGGTAGTGGGTTTTTACTTCACTGAATGTCTCTTTAAATTAGACATTTTTTTGCTATTCAGAACTTGTTAAACACCAATAAACATGAACATTTCCATATACAAAGAACATAGAAGCTTATTATATATGAAACCATGAATCTCATTATGTACAGCTTAATTTTATTAAAGTATATGCTAAATTCAGCATGTTAGTTCCAAAAGTTGTTTCCTTCTGAGTCTCCTTCTATACATACACACATACATCCTTCCTTTCCATACATTTTAAAAAATACTTCATTTCTTTCCCTCTTTTCTCCTTCCCCCTCCATTTTTTCCTTCCTTCCATCTCTCCCTTCCATCCTTCCTTGCTTTGTTCCCTTCCTTCCTTCTTTTTTCCTTCCTCCCTCTCCTCCTCTCCCTTCCCCTTTCTATTCCTTTCCTTCCCTCCCCCTTTCCCTTCCTTCCCTCCTTTTCTCTCTCCTTCTTTCCCAGCAACTAAGTAGAGCAGTGCACAGAGTGCTAGGCCTGGAGTCAGGAAGATGAGTTTAAATCCAGCCTCAGACATTTACTAGCTGTATGACCCTGGGCAAGTCACTTCATTATTGTCTGCCTCAGTTCCCTCAACTGTAAAATGGGGATGATGATATAGCATCCACTTCCCATGACTGTTGTGAGGATCAAATGAAATGCTACTTACAAAGTACTTAGCACAGTGCCTGGGACAGAGCAGCCTCTTGTTTCCATTCTTCCTTCACAGATTTATTTCACATTGCTCCAAATCATGTACTCTGTATTCTAGCCAAACTGGAATTGTTGTTTTGTGAGCTTTTCATGTCACCTTAACATTTGAACATTCCTAGAATGTACTCCTTCTTTATCTTTGCCTTCAGAATATTGTCTTTCTACTGGGATCAGATCAGGTAATGCCTCTGTGGGACCTTCCCTTATCACTATTCTTCCTGTCTAACCCCCTCTCCCCCCAACCCCATTCATTTATACTAATCTCTATTAACTCTTTATATGCTGAATTCCCTCAGTAGAATGTAAGCACCTTGAGTCCAGGGAGTTTTTCATTTTCTTCTCTCCCTAGTACATAATTCAGTGTCTGTTCTATAGTAATATTATTATAATGAATAATAATAATAAATAAACATAAAAATATTTGTTCATTTAAATTGAATTGCATTGAAAATAGCCACAGATGTTCTAAATCAGGGCTGGGGAACCTGTGACCTTGAGGTCACATGTGGCCCTCTAGGTCCTCAAGTGCAGCCCTTAGAATGAATCCATTTGCAAGGTCGCAGTTCCCTACCCCTGTTCTAAATCAATGGAGTAAATTCCTGGCTACTTTTGGACTGGATAGAAGAACACAAATGAAAAGAATATTATAGAAAGAAATCATATGCTCAAAGCTTAGAGAGGCTATTGAAAATATATGGTGAGGATTCTGGGAAGATGGTAGAGTAGGTCAGGAGATTCAAGCCCTCAAGATTTTCCTCCATAAAAGAGATAAAATAGCACCTCAGGGCAAATATAGAGCCACAAAAATCAGTAAGAGAAGGGGCAGAACAAAGATCTTCCTGGGACAATCAGAGAAGATCTGAAGAAAAATCTCAGGATGAGGTTTGGCACCTGTGAAGAGTAAACAACTCCAGGCTAGGAGGGCTTAAACAGCAGGTGGCAAGCCCAGGGGTTAGCTGGGTTGGGAGGCTGCCTTAGCCCCAGCCACAGGAACTTTTACTCCTGGGACAGTGAGGGGAGTTAGGCATCTGAGGTGGGGAAGATCAAGGACCTCTACTGACAAGGACTGCCAGACCCAGCTGTCATGTAAGGATCCAGTATATACCCGGTGAGTGTAGAAATGGTGAGGCAGGGATGCTGCTGACTGGGGGTACTTACAGGAGGCTGTAGGTCATGGTTTGGGTTCAGGGTCATAGAGGAGAACTGAAGGAGGATCTGAGGCCAGAGGCACTATCCCTCATACCCCAAGACTAGAGGTGATTATAAAAACTAAACTATTACCAAAAAAAAAAATAAATGTACAAGCAAAGGAGAAAGAATACAACCATGGAGAGTTACTATGGGAATAGAGAAGACCAGGGTTTGTCTTCAGAGGAGAATAGTGAAGCAAAGAAACCCTCTTCTACCCTAAAGACTAATGTCAAATGGTCAGCTGCTCAAAAAGAATTCATAGAAGAATTTTTAAGACTTTAAAAATCAAATGAGAGAGATTGAGGGAAAAAAAGAAAAAAAAAGAACAATTCAAGAAAAACAAGAATATTATGAAAAGAAAGTGAACCAATTAGAAAAGGGGATCCAGAATCTTAAGGAAGAAAATGACTCCTTGAAAATCAAAATTGGGCCAGGAGAAGCCAGTGAAACTATAAAAGATCAAAAAATAATAAAACAAAATATAAAGAATGAAAATATAGAAGAATGTGAAGCACCTCATAAGAAAAACAATTGATCTGGAGAACAGATCAAGAAGAGAAAATATAAGAATAATTGGACTACCTAAAAGCTATGATACAAAAAAGGATCTCGATACAATAATACAAGAAATGATTAAAGAAAATTGTCCTGAAGCATTAGAACAAGAAGGGAAAATAGAAATAGGAAAAAATCCACTGATCATCACCTGAAAGAGATCCTATGAGGAAAACCCACAGGAATATTATAGTCAAATTTTGAAACCCCCATCTCAAGGATAAAATATTACAAACAATAAGAAAAAAAATTTATATATGGTGGTGCCACAATTTAGAATCACACAAAACCTAGCTGTGGCAACACTAAAAGACTACAGTTCTTGCAAGACTATATACCAAAAGAACTGGGCTTCCAGCCTAAAATATCATACCCAGCAAAGCTAAGCATAATTCTGAATGAAAAAAAAATGGATATTTAATGAATTGTTAGACTTTCAGGACCTTGTTAAAAAAAAAAGCAGACCTGAACTTGATAGAAGGATTTGACATACAAGAGCCAAGAGAAACATAAGGTACATACCAATGTCCAATTACAAGGGACTCAATAAGGAGAGACAGTTTGCCTTTTATGTATGAAAAATGTAAAACGTATATCTAAGATTGTTATTAGTAATTGGGTAGCTCATAAGAAAGATTGGGGTAGACCTGAGCTTGACATGACTTCAAAAAGTAAAATCATTCAGGAACAGTCAAAAAGAGTAATTGTCTTATACAAATGAGGGGCAAGAGAAACTGATACAGGGAAATTAGATGGGGAAGAAGGGCTGATAGTCATGGAAACCTACTTTCATTGGGAATGGATTTAAGAGGGGAACAATATAGACACATCTAGAAGATGTATTCTTACAGGAGGCAGTAAGTCTTGGGCTGGATTCAAGGTCAGAGAGGAGAACTAAATTTAGAAAGATATAAAATACTAAGGGGATAGGGAGGAGGGATTCTTAGAAGGGAGGGTGAAGGAATAGGTCAAAGGGGCCTATGAAAGGGTGTTTAGATTTATGGGAATGGGAGGATACAGGAGGGATCATTGGCAGAGGGGGGTTGGTTAAGTAATAGGAAGACAAGGTAGCAAGTAGAAATAAAGTGGAGGAATCAGGAAGGATAGGAAATAAGAGATATGCACAAACATAAAAGCAAAGATTAGGAGCAGAATCTGTTAGGGAAAGCATATGTTTATGTATATATGTGTGTGTGTGTGTGTGTGTGTGTGTATCTATATATAAATATAACCACACTTAATTGTAGCCTGGGAGAGGGAAGGAGGAAAGGAGGAAGGGGGAAAAAAGAACAAAGTAAAAAGTACACAACAGAGAACCAAAGAAAACCTATAAGGAAGCAAAGAAAAGATGGACAGCTCTCAACACAACACATAGTATTTAATGTACAGGCTTTCTTGAAATGGAAATTTATTGCAATATATTTTGAATCCTCTCTTATGCTCTACTGTGCACATAACATGTTCTTTTCTTATTTTATATTTAAGTTTTAATACATAAGTTTATAATGTTTCTTTTTCTTTTCTTATTATGTATTCAGGTTTTAATTTAAAAATTTTAAAAATATATGATGTGGTTATAGTTATAGGGAGAATTTAGGTCAACAAGGCTTGAGTACTCATGAGAATCAAAACATGCAGGTTTTGGTTGCTCAGTAAGTAACCAAAATTTCTCCCACTTCCTATTTTTGAGAATTTACTTGCAATGCTTAGCTCACGATTTTTTTTTTCTATTTACTGCATAAAGATATTATTTCAGCAGATAATGAGTTAAGGGTTTTGGGTAAAGAGAACAGTTTTACAAGTACAGGACTAATAGCATCTGCAAACTGTATGGCAAGGAAAGACATATTTATTCTAATTGCCTAGAGTCTGAACAAGTGGGTTGATGGCTGATTCTGCCCCCCAAGGTGAGGATCCAAGGAACTTTGGACAAGTAATTTAACCTCTCTGAGTTTCTGTTCCCTTGACAGTAGAATATGGGAGCTGGACTAATTGATCTTTAACATTCACTGATGGGTTCTCTGATGTCTTCAATTGCTTCCAATGTGGTATCTCTCCACACCTGTCTTCTCCAAAGGCCTTCTGCCCTGAGTTGGGCCTAGCTCAACCCATGGTGGTTTAGATGCAATATTGAAACAAAATGAGACACTCATAATGAAATGATCAAGATTGATTCTGTGGGGCGGCCAGGTAGCACAGCGAGTAAGAGCACCAGCTCCAGTGTTGAGAAGACTTGGAGATCGAATCCCGGGCTCAGACACTTAGCACCCACCCAGAAACACTTGGCTGTGTAACCTTGAGCAAGTTACTTAACCCCAATTGCTTAGGGGCGGCCAGGTGACTCAGCGAGTAAGAGCACTGGCTCCAATGTCGGGATGACCTGGATCAAATCTGGTCTCAGATACTCAGCACCACACCCAGAAATAATAACTGGCCGTGTAACCTTGAGCAAGTTACTTAACCCCGATTGCTTAAAAAAAAAAAAGATTGATTCTGTGTGTGTGTGTTTTTTTTTAATCAATTCTATTTACAAGTAATTTATTTTGTCCTGTTGCTGTTTAAGTCATGGTTCTTTGTCTCTGCGTTTAGTTTAGAAATTCATCTGGCCTACAATGAATTAAGTTTAGAAATCCAGTTTTCCGGCTAATCATTGTTCTATTCTTGCCTCAAGGAAATCTGCTGTCCTTGAGGGATGTGGGTGGACATTAGGGAGCCTGGTCCAGCATCTATACACCATCAACTTATTCTTCAAAGAAGTCTGGTCCACTATCCTGACCTTGCAGGTGGACTTGAAACAATGAACATTTCTTAGTCTCAGGAGGGAAGGAGGGGGTTGTTTCTAGCTCCTCACTAATTTCCAACCAATCATATTGTCCCCCACATCTTAGCTCTGTAACTAATCATATTGATTTTGCTATTCATGATGTTGAGCTCTTGTAATCAATCAGAACTTGTTCCCCGCCTACAAAGTTCTGTTTTTGTCTGTACTCCCCCAAATCTCTAAAAAAGAGATTGTCCCCTTCTTTCAGGGTCTTAGCTTTGCTGAAGAAGCTGAGATCCAATTTAGGGGTAAATTTGCACGGTTTTTTAATAAATTGATCATGCTTAGAACTTTGTGTCTCAGTTTACCCTAACTTTAGCTGTTATAATAGGTCATTTAACACTTAACAAAAAGAGGTTTACTTAGCCATAGCAGGAGAGGGATATTCAACAAGGACAGGAATTGAGAGCAGCTCAGTTTGATTCATCTGAGAAAGCTCCCTTGTATGAATTACCTGTCATGATCCCCGAAGCATGCATCAAGGAACAAGCCTGGGGTATCTTCAGATGATGAGGAAGTGATATCAGCACTGAAACTTTAGTCACCTGCGTCAGTCAAGTCTTGAGGATGATCTCAATACCCATTAAGAAAAAATTAGCCTAACTTGCATAGGGGAACAGGTTAGGCTATTGCTGCTATCACATCTTCCTAGGGGGCACCTGTGGTTAGGACCTTTAGCCAAAGCACTGTATCCATCGCCTCCAATAGGAGGGAACAGATTGTTCAGGACGGAGGTGGAACAAAGGTTTCCAAGAAGGGACCACCTCCTATGTGGTCGAATTTGGTCCACTAGGTGGTCTTCAGTTTAAATAATCATCGGCCTTAATCAACATGATTAATTATCATTCTACCAAATCCATTCACTCCAACCAAATTCTTCAGAAAGGTCATCTTTAATAGGTGTCTCTGCTTTCTCTCTTCTCACTCTCTTCTTAACCTCTTATAAATTGGCTTCAAAACTTACCATTCCACTGAAACTGCCTTTTCCAAAGTTACTAATGACCCAAATCTAAAGGCCTCTGGTGATTCTCAAATCTACTTAACCTGCCACAAATTCTATGCTGAGCTCAACCTCTCATCTCTAACTGCCTTTCAGATATTACAAACTAGATGTCCAGTACACATCTTAAATTCAACATGTCCAAAACAGAACTCATTATCTTTCTTCTCATACATACCCTCCCTATTACTGTAGAGGGCGACACCATCCTCCCAGTCCCTTGGGCTTGTAACCTAGAGGTCATCCTCAATATCTGTAACCCCACATATGCAATCTGTTGCCAAGGCCTATTGATTTCACCTTCACAAGATCTCTCAAACATGACCTCTTCTCTCCTCTGACATTGCCATTCTGGTGTAGGCCTTCAGTACCTCACACCTGGATTATTGCAATAGACTGATGATGGGTCTGTCTGCCTCAAGTCTCTTCCCATTCTAATCTATCTTCCATTTAGCCACTAAGGATATTTTCCTGAAGCTAATGTCTAATTATGTCACTCTTCTCCCTACAACTCAGTAAACTTTAGTAGCTTCCTATCTTCTCCAAGATCAAATACAAAATCCTCTGACATTCAAAGTCTCTCATAACCTAGTCCTGTTCTACCTTTCCAGTCTTCTCACACCTAACTCCCCTCAATATACTCTTCATTTCTTTTTTTAAATTTTTTTTAAATTAAATTTTATGTCTATTTTTGGTTTACATCATTCATTTTTACAAGATTTTGAGTTACAAATTTTCTTCCCATATTTCCCCTACCCACCACCCCAAAACAGTGATCCCGCTGAATACCCCCTCCCCCAATATTCTCTCTCCTATCCTCCCCCATCCCCACTCTGACTTTCCAGTAGGGCAAGATGGATCTCTATGTCCCAGTGCCTGTATATCTTATTTCCCAGTTTCATGTAAAAAATAATAATAATATGTATATATTTTTAAACATTTGATTTTAAAACTTTGAATTCCAGATTCTTTTCCTTCCTCTGTCATCACCCACCCTTACTGGGAATGATGGGGGGTAAACGGGGATCCCAAAAGGTTCAGCAGATATTCTGATCTTATCCAAGACCAGAAAACCTGCAATATCGTCTGGAAAGAATTAAAGGTCTCAGGCTTTATTGGAGTGAAAGTTGTAGAAGTTTATTGTTACACTTCCATGAGAAGCGGGCAAGAGTCCTTTAGGGGACCTGCGAGTGAGAGGGGTACATGCTTTTACTTTTAAAGGGTAGGGCTGCCATTGTCAGGGCTGGCCTGACGGGAGGGGCCTCAATGCACAGACAAAGGTCAGAGCTGACCAAGAGGAGCATGTGAATAGATCGTTTAGATAAGATTTGGGCCAGGCCCGAGGAGACTTGAGGGATTAAGTAAGAACAAAGGAGTCCCAAGGTGTTGCCTAGGCCTAGTGTGGGTAGGGGGAAGGGGCAGAGTCGGAGGTTGGGAAAGGAATTTTACAGATAACAATTTTACAATACAAATTGCAGTTACAATTTCACAGACTGGTTTCACAAGTTGGTTTCACAAATTGACCTAGACTCCAGGTACCCCATCAGGAAGATAAGTAATTCAATATAGGTTGTACATGTGAAGCTATGCGAAACATTTCCATAATGTATATATTGTGAAAGAATGACTATATTTCCCTCCATCCTATCCTGCCCCCCACTTGTTCTATTCTCTACTTTGACCCTATCCCTTTTCAAAAGTATGTGCTTCAAACTTCCCCCCCCCCCCCCC
>NW_027185764.1:28932613-28934696 GCF_028583685.1 Petaurus breviceps papuanus | reverse complement strand
AACCTGCCCTCCCCTCCATCATCCCCCCTCTCATCCCCTTCCCCGCTACTCTCCTGTAGGGTGAGATGCCCTATTTAGTGTGTATATCATTCCCTCCTTAAGCCAAATTCAGTGAGAGTAAGGTTGACTCATTCCCTTTTGCCTTCCTGTTCTTCCCCTCCATTGTAACGGTTTTCCCTTGCCTCTTCTATATGAGGTAATTTACCCCATTCTGTGTCTCCCCATCTCCTCTCATTATATTCTTCTCTCACCTCTCAATTTCACCTTTTAAGTATCATCCTTTCCTATTCAGTTGGTCCTGTGCTCTCTGTCTATGTGTTACTGTACACATATATACACACACTCACATATGTATCTATACACCCATATACCCTCCTATATAGACATATATATATATATGTTTATGTATATACACATTTCTATTCCCTTCAACTATTCTCATACTTAGAAAAGTTTCACAAGTTACAATTATCATTTTTCCATGTAGGAATGTAGATAGTTCAACTTTGATAAGTTCCTTATGATTTCTTTTCCCTATTTACCTTCTCAAGCTTCTCTTGCTTGAAGAGAATGTCAAATTTTCTATTCAACTCTGGTTTTTTCATCAAGAATACTTGAGAGTCTTTTATTCCATTGAATGACAATAGTTTCCCCTGAAACATGATACTCAGTTTTGCTGGGTGTAATGGGAATGTAAATTTAAAGATCTTCCCTGCCCCTAGGCTAAAGTGCACCTGGAGCCTGGGGTGGGACGCTTGTTTTTCAGTAGATACTTTTTGATTGGCCAGTGGGTCCAAAAGGTTGTTACATTCTCTGAGCCAGGAGAAGGCTATATAAGCCCTGATGTGAGGCTTTGTTTTGGGGCTCACTTTGAGAAGTGTTCTGTGATTTGATCTGGATTCTGGGAAGCCATTGTCCAGAGCCCCCCGGCTTTGAAAAACCCAGATGTTGAAACCCAGATGTTGATTGGGTTTCAGGACCTTCACCCTAGACAGCAAACCAGATCTTTTTGTACATGTGGGCAGGAAGCCTTTTCTAAACCCTCTTCATTCCAGTGTTTTCCCTCTGCTAATTATTGATCCTGTATATAACTTGCTTTGTATTATATTTGTTTGCATGTTGTCCCCCCTATTAAACTCCATGTCTTTTGCCTCTTTTTTTTTTATCCCCAGTGCTTTGCACAGTGCCTGGCATATAGTACCTACATATATAAATGATGCTCAAGGGTATATATACATACTCCTGAAAGCAATCAAATCTTAAGGCCTTTACTTATCATAGGAGATGACCTCTAACCTCCCCATGGCAGCACAATCTTAATAAAACCAAGTCAGGATGATGGAGGCAAAAATACAGCCCTTCATTTTCCCTGCATACTTATTTTTTGTTTTTTTATTTCTTAAGTGACTGAACAAAATGTGATCTGTCTTTCAATTTGACCACTTGGCATTTCTCCTGCATCCATTTGCTCCCTAACTTTCAAGGCTATTGAGTTTCTTTGTCAGGATTTGGTAAGTTCCTAAGGGCTTCCAAAGTCACCTCACATTCAATTCATGGTACAAGTTGCTATCCTGAAATACAACACCAGCAGGCACATGTTTTCAAGTGGGCACAATCTTTTAACACATTTCAGTGGAAACTTGGCTAGCTCATAGTGCTAGTGAAACTATGTGACTGAACTGATGTAGGTCTCAAAAGAACCTCCAGGGTTAACCTTTTTGTGTTTGTGGTTGTTCCTCTCTGGAAAGAGCCACTTGAAATCAAACACAAGTGAAATACTAATGGGGCAAAAGGTGACAAGATAACAGAAGGTGGAGCAGGAAGGAAAAGAGAGAGAGGGAGAGGGAGAGAGACAGAGAAAGGGAGAGAGAGAGACTGAGAGAGAAAGATAGAGGGAGGGAGAGAGAGAGACAGAAAGAGACAGAGAATCTGAGAGAAAGAGAGAGAGACTGAGAGACAGAAAGGGAGAGACAGAGAGAAAGACAGACAGAGAAAGAAAGGGGGAGAGAGACAGGGAGAGAGAGAGCGAGAGGGAGAGAGGGAGGGAGAGAGAGAGGGAGGGAGAGAGAGAGGGAGAGAGAGA
>NW_027185764.1:28899988-28932513 GCF_028583685.1 Petaurus breviceps papuanus | reverse complement strand
GAGAGAGAGAGAGAGAGAGAGAGAGAGAGAGAGAGAGAGAAATTGCACTCCTGAGTCTCTGTAAGGGAAATGCAAATGTAAACAGCTTCCCTTCCCCTAGGCTAAAGTGCACCTGGAGCCTGGGGTGGGAGGCTTGTTTTTCAGTAGATACTTCTTGATTGGCCAGTGGGTCCAGAAGGTTGTTACATTCTCTGAGCCAGGAGAAGGCTATATAAGCCCTGATGTGTAGTTTTGTTTTGGGGCTCACTTTGAGACGTGTTCTGATCAGATGAAACTCTGGAAAGCCATTGTCCAGAGCCCCCCAGCTTTGAAACCCAGATGTTGTTTGGTATGGATGTAATGGTTGGACAGTTTGTAAACTGTCTACTTGATCTGTTTTTGTCTTGATAATTCTGTCTGTATATTCTGAAGTTTGGGGTGCTGACCTTTTTCCCCTGAACTAGGTAAACGATACATATTTGACTGATTAAAGTAAACTTGTTAACCCATTTTTAGTTGCTTTTCTTTATCAAAGCAGATCCAAGAACCTGTGTGAGCAGCGACCCTGGGGACGCTGGGGTGCTTGCTGCTACAGTCTCCACCTACAGAAAATAACAGAGCAGGTCCTGTTAAAAGCTTTGTGACTAATTAGGCATGGCTGGGAGTAAAGGCAAAAATATTCCAAAAGGGATTAGTGTTCAGTTCCTCTTAGCCTTACATTTTTTTTTTTTTTATGAAAGAGCAAAAGAAGGATGGAAAAAACCAACAACAGAGAATTTCATCAGTAATAGATGAGGTGGAAAGGGTAATAAAGGCCAAGAAGAAGAGTAATTGGAAAAGCGTTGCATCTTGATTAGGGCAAAGGTAATAGCCTGAAAAGAGCAAGATTAGGTTTGTGAACTAAAGGGCTAGGGATGTCACCTGTAGACAGACTGAATAAAGGCTACTTGTGCTGTTCCTTCAGGAAACCAGATTTGGTACTAAGAGAAAGGCTCTCAGCATCATAAATAATTAACTGTACTTGGGGGTGTGGAAGGCTCACTGGGAAAAGAAAACCACAGGTTATCTTTTCCGTTACTTAGTAGTGCAGAAGAATATTGGAAAGGCTGGCTGAAAACAAAAAAGGGATAACAAATGGAGAAGGGAAAAGATGAGTTCATGTGTGTGTGTGTGTGTGTATGAAGAGAGACTGAGAGACAGAGAGACTATATATATATGTGTGTGTGTGTGTGTGTGTATGAAGAGAGACTGAGAGACAGAGAGACTATATATATATATGTGTGTGTGTGTGTATGAAGAGAGAGACAGAGAGACTATATATGTGTGTGTGTGTGTGTATGGAGAGACTATATATATGTGTGTGTGTGTATGAAGAGACAGAGAGACTATATATATATATATGTGTGTGTGTGTGTGTGTGTGTGTGTGTGTGTGTACATATACACATACAATATACAGTGCCTTCCCCCTCCAAAGAAGGAAGTCAGGAGGAAGAAAAACTTTATTTGTGGAAGGTGATCCCTACTTGGATGCAAAGAAGATAGTTTTCAGAACAGGTTTTAATTGCATTACAGAAAATTGTTAAGGTGAAGAAATTTCCCCTCAACCCTTGATTTTCTCGGAGAGGAAAAGTATTTTGACACGAAGTGAAAACTGATCAATCAATCAATAAGCACCAAGCAAAACATTGGTGATACAAAGACAAAAAAAATCAAGAAATAGCCCTTGGTCTCGATGACTTTGCATTCTATCAGGAGAAACATCATATCCATGTTTGGGTGCGTTCAATCTTTCACCAAAGGCTAGGGCTACTGCATATAGGGAAACATGACTCCAAATTGCTGCAGAGAATGCCGAGTGCCATGTGAAACTGTGGACTTGTGTGAAGGGTGCAGCTGGTGTCAGAGGTTGTTGTTGCTGTTTGCTGCTTCTTGAAGAGAACCAATGATACCACAAGGGTGATGTTTTGACTTGCCTGTGAATTGGATATGGGTGAGACAGAGATGTGCAAAGACATCAGCCTTGCTCTGTCCTCCAGAGTCATCAGAGACCAGTGGCACGACAAAGGTGAAGACAACTGGCAATGGACCAAGATGCAGTGGGTGACCTTGGCCTTTCTAAATTAAGGTCATTACAAGGTCTTAGTTTGTCTGAGGCAGTGCCCATTCAATGGCTACTGGTTAGGTAATGAATTGAGACAAAAGATGGCCCAATTTACTGTTTAAAAGATAACAATCCAGGGAAAGAAAGACTTTCAGAATTTCTGGCCAGAACAGAAAACAAATTGCTATTTACACTCATTCTAAGCCACCAAAAACTAAACAGTGAGCCACAGAGGCTTGGACTGGGCCTATGATTGGCTATTCAATGAAAGCCAGTGTGATTTGGGTTTAAAGGCTTAGTCAGGTAGCTCCATTTAAACACAATGGCCTTTTAAAAAGACTGATTTTCAGAGCTATATTTCAAGAAAGCAAAAGTGAAAACTGCACAGGACAAAAATAAATTGTCCCAGCTTTTCAAAAAAAAAATAATGAAAAAAGAGGAGAGGAAGGAGGATGAGGAGGAAGAGAAAGAGCAGGAAGAGGAGGAGGAGGAAGAGGAGGCGAGAAATAATACCATTTTCAAACATCTGTTTGAATTGGAAGGTTGGGTCCCCAGAGGGCAGCTACTACTACTCTCAGATTACTTGGCAAAGTCAGTTAATATAAAACATTCTCCTAAGGACCTCATTCACCCCTTCCCATAAATACACACAACTCCCATGAGAGGAGAAGGCTTAAACTTAGACCATAACAGTAGTGAGGCCCATGTATAAGAAATTTATGTGACAAGGTTTGATTCACATTACTGGTTCTGGAAATCCTTCCCTCTGTGTAGAGACCTCATTCAAGACCATTGGTGGTGGTGGTGGTGGTGGTGTAAGAAATGCTTTGTTTGGGAAGAAGCTTTAAACTGAGAAGGTCTTCACCTGAGTTGACTGAGACAGGAGCCTTCTGACAATGGGTATATCAAGAGGAAATACTATTAATCAATCAATAAACATTTATTAAGTGCCTTCTATGTATCAGGCACTGTGCTAAGCTCTAAAATGATGCTAATGGGCTTTTAAAACTTGGAGATGAGTGGGCTTCAAACAGCAGAGGAAACATTCTGGAAAGGAAATATGAAGTTTGAAAAGATGAGGAAGAGGAATTTCTCAGTGCTGTGTGTGGAAGTGGAGGAGAGATGCAGGAAAATCCATTCACTGGAAGCCTAGTTATAGGAGCTTTCAGAGAGTGGCTATTGGGAATTTAGCAATGGGAAGGATCAGGGTCAAAAAATGGGATTTATAAGGAAAAAATAAAAAGGTAAATAAAGGTGAAGATGGGGTATGGGTTGCAGATATTCTTGCTACCATATTGCCACCTTTTATGATAATAATAGGATGCTCATGGCTATTATCTACCAACCTCCAGGACACTTTCATTCCTTCCTTCCTTAATAGTTTGGTGCCTGACTCAGTGATTCTCTATTCCCCAACTCTTGCTCTCATACTAGGGGACTTCAACATATGTATTGGTACTCCCTTAAATATCTAACTTCTCAGTTTTTCAAGTTACGCATTTCCCATAACCTGCCCCCAACTACTACCACCACCACAGCTGCGCAGGCATGGTCACACCTCTTGATCTTGGCACAAATGTGTCATTTTCATGTTCGTGAACTTTGAGATTCTCTTATCTGATCATCTTTGTTCTCATTCCACCTCTCCCTCTGCCCTTCAACCTCAAATCCTGTTCTTTATCCTCACCTTGAGTTCCAGTCTCCCCCCACCCCAGACCATGACTCCTGTACTGGCTACCCTCTCCTCCTTTCTCTACCTTGATCTCTTAGTGAATTAGTTCAATTCTTTTCTTGAGTCTCATTCCCCCCTTATCCTCTCATACATCTTGCTTTGCCAAGGCTTAGTTTTGGATTATCCCCTCCATCTACTGCCTTCCCTCTACTCATCTGCTACTGAATAAAAATGGAGAAAATCATGAAACCATGCTGACTGGGTCCACTAAAAAATCATGTTATTTAATTTCAACTGGGCCCCTACTGTGGCAAGGGAATTCTTTCCCACCTCTCTAATAAATTTATTATTCTGCTTCCCACAGTGCTCTTTCTAAACCTTTTCATCCTTTGTCAAGTCTCCTGTGGCTCTTCCTTCCCCCACCCTCACAGCTGACAACCTTACCTCTTATTTCAATGAAGAAAATTAAGGCCGTTCTTAATTTGTCTGTCTGTTGACTGTTTCTTATTGCTTCCAGTCCCTCTTTTGAGCCATCCATCCCCACTAGCTACAGCCCATATTTCTCCTCTATTTTTGTGGCTAAACTCCTCGAGGAGGCCATCTTTAATTAATGCCTCCACTTCCTTTCCTCCCTCTCTCTCTCTTCTTGACTCTCTTCAGTATGGCTTTGACCTCATGTCTCTGTTGAAAGTGCTCTCTTCAAAGTTATCATGTTGTTCAGTCATTTCAATGACATTTCAATGACATTTCAGTGACAAAGGGTCTGACTCTTTGTGACCCCATTTGGGATTTTCTTGGTGAAGATACTGAAATTGCTTGCTATTTCTTTCTCCAGCTCATTTTACAGATGAGGAAACTGAGGCAAACTGGGTTAACTGACTTTCCCAGGGTCACACAGATAGTGTCTGAGTCTGGATTTGAACTAGGGAAGATGAGTCTTCCTGACTGCCACCTAGCTGCCCGAAGTTACCAGTAATCCCTTAATTACCAAATCTAATAAACTTTTCTCAATCCTCATTCTTCTTTACCTCTCTGCATGCTTTGTCATTGTCAAACCCTCCTTTTGATGCTCTCATTTCTCTAGGTTTCCGTGACATCATTCTCTCTTGGTTCTTTTCCTAACTACCTATTCTTTTTCAGTTTCCTTTGCTGAATGTTCATCCAGGTCTGGCCTGTTAACTGCAGGTATCTCACAAGGCTTTATCCTGGGCCCTCTTCTCCCTCTATAGTCTTTTACTTGGTGATCCCATCATCTCCCATGCATTCAGTTATCTTCTCTATGGTAACAATTTCCAGATCTACTTATACAGCCCTAACCTTTCTCCTCCCCTCCAATCTCTCATATCTAATTGCCTTTTAAACATCATGAACTGGTCCCATAGACCTCTTAAACTCAGAATGTCCAAAACTAAACTCATTGTCTCCTCATAAGCCCTCCTTCTTCCTAACTTTCCTATTACTATGCAGGGCACCACCATCCTCCATATGATCCTTGATTCCTCCCACTCTCTCACCACCCCTGCCCTATATCCAATCATTTGCTAAATCCTGTCAATTCTATCTTCACAAAGAGCAAAAAGACTTAAAGTCATTTAGAAAAAAATAGAGAAAAATATTTGCTAAGGGGAAGTGGGAAGAAAAGAGGAACAGAGCTTTCTTTCAAATGGGGGTAGGAAAGAAATATTTATGTTCATCTATTCCTTTGTTATTTATAAAATGTGTTGTGGAAAAAATTAATATATTAAGACAAGGACACGTTAATGCGGAGAGAATGAAATGTGTTTTTGTAAACATGTGCCGTCTGCATTCATATATCATCCTAGGGTGGCCATTGTTTTGTTTTCCCTCCTACTGTCTAACAGAGAGTGGGAAGGAAGATCATAGGAAGAAAAGTTCTGTGACTCTGGGAAAGAATGGGGTAGTAAAGACATCTGAGGAGCTCAAGATCTTAGCCAGGGCACATAACTGGTTACAATTCTGGGACCAGATACTCTGGGTTTTTGACTGCTGGTTCAGCACTGTTTCTACCAGAATTTCTTCCTCTTTTAGGCTAAGGGCTTTTAAATTTTTTTGAAGGATATAGCAGTGTTACACTTAGCAATCCCTAGACTGCAACCAAGCCATTGAGTGGAGATAATCGAAAGAGAAGTGTTGAGCGTAGGTATTTCTCTGGTTCAGCAGATCCCAATCCCCAGTTCCTCAGGGGGGAGCCTGACCTGCCAGTGAGGATACTTGTTTCCTAATAAGTTACGTTAAATAACATAATGAAATTAGATGCTTCCCTAGTTTCCAATATTGATTAGCTATATACTAGACTTTCAAGGAGACAACATTTTATCCTAAACTACTTGATTCACACTCATAGGTAGCAGCAGCAGCTTCTGAAAATAAAGCCCCTACTTGGACGCTGCTGACAAACCCTTCTGCCATCCTGCCTTTCATTGGCTTGAGCTATCTTTCAACCTATCTCCAAAGCTACTCTCCAAACCATCTCTGGCTGTGTTGGGTATATTGGTGATAAGATTGTTAGAATTCAGCCTAGACTCATACAAATGAGATAATTCACTGAAGCAAGTATGCATTTCAGACCAGTATTAGTTGAGATGGAGAATATTTACCAATGGCAAATGCAGATGCCCCTGGAAATCAAATTATTCTCTCTGTAACTTGAATGAGGGAGCTTTGACAATCTCTGGAAATATTATTTCTCCCAATTTCTACATTACTAGACTGTTTTTGTTTATATTTTCCAATGCCAAGTCTTTTCAATTTTCTTTTCTCCTTGCTAGTCGTATGTAGTAGCATGGCTACTGTAGTATGTATATAGTATGTAAGTAGTATGACCTAGTGGATAGAGTGTTGGACTTGGAGTCAGGAAAAGTGGGATTCAAATTTCACTTCTGACACCTATTAGCTGTGTGGGCAATGAGCTTCTTCCTTATTTAGACAAGTGCTTAGGACACATCTACCAAATCACAGGTGGTTCAAGGTCTGCCTCAGTGGAGAGAGCTCCCCTAGCTAGGGTTCCTCCATCCTTTTGGTTATGGGGCTGAAGACCTGAATATAGATCAAATTAGAATATTGTTCAAATTGGCATAGGTCTTTGACCCAGAGACGCCACTGGTGGGCATGTACTCTCAACACAGAAAGAAAGGTGCATCATAATGTATGTATGTTGATGTAGATATATATAGAGATATGCATATATAGATACATGTACATATGTATGCATACATATTTGTGTGTTCACGCACATATTATATGTGTGTTTGTGTGTGACACACGTGTGTGCATATATGCACACATATATGTATGCATGTTTGTGTGTTAGCACTTTTCGTAAGAACAAAGACTTGGAAACAAAGTAGATGCCCATTGATTAGAAAATAGTTAAACAGATAATTGCAGTAGGTGCTATAAGTAATGGTGAATATGAAGGATTCAAAGAAGCTTAAGAAGACATATAAATCAATGTAAAGTGAAGTAAGCAGAATCAGGAAGACAATATGCATAATATACATATACATAAACAATATACATGATAACTATAATTATGTAAATGGAAACAACAAAAATAAAACAACAGAAACTTAATACTGCTGTACTGTGAAATGATAATGACCCAGCTTGACCCCAAAGAAGAAATATTAATAAAGCAGAAACAGGACAACAAAATACACAATGACTGTAGCAAGGTAAAAGGAAAGAGGGGATATATGGGGTGTTCAGGGGGGACTAGCACCTCTGGTGTGAGGGTTTCTTGAATCCTTTTCAGGCCTTTTCATCCACCTTTGGTGTCCATCTTCACCCAACTTTCACCTGTCACTCCAAGAAGCTGTGGCATGTCTAGCAGCCACACACTATGAAATCATCTCAGCAGATGGCTCAGCCAAGATGAAGGCAATCAACAGGTCTCCAACCTGTCGGTGAGTTAGGGAGCTGTCTATACTCCAGGCACATAAAGACTTGTACCCTCTCCACCTCTCCCTGTTTCAGAATGGGTAGATGAGAACAAATTGTTCCAAAATAATTTATTCCAAATTATTTTTTTATTTTATTATTATCAAACTTAGATAAGTTTAGACCAAGCTTGGTCAGACATCAAAGGCACCACAGTCATCTACTGCATCCTGGGTCATCATTAATTGTCTCAACTTTTGTCCTGCCACTGAACTTTGATGATTGTGGAAGAGAGAGTGAGGCCAGCTACTTTGTGAAACTCTGCCTCACTTAAATCCAGTTCATGTACAAGTCATCACCCCCATGATATCAGTGGTCCTCTTAAAAAATGAACAACAACAAATAGGAAGGAAGGAAGGAAGGAAGGAAGGAAGGAAGGAAGGAAGGGAGGGAGGGAGGGAGGGAGGGAGGGAGAAGTAATATAATTATAACATAATTATATGCTATGTAATGTAATGACCAAAAGGTTAAGCCCCCCTTGCAGAGTTTATGGATCATTGTGTATACATCAGACTTGGTTTATAGGTTAGTTCGTTTTACTAAATTACTTTTTTAAATTGTAAAAATCTTTTATTTAGACCTGACTCTTATAAGGGATGACCCCTTGTAGGGGAAGGAAAGGAATATATTCAGAGATGAAGGTATTATAAAAACAAAAGATACCAGTACATTTGAAAAAGAATCCACAAGATCTGAGCAAAACTGAGTTGCAAGTCCAAACTACATGAGTAATAGACTTTATAGGCAGCTGCAACAGTGAGGGACTGACAACCACACATTAACTATCTTAACAGACCCAAGTCGCTTTCAGAGTCAATGAGTTTGTATCCAAAAGAGTTGGCATCATCTTGCTACACTTAAAGGAAAACCTCTTAAGCTGTGACTGGTTGGTAACATCTCCAGGACTAGTATTCTTTGAATATTACACCCGTGTTTCCCCGATAATAAGACACTGTCTTATTATTTTTTTGGAAAGAAAAACACCAGAGGGCTTATTTTCAGGGGAGGGCTTATGTTGTCCTGCCTCAGCTCTCCTCTGTGGCACTGCTCTCAATGGCGCCAGCAAGCAAATCACTGGGGAAAAACAGGATGACGCGCTCACTGCTGCAGCTCTGATTGGATGCAGCTCGGAGCGCGGCGTGCGTTTCACGGGGGGGGGGTGGAACGGTGCATACAGAGGGTACCGTAATGTAGTGTGTAGCGCAGGGGGTCACCTAGGGCTTATTTTCGGGGGAGGGCTTATTTTAGAGGAATCTTACACAGTAAGGGGAGGGCTTATTTTCGGGATAGGTCTTATTGTCGGGGAAACACGGTATGTCCTACTAATCAGTCTACAACTGTTTCTTTTTCTTTTTTCTTGTGAGGCAGTTGGAGTTAAGTGACTTGCCCAGGGTCATATAGCTAGTAAGTGTCAAGTGTCTGAGTCTAGATTTGAATGCAGATCCTCCTGACTCCAGGGTCAGTGCTCTATCCACTGTACCACCTGGCTGCCCCAGCTATTTCATTTTCAACTGAAAAAGTTAATAAGGAGTTTGGATCTTTAGATTGGAAAGAACTTTGGAAATCTGACCCAATACCTATTTTACAAGTGAGGAAATTGAGATTCAACAAGGTTATGTGACTAATTTAGGATCAAACAGGGGAAAAGCATGGGATCCGGGACTCAGAAGGGATATCTTTTGACTCCTCACCTGGTCCTTGTCGCACTACATTGTGCTAAAAGAAGCTCTTTACATTTTCTTTAAATTACCCACCAAGTGGGATCTCTGTTTACGTCCAAGCTCTTTCAAGGATCGTCCTAGATAGCTGAGAAGCATAAATTAGACTTTGGAAACTGACTCCAGAACTCCTCGTATGGGTACATTGTGGTTTAAAGGCACTGTATAAATTAAGACATAGCATTAACTACATGGCTGCTGCGCAAGCGTTTCCATCCTGCTAGTAGGGTTCTTTTCATTAGTTAGTCGATCAACAAGCATTTATTAGGTGTTTGCTATATGGCAGGCACTCTGCTAAGCTCTGAGGATACAAAGAAAGACAAATCCTAACCCCTGTCCTCTCAGAACATACACTCCACTAGAGGAAGCAACACGAACATATCTTCATTCAATGTGCAAGATATATGCAAACTATGAATTCAATTCAATATGGAGGATTTGGGGTGACTGTTCCTCATGTGACCAGGAAAGCTCTGAGAAAGAAAAGATGTTCAGGAATGAGTTGGGGAAAGAAAACTCATTCTCTCTGAATTATTCCCAAATCTCAATGAACAAACTGAATTGTACATTTGGGATAGAAGCTGGACCTGTGATTTCATTGTGATAGGAAATTCCCAGGTGAGGAAACTCGCTCAACCAAAGCAAATTGGCACCTTCTTTAGCTGGTACAATCTTAGAAAGTTGTCGAGAGCAGTGAGATGTTGGGTGACTTGTTGCCAATCGCAGGGCCAGCATTTGTCACCAATAGAACTTGACCCTTGGTCTTCCTGGCTCCAAGGCTGGCGGCTTATATACTTTTCATTTGAGTAATAGATATGCGTTGCCTTTGGTGCTGGAATTTTCTCTTTTCCTCAGCTTGGCCTTTGGGTACCTTTGGGTATCTACATGAGACAGAAGCCAAAGGAAGGTGACATGGGAGTAAATGATTTCCTATTGCAGCATGAACAACCCAACTAGTGTCAAGTTGGCTGAGGGCCAGTCTAACTTGAAAGGTCCCTGTCCATTGCTTTAAGATTTGTTCTTTCCTAGGTTAAGAGTTTCCGCAGCTGCATTTGGAGCAGCCATATCCTTCCCTTGCTGAGAAGTGTTATGGAAGAAGGAATGGGAGAGAGGAAGTTTGTTTGTCAGCAAACCTCTTTAATATTCCATTCCAGAGAGCCAAGTGGCCCTAGATTACTTTATTATAGTTGAAAGGTCACAAGACACCTGGATCAGGTGTATCCTTTGTGAGATTAATGAGCCAGGATCCATATAAATAGGACCATGTTCACTGTGAACTGACAGAGCAAACCATTTTTATTCCTATTCAAATTACATACTAGACAGCAGTTGGTGCCAGGAAGGATATCTTCCTCCCTGCTTGGTCCCCAATTACTGAAAACTAAAATTCCAGGCCAGGTGAACCTTAATGTTAAAAAATCCAGATAGTTCTTTAACAAGGTTAAAGGACTGTCCTCAGTTAAAAAGAGTGTTACATAACATGTTAGGTGACACCAGACATAAACATTTTATGGTGAATTAATTATCAGATCCAGAACCCTTCCAAATGGCAAATAGTAGAAAGTTTGTATATGGGGTGGGGGGAGAGGAAGTGGTTTCCTCATTCCTGGATGTCTGTGTTCAAACAAAGAAGCAAGAACTAAGCCCTCAGTAGAGAAAGAGTCCTCAGGTCTGTGACCCATGAGCATATGATTCTGAGGTTGCTCCTAATGCCATTCTAACATCTAGTCTTTCCTTCCTTTAGGTGAGGAAGATTGGAAGTGGCTACAACTCTGTGAGCTTTGAAAGATCCAGAAAGAGGGGTGGCTAGGTGGCACAGTGAATAGAGCACCGGCCCTGGAGTCAGGAGGACCTGAGTTCAAATCCGGCCTCAGACACTTAACATACACACACACACACACACACACACACACACACACAAATTAGCTGTGTGACCTTGGGCAAGTCACAACCCCAATTACCCTACCTTTCCCCCTCCAAAATAAAAAATAAAAAAGAAAGATCTAGAAAGAGAGCCACAAGATGTCTGTGAACCAGAAGACATGCTGGAATTTGCAGGAAACTAGAGGGTAAAGAGAAAAGACCAGAGCAACTTGCCTGACTCAATTTAGCAGTAACAGAGATTCAGATTCATCCATTCATCATGACCATGCCATATTTGAAAGGGAACTTGATGGACTGAACGCTGAGTCTATCTCCCTAGAGACTGAGTGGTATAGAGGAGAGTCTATCCCTAGGTGTTGGAGGAAATGTTTGTTCATCTCTAGAAAGGTCAATTGTTTTTGCATAGAAAACACTAGTTCTGTTTTGTAGCCCTAGATAATATCCGTATGATGGCCATGTCTTGAATTCCTGCCACTAGCCACTACACTGAATAATAATTGAGCTGTTGAGTGAACCTTTGATCTCATTTATGTAAGAGTTCCATCCAGCGATGCAGAGCAGAAGCCGTCAATGCCTGCCCATCCTATAGGACTTCTCTTCATGTCCTCCCAAAAATTTGCCGCAAGGGGTCCACCCAAAGCACTAGAAAATATTTCACTTTACCTTCTGTCAATACCATGAAGACATTGGTGGAGCAAACAGGCTACTCAATGCTTATCTTCACTGTTGCCACGTAACCAGCCCATCTTTTCTTTTTTGTCATCTATCTCCTTGATGACAACCTTTCTGACTAGGCTTCATCATCCATGTAGGAAAAAAAAAATGAATGAAGAATGCCTTCTGTCTAGAATATGACAGGCATTGAGGTAGACAGTTACTTATTCATTTGTGTATGTGTGTCTCTGTGCAGATGATATCTAGATTTTTATATTCCCCTCAATTCTCTCTTTCTCATTCTGCTTTTTGGATATCTTGTACTTGATATCCCATAACCATCTCAAATTCAACATGACCATGGGATTGTGAAGAGTCAGACATGACTGAAAACAGCTGAACACCACCGCCAACATCACAGTTGAGGATATCGCCATCTTCCAAGTCTTCCAAGCTGGCAATCTGGGTATCGTCTTGACACCTCTCTTTCTCTTACTCCCCCATCTCCAATCTGTTGTTTAGTTGATTCTACCATAATAATAAGCATGATAAATACACATACACAGAAACATGTACATACCTATATATATATATATATGTGTGTGTGTATATATATATATATATATACATGTATCTTGAACAGATACTTCAAGTGGACAAGTTAGGCCCAGGAGTCCTTCACCATCTGGTCCCAAATGACCTTTCTGTACTCATATCTCATCAGGCTTCACACAATCTATGGGTCAACCATGCTGGCCTTGCCGCTTCTCCCATATAACAGACGCTCCATCTCAAATGTCCCTATTTTGGCCCAGGCTTTGGTCCTTGCCTGAAATGGTCCTCTCCTCATTTCAGCCTCTTGGAATCCCTAGTTTTAGGGGTGGCTGGGTGGCACAGTAAATAGAGCACCGGCCCTCGAGTCAGGAGGACCTGAGTTCAAATCCAGTCCCAGACTGGCTGTGTGACCCTGGGCAAGTCATTTTACCCCAATTGCCTCCTCAGAAAAATCCCTTACTACCATCCCAGCTAGCTATTATCCTATGTATCTTCTCCATTTTTTTTGCACAAACTCTTTGAAAAAGTTGTTTATACTTGGTGCCTCCAATTCCTCTCCTCTCATTCTCTTTTTAATTCTCTACAATCGGTTTTCCAACTTCGTCATTCCACCAAAACTATTCCCTCCTAAGTTACCAATGATCATTTAGTCATTCAGTCTCATGGTCTTTTCTCAGTCCTTATCCTTCTCAACTTCTCTGAGCCATTGGATGCCTCTAATCACCTTCCCTTCCTTCGTACAATTTCCTCTCCAGGTTTTGGGGATATTGCTCTCTTGTGATTTTCTTCTATCTCTGGCTCCTTTGCTTGCGTACCTTCCTTGCATACCCAGGGACTTAAAGTCTTCCCTGAGGTTCTGTTCTGGACCCTCTTCCCTTTTCACTCTAAACATTCATTTGTGAGATCTCATCAGCTTTCAAAATTGTAGCTGGTAATGACTCCTCTCTCTCTCTCTCTCTCTCTCTCTCTCTCTCTCTCTCTCTCTCTCACTCTCTCTCCCCCCCTCCCATATTCAATCTGTTGCCAGGTTGATTCTACTTTAATAACATTTTTTGATATATATCCCCTTTTACCCATTCATATAACTGTACCCTAGTTCAGGCCTTCATGACCTTTCAACTGGACTATTACACTAACCTTCTAATTAATTTTCCTACCATTAGTCTTCCCTAACTCCATCCCTGCCAGTCAACTGCCAAAGATATTTTTCTAAAGTATAGGTTTGACATTGTCATTACCTGCTCATTAAACTCCAGAGGCCCCTTTTAACTTCCAGGATCACATATAAAGTCCTCTGTTTGGCATTTAAGACTTCATAACTGACTTCTTCCTGCTTTTTGAATTTTTTTATACTTTATTCCAGAGACACTATGATCCAGCTACCCTTGTTACTTCATCTCCCATCTCTGTGACCTTTCACAATACTCTCCCTCCTCTTCTCTGCCTCATAGTTCCCATGACTTCCTTCAAGATAGCTCAGATTCCCACTTTCTATCAGAGGGATTCCCTGGAGCTTCTCCCTCCCCTAAAACCAATGCTTTCCCCTCTGAGATTACCTTCCATTTACTCTGAATATGGCTTGTATTACATAGTTATTTACATGTTGTTTCCCCCATTACAGGGTGAACTCCTTAAGGGTAATAAATATTTTTTGTCTTTCTTTGTTCTCCAGTTATTAGCATACAATAAACACTTAATAAGTGCTAATTGACTGATGTAATAGGTGCTTAATAAATACTTCTTAATTCATTGATTGTTAGGAGAATAGGCTGGATTGCCTTTGTAAAATTGCAGAGCTCCATTAATGACTCTAAACGTCTCCTAGAAACAAAAGCCTATCTTTTTAATACCAATATTCTACTGCTATTGTACATCTGCAAGTCAAAGAACTGCAGTCTCCAAAATATTAAAATTGAGTATTTCTCAGAGCTTGGTGAAGAGGTGGATGTGACCAGAATCTAGGACATAACAAATATGGCCCTGGAAGAAAAATCCCATCCCTATGACTAGAAAAGGCATCAAACTTGTGGCCCATTGACTCTGTCTTTTTGTGTTATGTACAAATGAATATATTGATGAGATTTAGAGTTGAAAGAGCCAGTTCAGGTGTGAAAGAACTCACTTAGACCTTCTCTTTTAGCCAATGGGAGCTTTATGTTATGTGAAAAAGCATCACGGGCATCCTTAGCAAGAAAGCTAAGTGAGACTATGATATTTGGAGGAGTTATGGTTACATAGAGGTTACAGAATGATGATGTAGCTTTAGAGGTTTTTATGGAGGTTAAAGATAAAAAACAGGGGGTGTGTAGGTTGCACAACGAATAGAGAACTGGCCCTGGAGTCAGGAGGACCTGAGTTCACATCTGACCTCAGACACTTAACACTAGCTGTGTGACCTTGGGCAAGTCACTTAACCCCAATTGCCCTGCCTTCCCCCCTCCAAAAAAAAAAAAGAGATGAAAAACAGGACAGGATGACATAGGATGAGGGAGATAAAGGGAATAAGTTTAAGGATTTAATGGCAGGAGGATACAGTTTAAAAATTAAAGGACCCTGGGAACACAGGATAAGGGAGATAAAAGCAATTCTTTTGGTACAGTGTCAAGATAAGGGGGGAAGGACTTTAGGGCACCTTCTAGTTACACAATAAGCCCCAGGGCTTCATAAAGTATAGGAAAAGCAACCCTTGGCATTATTTTTAACCCTTAGGGCACCGTTTGTATCCAAAACATTTCCCCACTCACCCACTAGGCAGGAGAAATCTTTCAGAAAAGGGGTGAAGGTCATTGTCTTCTTTGATCACTTTTCTGACTGGTCACATCCTGGTCTTCTCTCCTATCTCTTGTCCTGCTGGCTCCAACTCCCTCAAGCACTGTTTTCTGTCTCATCAGTGTGAACTCAGTGACCCTGTACTGTAGTAGTTCTGGTCAGAGTTATTCATAATAAATTTGTCTACAGAGGACATTTCAAAGAGATGCAGGATGAGAAGTAGTTGTTTATTCTAGATGGGTAGGATGGCATGAAGGAAAATAATTAAGAAATGTTTTTGACTGGAATATGGAAACTGTTGACAAATGGAAAGCTAGGAAAGGAATGTTTGCTGCCCCAGAAGAGGAAAAAGAGAACATAAAATCTGGTCTCCTGGCATCGAAGTGAGGGGAGTTAGTTGATAACCACTGCCTCTGTCTCTCTGAAGAGCTGGAGCCTGGGGGAAAGAAGTCACAAAGCTAGAAAACACCTGTTTGGGATTGAGCAGTATGTTCCCACATTGATCAAGGAAAACAAATTGCTTCTTATGGCTGACAGATTGATTAGATGAAAATTAAATCTCTTTTGAAGCCTGAGACTACAAGGGTTGGGAAACCCAGAAAGGTGCCTTGAGTTTAAAAATAAAACAGTTCAAACTATTGCCTAGGGAGGAAGATTGGGGGCTGATGATGATTGCTTCCAGCAGGAGATTGCCTGGGAAGGCTGTCTGTTAATGATGATGGCTGCACTTTATAGCTCAATGTTAACAGGCATGTGAGGCAGGAGGAATATGACTTTCAAAGCAGCAGGTGCAGCGGGGGTACTAGTTTTCTAGGTCCTTGTCAAAAGTTAACTTTCCCTGTGATACTATCTTGGGGAGGCAGGGAAAGGGTAGGGAAGAACAATTTACCAGTCTACTAAGGTGCTTACAATGTCTGGGGAATACTTTGCTCTCTAGAAATTTTATAGGCATTTTCCTATTCCTCTACTCCATAGCACAGAAGAGGTTATTGGGTAAGTAAGGAGAAGAAAATGTTTATGGGGGCAGCCAGGTAGCACAGCGAGTAAGAGCACCGGCTCCAGTGTCGGGATGACCTGGAGATCGAATCCCGGGCTCAGACACTTAGCACCCACCCAGAAACACCTGGCTGTGTAACCTTGAGCAAGTTACTTAACCCCAATTGCTTAAAAAAAAAGAAAAAGTTTATGAAGGGTGCTATGCCAAGTGTCAAGGGCAAGGAAAGGAGGAGGTGTAACCGGAGTTTGCTATAGGCATGTTTCACAACTCCTAGAGAACCTCTCCAGTATTAAAGGGCAAGCAGTTTGAACTATAGGTAATTAAGGAGAAGACTGCCTGCACCATCACTATATGCTAAGCCATTTCACTCAAAGGAGATTTAGTCTGGAAACTTTGATTCTGGACTCTGAATGCAAAAACTTATTTTCAGTCATTTGGTTTTTGGTGGTGATATGTACCAGCTGCCTCTGATCCATTTATAATCTCTCAACGGGTTTAACTGAAGCTGCTCCTTTTTGAGGTACCTATTTTGGTTCCACATGTAAGTCAGGCAAACTACTTTTGTACTTGGTGTTGTTGGCCCATCCTAAGATTTTGGCACATCTAGTAGCGTGCATCAGGCATCCTCTAAATGTCTGATTGACTTTAACAAAAGTGTAGTATATAGTGGTTCACATGAAGGTACTCAATTATTACTCCCCACCCTGCTTTTTCCATATTGGGTCTCTCTGTCTTGCCCAGGTCCGAAGTTTATTGGCCACTCATAGCCCCAATCCTACTACTGATCAGTATGGGAGCTTTGACCAATGTATGTCTCAGCTGTGCTAAATCACCCCTCCTTGGGCAACTTGGTGGCATTTTTTTTGGTTAGTTAGTGAGTTATTTACTTACTTACTTATAGAAAACAGAAGCTAAACATTTATTTAGACACCAGGAACCAAATCCATTGTGGTGAAATAGAAGTTAATACACAATAACATAGCAGAGAACCACACCATCCTTTAGCCTTCTCACAAACCAACACTCACAAGCCTAGCTATCTCAGCAGGGCTCAAACACACACAAGCCTGACTGTCTCCCTGGGTGCATCCTCTCTCTCCCCACATCTAGCTGCTCGGACTCCCAGCTCCCTTCGGACTCTGCTCCACCTTTCAGCAAACTCCTCCCACCACGGGCTCTATTTGATTACATTCGGCATATTAGGGGGCAGGGAAGATCTTCAAATTCCCATTCCCATTATATAAGTTTTTCCAGTTTCTATGAAACCATCAACTCCATCATTTCTTATAGCACAGTAGTGTCCTATCACATTTATATAACTTGTTAAGTCATTTTCCTAATTGATGGGCATCCCCTTTAAATTTCCATTCTTTGCCACTTCTTTTTTTTTTCATTTTTAAATACTTTATTAACTTCTGATTTACATCATTCATTTCCGCCAGATTTTGAGTTACACATTTTCTCCCTGTTTTTCCCCTACCCACCACCCCAAAATAGCAGTCGCACAGTGTATCCCCTCCTCCAATCTACTCTCTCCCATATCTTCTCTCATACCCCCTTTGACTTTTCCAGTAGGGCATGGTGGATCTCTATACCCTGGTGCCTGTATATCTTATTTCCCAATTACATGTAAAATAGTATTATTAATAATATATATATATTTAAACATTTGATTTTAAAACTTCGAATTCCAGATTCATTCCCTTCCTCCCTTGTCACCCGCCCTTACTGGAAAGATAAGCAGTTCCGTATAGGTTGCACATGTGTAGCTTATGCAAAACATTACCATAGTAGATATATTGTAAAAGACTGACTCCTCCTATCCCACCTCCCACTAGTTCTATTCTCTACTTTGATCCCGTCCCTTTTCAAAAGTGGGTGCTTCCAACTTCCCTCCCCCCCAGCCTGCCCTCCCTTCCATCATCCCCCTTCTCATCCCCTTCCCCCCTACTCTCCTCTATGGTGAGATACCCTATTTAGTGTGTATTTCATTCCCTCCCCAAGCCAAATTCAATGAGAATAAATTTGACCCATTCCCTTTTGCCTTCCTATTCTTCCCCTCCATTGTAACCATTTTCCTTTGCCTCTTCTATATGAGATAGTTCACACTATTCTGTCTCTCCCCATCTCCTCTCATTATATTCCTCTCTCACCTCTTAATTTCACCTTTTAAGTATCATCCCTTCCTATTAAATTGGTCCTATTCCCTCTATCTATGTATACCTATAAACATATATACACACATTCACATATGTATTCATATGCCCATATACCTTCTGATATATCCCTTCAACTATTTTCATACTGAGAAAAGTTTCATCAGTTACAATTATTGTTTTTCCATATAGGAATGTTAATAGTTCTACTTTGATAAGTTCCTTATGATTTCTTTTCCCTGTTTACCTTCTCATGCTTCTCTTGCTTCTTGTATCTGAATGTCAAATTTTCTATTCAGCTCTGGTTTTTTTCATCAAGAATGCTTGAAAGTCCTCTATTCTACTGAATGACCATATTTTCCCCTGAAACATGATACTCAGTTTTGCTGGGTAGGTGATTCTTGGTTATAATCCCAGCTCCTTTGCCCTCCAGAATATCATATTCCAAGCCCTTTAATCCCTCAGTGTAGAAGTTGCCAGATCTTGGGTTATCCTGATTGTGTTTCCACAATATTCAAATTGTTTCTTCCTGGCTGCTTGTAATATTCTCTCCTTGATCTGGGAATTTTGGAACCTGCCTGTAATATTCCTAGGAGTTTTCTATTTGGGATATTTTTCAGGAGGTGATCAATGGATTCTTTCAAGCTCTATTTTGCCCTCTGGTTCTAAAACATCAGGCAGTTTTCCTTGAGAATTTCTTGGAGGATGTTTTCTAGGTTCTTTCTTTGATCATGGCTTTCAGGTAGTCCAATGATTTTTAAATTATCTCTCCTGGATCTATTTTCCAAGTTAGTGGTTTTTCCCATGAGATATTTCACATTGCCTTCTATTCTTTCATTTGTTTGGATCTGTTTAACAGCATCTTGATTTCTCATAAAGTCATTAGCTTCCATTTGCTCCAATCTAATTCTGAAGGAATGATTCTCCTCATTGAGCTTTTGAGATTCTTTTTCCATCTGGCAAATTCAGCTTTTCAAGGCATTCTTCTTCTCATTGCCTTTTTAAGCCTCTTTTGCCATTTGAGTCAGTCTGTTTTTTAAGGTATAATTTTCCTCAGTGAGGCTGTTGACTCTCATTTCATAATTTCTTGCATTGTTCTCATTTCTCTTCCCAATTTTTCCTCTACTTCTCTTATCTGCTTCTTAAGGTCCTCTATGGCCCGTAACCAGCTTGTATTTTTCTTGGAAGCTTTTGTTGCTTCCATACTGACTTCACTGTCTTCCTCCTGTTCCATGCTTTGATCCTTTTTGTCCCCAAAATAGGAGTCTTATATTGGAATCTTCTGTCTGCTTTGTTTCCTTTGCCTGATCATGTCGCCCCTCAGTCACTTGACCCCTAGGCTTTTTGCCACAGTAGGACTCTGCCACCAGACAGGGGAGCTTTTGTCCCAAACACTGGGGTTTTCTCAGCTGTGGGAGGTATTAGTTGGGTGCCCTCTCTGAAGCCTCCACATGCTCTGGCAAGTTGGTCACACACCCCAAGACCTTCACCCTAGATTGCAATCCAGATCCAAGCAGGTTAAAGCAAGAGTGATTACCCCTCAGACTGGTGCTTGGTCCCCCTACACTCTGCAGGCCAGGAGCTAAAGCTGCCATGTGGCATTGGCTGGGGGCAAAAGCTGACGCACTCCCACTTACTGGGTCCCAAAGTCCAGACTGCAATGACCTCTCACTTTGTCCTTCGCATCTATGTGTTGATAATTCTGGAAACAGCCACAGCTGCTGCTGATCTGGAGTCCCTCTGGCCAGTGGCTGGTCAGGCCTGCCATGGGGCTAAAGCCTCGGTATGGGGCTGGGCTTGGCTCCCAGAGCACTGCGCTGGCTGATTCCTGCCGTCCTGCCGGGCTGTCTTCAGTGGGAGGCCAGTTTCTCTGTGTCATCCCATGGGTTCTGCAGCTCCAAAATTTGTTTAGAGTCCCCTTTTACATGAATTGGGGAAGGTGGAAGCTGGAGCAGCAGGGACATCCTGCTTCTCCTCCACCATCTTGACTCCACCTTGGTGGCATTTTTTATTGGAGGGTATACTTTAGAAAGATTACTGGTCATATTATATAGGATAAATGGGAGAAAAGACAGACTAAAAGAGGAAGCTATTGTAATAGTCTAGGTAAGAGGTAATAAGGCAATGACCAAGGGTGATCACAGAAGAAAACTGAGAAGGCATTTAGTATTATTCCTTTATTTTAGGAACAAGGAAACTGTGATACTGATAATTAGTCCTACAATTAATAGCTAAAAATCTGGGATTTCAATCTGTCTTCTGCCTCCACATCTAGTGTTCTTTCTACTATACAGTAAAACAGGAATAGAAAAGAGAGGATTGGACCAAGGGGAATGATTGAGATGATTGATATTATATTGGATTGCTCTCTTATATCATATTATTTTCTTCTACTAAGAATGGATGGAGAGAAAGGAAAAATCCAGACACAAGGCTGACCATTTCATCTCTAGGATTTGATTTTTGGCTGCCATGGATACTTGGTCCTCCATTACTGTAAAAAACCTAGAGAAGGATGTAGCTTAGGAAACGAATGAATACTATGAATGCTCTGCCTTTTGATCTATGGGGGTTAGTAAAATGTACCCTAAGTGAAATAAGACCCATTTAATGTGGCCCACCAGCAGCACAACAACAATTCAAAAGATGAACTCTTGAAAAATTGCCTCATTTTTCAGCCCAACAAAATTACGTTTGCTAGTGTGTCCTCGTTTGCTTGAGAGCTCTGCTTCTAAGCCCTGAAATAGGGAACCAAGCACTGTGATTATGTTATGTCCCACTTTCCCGTACCCATCACTTAGCAGTTCCACAATAAAACACTCCATTAACACATGCAGGATTCAGATAGTAAGACAATATCCCATTAAGTAAATAAAGGCTCACAGACACTGGAGAAAGGAAACTGAGGAAGTGGTTTGCTTATACTCATTTACACACAATTCAGGACAGAGGTAGGACCCTCATTCCAGTTGCCTCATGTGAAGCAGCCTCTGCTTTTCATGTCATTAAAATGCAGAAGCCCACCTTCAAGCTTCTTACCGTTGGCCTCTGGGCTGGCCATTATTTCCCTATGTCTTATAAAGGTTGACTGAAAGAGGCCTTGCTCTAAGGTGTCTGAAAAGCTCTGGAACTTAGTTAAGGGTATCGGTGAATGGAAGAATTTCCAGCTACTTGGTATTTATGGAGAAGCCAGGACTAGGAGCCCTGATCCTTTTATTACCTTGCGGTCACAGTGAGATGAGTTTGCAACCTTCAAAGGGGAGAGAGGTAGAAGGGATGTTCTTTGGTGTCATGCCTAAATTAGGAAGGATAATGGGGGCCCTTGCCCCTAATCTGTGATAAAAGCAGAACAGATGCTGTAACTTGCTGCTCTCATGGGGACCAGCTTTCTTATCCCCATCACTAATAAATTTGAAAATAAAGCAATCCCCTACATATTAATGATTCAGACAGAAAGACACATTACATAAATAAAAGCACACAGGCTGGCACTGTCATTTCTAAAGCACAGGTTCCACCATGTGCCTCTTGTTCAAGATGCTTCAGTGAATCCCTTTTTTTATAGGATAAAATACAGACTCCTCTGATGTTTTAAGATGTCTTCTCCACAGCCTGGATTCACCATGCAGGTGACATACTACTAAATGTTACTGGTAGGTACCCACCTTCATGCCTTTGCAGAGATACTTGCCTGGAATGATCTATCTAATTGCTCTGCCTCTTGGAATTCCTCACTCTCTTCAAGGCTCAGATCAAACACTACCATCTACAAGAGGCATTTCCAGGTTTCCCCCTACTTGTTAGGGCTCCCTTCCCTGAAATCACTTTTAATTTATAATTACTTGTTTGTGTACAATGTTGTTTCTCTTCCCCCAGTAAAATGGAAGTTCCTTGAAGGCAGGTTGTTTTCCATCGTTGTCTTTGTATCTCTATAGCATAGCTCAGTGTCTTGCACATAGTAGGGGCTTAATAAGTTTTTTTTTTTATAATTGAATCAGGAATAGTTAAAGTACTGCTAGCCTGACAACAGTGAGAAGGGAAAAGACAACTGGGACGTATACGTGGTAACTCCTTGATTTTTATTAATAGTGTCCAGGCAAATGTTTTCCTGGAACTGAAGTCCATCGTGCTGTTGACAGTGTTTTTTAATCCCCCAGTTTCAGTGTAAGTAGAAAAGATCCAGGGTTCCCAACCAGTAGGTCTGAAAGCTTTACCTGGTAGCTCTCCAAACTGCCATCTCCTTCCCTCCTCCCACTTCCCCTCTTTGTGGTCATGGATTTCTGAAATTTCCAGCAGGAAGAGAGCACAGCTGGCAATGGTGCCCTCTTCCCTGTGCTATTCAAGGCTTTTTCACTCTCGAGACTCCTTCTGGCATCCTCCTCTTTAAAAAGCAGCATGGCATGGAGGATAGAGGGTTGGAATCGGAAGCAGGAAAATCTGGGTTCAAATCCCTCCTCAAATACTTACTAGCTAGGGGCCCCTGACCAAATTACCAAAATTCTCTGAGTTTCTAGTTCCTCATCTGTAAAGTGAAAAGGTTGTTATTTTTTTTTTTTAAAGCAATCGGGGTTAAGTAACTTGCTCAAGGTTACACGGCCAGTTATTTCTGGGTGTGGTGCTGAGTATCTGAGCCCGGATTTGATCCAGGTCATCCCGACACTGGAGACGATGCTCTTACTCGCAGAGCCACCTGGTCGCCCCTAAGCAATTGGGGTTAAGTAACTTGCTCAAGGTTACACAGCCAGGTGTTTCTGGGTGGGTGCTAAGTGTCTGAGCCGGGATTCGAGAAAAGGTTGTTCTTGACTGCCTCTGACATGCATTCCAACTCTAAATCTATGCTCCTATCATCTCTCTCTCTCTCTCCTCTGATAATCTCAGAGTTTCCCAAATGAAAAATTGTCCCTCCTTACCCAAATCTGACCAACCCTGATTTAGGTAATAGGTGGCTAAGTGAATAGAAGACTGGCCCTGGAGTCAGGAGGACTCAGACACTTAACACAAAAACTAGCCATGTGACCTTGTGCAAGACACTTAACCCCAATTGCCCTACCCTCCCCCCTCCAAAAAAATAATAAAAAAAACCAGTATTCTAGTATTTTCTAGTAAAGAATAAGAAACAATTGTTTAATGAACAGCAGAATTCAGGTTGCTATACAAGGAAAAATCATAGTTAATAATTAGGGCTGTCCCAAAATGGAATTGGCCCTCACTCCCTAGAGGGTGGATCACTATTTGTCAGCAATGCCCTGAATTGAAATTTTAGGTACAAGTTGGGCTAATTGTCCTTTAAGGTTCCTTCCAATTCTTAGATTCTGTGATTTCCTCACTCCCTAAGAATATTGATCATGGTGACATGTATGAGATAGCCACCAAAGGGTTAACATCTTCCTTTAGTGTCTACAATCTCCAGAGGAAATAGGTCTTCAAGGATTTTTTTTCCATCTAGACTTCATAACTGAGGAAAACTATACCAAAGCAGACAACAACTCTGAAACTTATAGTCTTTAGAGTTAAGGGGGGTGAGAGAGGGCAATGAGGGACAAAAAGGTTAAATGACTTGACCTGGATCATGCAGCTAATATATGCTAGAGGTGAGACCTGAACTCAGGTTTTCTTGACTTTCAGCAAAGTTGCTATCCACTAAATCAAGATCTCAAAGTTTGACTTTTCCCAGAAGGGAACTTTGTAGATCAGTCAACAGCTTAGTACTATAACCCATTCATTCTTTTTTTTAATATATTTGCTTTTTGGAGGGGGCAGGTAGGGCAATTGGGGTTAAGTGACTTGCCCAAGGTCACATGGCTAGTAAGTGTGTCAAGTGTCTGAGGCTGGATTTGAACTCAGGTCCTCCTGACTCCGGGGCCAGTTTCTCTATTCACTGGGTCACTTAGCCATCCCCAACCCATTCATTCTTAATATGATCTGTTCATCACCAGAGCAGTTCTAGCTTCTAACTATTCACAAGAGGAGCACTTAGCACCATTTGTGTTTGTCAGGGTGGGGTGGTGGTGGTGATAGAATTCTGTTACTTATGATACTCTGTTCGCATATGGTGCTGTTTGTTGTCTTGTAGACGGTGGGTGCCTTGGGTGAACAAATGGAAGGTAGACAGGCACACTCCACCAGGAGCCACTAACATGACTTCCTCTTATCAGTCAGCCAGTGTTTAGTGAATGACCACTTTGGGCAGATCCCTCTTTTAGTAACTGAAGAAATAAAAGTCATAGTCCTCAGGTTATCAGAGCAAATGTTTGTGAATGATAGGCAAAGGATTACCGGGAATATATAAAAATGTGCCAATTATGATAGCACACACCTGCACAACTTGGCAGTAAGTTCAGGCTGCAGATAGGTTAGACTAGAGACTGACAATGGTTGGTTGTCTCAGATTGCATGACAAACAGGAGAGTGCTTAGTGGCAACCCTACATTTTTTGTGGGATGCTCGAAATCCTTTGGTGGCCATATGTTGTGCAGGCCTGTGATATGATGACCTTATATGGGTGCGGAATCCTGTGGGATACCTTAGACTGGGCCAAGCTACTTTGGGAAGATGTGTAACCTTCAGGAAGCTAGGGACCATACCATAGTTAAATTTCATATCTTCCTCTGTCTAACCCAGTGCTCTGCATGTGGTAGGCATTTAGTTATTGTTGTTTATGTTGTTGTCGTTTGTCCTTCATTCTTAAAGAGGGCCAATGACATCACTGCTGACATCTTGACTTGCTCATGAATTGGATTTAAGTGAGGCAGAGTTCCGCAAGGTCTTTAGCCTCACTCCATCCTCCAGAGTCATCGTCGTCCAGTGGCAAGACAAAAGTCAAGATGATTCGCACTGGGTGGACCTTTCTAAATTAAGGCATTTAGTAAATATTTGTTGAATGAATGAATGAATGATGAGTGAATTGGGGATGCTTCATAGAGTCAGATAATTAGAGATGACAGAAAAGAATGTGAATTATAAAAGAAGAAAAGAAAGGGTGTTTATAACAATGAGAATGGAATGAATAGAAGAATCAGGAAGGGTAAATGTGTTCAGAGATCAAGAATAACTAAGTTTTGAAGCCATTCAGGCCAGCCTCCCTCCAGTGAAATATTCCTTCAATACCCCTGATAGAAGATTATTCAGCCTCTGCATGAACATTGAACACAGTGACAAAGTACATGGCATTGCACGAGAGCCTGTTCTGCCATATATTAGGCTAAGACACGTCTCCATGAGAGGCAGTGCAGTTAGTGGCAAATGTGTCAGACTTGGAGTCCAGAAGACTTCGGTTCAGATCCTGCCTCTGACACTGACTAGCAGTGTGACCATGGGTTAATTACTTAACCTCGTTGGGCTTCATCTCTGAAAGGAAGAAACTAAAACCTGTCGTGCCTTCCTTATTATGAGGCTCAAATTTGATCTTATGTATATAATACTTTGCAAACTTTATTAAATACCTTAATAAGTAATAAAAAGTTACAAAGTAAGGTATTCCGCAACTCTACTTATCAGTCTTCTGAAGTAACACAGAATAAGTTTAATACCTCTGCCATGTGATACCCCTTCAAATTTTTGAAGATAACTACCATATATACACATATATGTATATGTGTGTATGTGTATGCCCTTTAGGGTAGGGGTTAACAAACTATGATCCAAGGATCAAATCTGACCCTTGGCATAAGAGGTGGGCTGGATTTGACTCTCAGGCCATAGTTCAATGACCCCTTGCCCTAGGTCATCTTTCCTCTTGGCTTCATATTCCTAATTCCTTCCACTATTCTTTGACTGATATAGTTTCAAGATCTTTTGTTATCCTGGTCACCCTCCTCTGGCCCCAGTGGTTTATCCATATCCATGTCCATATCTGTGTCCATGTCATTTGAACATAATTTTCCTTAGTAGAAAAGACAAAAGATGAAAACCCTTCACCCAGCTTTGGTTGTTAAAACATCATTACTCAAGGTTAGCAAGGAGATCTTTTCTTAACCCAGTCAGATTTGAAATGTAGATTATATTGGACTTTTTGCTTCCAGCTCTGGTATTTAAATCTGATGTTCGAGGGGCAGAGTTATCTCAGTAATCCTGGGAAGCCACACCTCCCAAAAAAGTCACTGAGTCATCATTCATTCAGCAAAAATGATCCCAAACATGGGTTACTTCTTATCTACCAGTGGTTGCTTTATAAAAATCCTTATCTTTTAGAAACTGCCACACATATGAGAAGTCAAATCTCTTCAGAGAAAGGAAAACAAACAGAAAAAAAGCATTCAAACTCAGAAATCTTTTCTTCAGCTGCCCCAGAAATACTGTTTTAGAAAGCTTGTCCTTTCTTAGCTCTTGTCTTGGAATTTTAGGAGCTATTTTTATCCCCTTGGGAATCTGGGGACAAGCCAGGAGATTCCTACCACGGCCACATAAGGAGGCGTGACTGATTTGGGTATGGAAAATTTCCTCTTCTCTCTTCCAGGTAAGGCCTCAGCTCATACATAACATTCATTGAATGCACTTCTTAAAAGCCAAGGAGAATTCAATATGGAGAATGAAGTACTTACCCAAAGGATATGTGGCCAGTGCCAAGTGCTACATGTAGGATCAGTTAATCCAGCAAAGATCTTTGGCATATTCAACGGAAAGGTTGGTAGTAACATTAAGAAGTACCAGCTGCCATGATGAATTGAGTGATATCTTCAAGGATGTCAGTGGGGGCGTCCACTGTGACACCGCCCTTTCTCTGGGATAGACACTAGTCCAGACACCAGAGCCTTGCTCATTCTTGTTTTCATTTTCTTGCAGCTGCTTACGTTAAAGTCACCTAAAAACCTAAAGGTTCCCTTACATTACATAAAACAATAAGCTGAGTAACCTGAATCTTAGAGGTTATACCACAAACAAATGAGAAGAAAAGCATATCACATGCCTTTCACAGCCATGGCTAGAGGAGACTAAACAAGAGGAAGGAAATTACAGAAGAAATTGTAAAAAGAATTCATTTTGATTATGTGAAATTGAAATGTTTTTACGTGATCAAAATTATTACAAGTAGTACAAAAAGAGAAGTGATGAACTGGGGGGAAATCTTTGGATGAAATAGTTCTAATAAGCACCTGATATCTAAAATATGGAGACAACTAACAAATACATGACCAAAAGCTATGCAGTCAGTCAGTCATTCAATAAACATTTATTAAATGCCTGCTACATTATAGGCACTAAGCACTGGGGATTAGTTAAAAGAAGTTAAAAGACAGTCCCTGCCCTCAAGGAGCTTACAATCTAATGGAGGAAACACATAAAAAGGAATGGAAAGGTGGTTAAGGGATAGGAAAGGCATGAGGAAGTGCTGCAGCTTTGTGGAAAATTATGAGAAGGCAGCCATGGACTCCCTCCTTAAATGGAGAATCTGGGAGGAAATCTCTGTGTCCAAGAGGCGGTTGGTGGCCCAGTGGATAGACCACTGGATCTAAAGACAGGAAGAACTGAGTCCAAATCAGGCCCCAGACCCTTACTAGCTGTGTGACCTTGGGCAAGTCACTTAACCTGTCTGCTTCAGCTTCCTCATCTTGGGGATAACAAGAACACCTACCTCGCAGGGCTGTGGTAAGGATCAAATGAGGTAACAATCGTAAAGCTCTTAGCATAGTACCTGGCACATCATAAGCGTGATATAAACGTGAGATACATGCCTACTATCTATATATCGATATCTGTATATGTAAATATTATATGTAGAGTATATCTTATATATATGCATATTAGGATACTAAATACCCATACATACACATACATATCCACACATGCACAGAGACAAATATGTGTTTGTGTTGTGTATATACATATACATGTAAATGTATATTTGTATGTATACATGTATATGTGTATATAGCATATATTGTATATATTAGTATATACTACATATACTTATATATAGTATACTATATACAATCTCTATATTATATATATTCATATGTGTGTATATATAATATTAACATATTTAGTATACTATATGTATATATGATATACTCTACATGTAATATGTACATATGTAGATATCTAGGTATATACATATATGCTCACATATATACAGATATGTATCATATACCACACACATACATATTTATGTATATATACATGTTTGTGTGTGTGTGCATCTACCCTCTACCCTCAAAATAGGAGGGAGGGAGGGGCTCCTGGGGCAGGGGTACTAAGGAAGTGTGAGTTTCCCTGGGAGATAAGTAGTCAAAGGATACTCCGAAGTTTCCCCTCATACCAAGGAAATTGGCAAAGATGGAAAAAGACAGGAATAGGCAATGTCAGGTTGAAAAACAGACCCGCATACTGTGTTGATGTAGCATTAAAGGACAAAAACTAAGGGGACTGACTAAAAGAAATGGTGTTATTTAACCTCACAAAGGAAAAGAAAGTAGAAAGGGTTAATGTATAACTCCATATATACAGAGGGATATTATCTAGAGAAACATAAGCACCTATTCAAATGTTCACTGAAAAACTGAACAAAACGAAAGTGCTTAAACCGTCACAGAAGGGAGGGCTGGCTGTTCAGGGCTAGAATCAATTGGGCAGGGACAATATGGGAAATGGGGTCATGGAGATTCAGACACAGTTGGAAAATGTCTGGAAGGCTTCAAAAGCAGGATGGATATTTACTCATTTCTATTTAGACGATGAATAACCGTGGTCCAAATCTAGGCTCCAGGTTAACCTGTATCAGAATGTCCTATGTATCCCCACACTTACATTCAAAAGAGTAAATCAGCCTAGACAAACATTTTATATACACCTTTATGTTTCCTCCTTCCTCTGCTGACTTTGACATTGTCTGTGACCTAAATCTTTTAGGCCTATTAGACTTGGCTAACCTAATGGGGTCTTAGCTGGAAATTCAGAGGAGGGCAGGGTCTTTGGGTTCATTGCATGACCTCAGAGGTCTTGGGATTGATCACTATTCTCCATGAATACAGGTGTCAAATTTTCTCACGAAGGGCTGTTTTTCCTTCCTTTTGTCCTTTCTTCACTCAATTGGTCTCACTTTTCTCCACCTGGAAGCCCCAGATAGCCAGACTTTGGAGCTCCATTTCTGAAAAGCTCCTAAAGTGAAGGAAAACATTTTTGAGGATATCAGACTCCTTTATGTTACTGCTTCTGTTAACCCCCTGCTTGTTTGATGCCCACTCTCTTGGTCTGGGGTTCTGCTCCCTGCTGCCATCCGGTCCTAGTCTTCAAACCCAATGCTTAGCTCTGAGCTAGAAGACCTGCCACACCCTTTCATCTTTTGCTGCCTAGTGCTCACCTTCTATCTGCCTGTGACCTTCAGTACTGGTGCACATCCACTCTGTTTTCTATGCTCTCAGAACTTCAACTCCATTGCAACTGCGGGCCTGACCTACTCTCCTTAGTTGTTCTCTAGGGAGTCTCTTGTCCCACCTGGAATTTTGTGCATGCAACCTTGGGTAAAAGTTCTAAGTAAGTGTCATGTTCTTTTTCTAAATTGGAAAATCCAACACCTTCTCTCTCTCTCTCAGCTCTGTCTCTTACTATGTATTGTATAGGGCATAGTTTACATGGACATCCCCTTAAAGGACTCCATAAATAGATTTCAGGGGGCCCATACATTTTTGAGTTTGTTTTCAGTATTTTGATAACTCTATTTCAATATAATTGTTTTCCTTTGTGATTCTATGCATTTTATTTTGTTGTTTTAAAAAACATTATTCTAAGAAGGGGACTGTATGCTTCATTAGACTGCCAGAGCAGTCCAGGACATAAAACAGGTTAAGAGTCCTTGATCTAGGGGTATGTGACTTTGTGGATCTACCCAATCAAAATTAGCTCTCAGTTACTGTCCTCTGGCTAATCCTGCTTCCTTTTGAAAACTATTATATTTCAGCCATCAATAATCACATGATCTCAGTATAATGAGTTGGTTCCTCCCAGGAACATACACACATGCTGGAATGCTATATACATTGGTTTTCCTGAGCATAGAATCAATAAGTAATAATGATAGTATTTATATAATGCTTTAAGGATTACAAAACACTTTACATATATATCTCATTTGATTCTCACAAGAACCCTGTAATATATCCAGGAGCTGCATAATAATAAACAATATAAATATTTACCAAAAGGGGCCTCAAAGTCTGCCACTCTTAGACCTCAAAAGACTCTGCCAGGCATAGAATTGATCTGCACCCAAGAGTTCTAGGAAATGCACGGTCTGAGTCCTTGCCTGAGCAGCTAAAGGACATAGCTTTACCATACAGCTCCTTCAGGGGGTTCAGCTCACGTTTCCCATAGGACTGGTCGACAATGGAAAACACAGAACTTCTGGAGTCTGGATCTCCACTCATTCATGGTACAGGAGAATGAAACAGGAGATCTGGTGGAAATTGGGATTAGGGGAGGTTGGCATTTCCCATGTCCTGGATATCTAGTCACTCTGCCAGGGACAGTGAACTAGGTCTAGAACTGAACCTGAAGAAGGTGATGTGATCATTGCTTTAGAGCTGTAAAGGCCCTTGGAGGTCATTGAGTCCAACTCCCTCATTTTATAGATGAGGAAAATAAAGCAAACTGAAAAGACTCAAAGTCACAGAACTCGGATCTTCCACGCTGTGCCAACTGACTGTCTCACTGAGCCTCAGCAAGAACAGACTGCATTGCATTTAGGAAATCATGCAATGCTTTCAACAAGCTTACGCAATTCCCTGACCTGTAACCATATCTTTGTAAGACCAATATTCTTTTTGTAATCCTATATGGCTTAAAATCATGGAACAGCATGGTATCCAAAGGATCAAATTTGCAAGTGACCAAAAGAGAAATACACCAGACTATGGTAGGCAAAAGCAGGCCAAAGCATATGATCATAAATGACTTAAGCACAGGAAGTAGTGTAAGAGATATTCAGAAGACATGGGATTTGGAAAGAATCCAATGACTGGTTATGTAGTGAGAGCTTGGGTCTAGCAGACAGATGACCTAAGTACTGCTCTGGCACCCATGGCAAAGGCTTAGCTCACACTGACTTAATTATCTGTAGAGGTTTTATGGGAGGAACTTGGATTTAGAGTTTAGAAGGGACCTTTATAGTCATCTAGTCCAACAGCTGAGGAAACTGAGGCCCAGAGGTCTTGTCTGGTGTCACACCAGTAAGTGGCAGAGTCTGGTTTCAAACCCAAGTCCTTTTCTTCAAATCCAACACACTTTCAGCTGCATCCAATTGCCTCCTGTATAACAGGGACATCACCAAGAACCAAAGAGTCTGAGAAGGTGTAGAAGGGTTGCCTCCTATATTTCCAGAAGTACCCACATTCATGATGAGATTGAAGTTCCTTTGAGATATTAAGGGATAGAAGACAATGCCTGTACTTCAGAAGCTTATATAGTTATCCTTTACACAGTATGACTTTCCCCATCACTTTTGATATATCACAGGTTGGCATAAGAAACTAAATGAGAATTTTTGGAAAGTTTTGTGGAAGCTGCAGATGACACATGAAGACTGGCAGATGACATAGAAAACATTTAGAAACTCAGAAATGCATAAAATATATGTGTAAATTGTATGATATCAAGAAAAATGAGAGAGAAATCTGCAAAGCCAGAAGACTTCTTCTCTGGTATGAAGGGAGGGCCAAAAGTTTTTACTCGGATTTTCCAGATCATGAAAGCACGTGTTAACCCCCACAATGTGGAAGGGATAACTGTCCTCTGCTACCTTCATTAGTCAGGGGTTAGGAACATTGCACTCAACTTAGTAAGCCCAAAATACCAGTGCAGTAAGCAAGAAGCTTGTCTTCCTTGATCTCATCAATGGATATGAAGCAGCCCTGTTAAGTCTAAACGATTTTCTTTGATTTCTTGTCAAAAATTGAACACTTAGTACAAAAGTAGAACTATCCTGACACACATCCAAGGGAGCTGATTGAATGCCGTTTCCACATTATTTCCATGTGATCTAGTAGCTTGAGTCCATTAGTTCTTCCCTGCAGTTATTTTTTTATCCTCCGCCTATACATGTAGGCATAGACTTTTAGATATAATTACACCTTCTGTTTAGAGTTTTG
>NW_027185764.1:28823503-28899978 GCF_028583685.1 Petaurus breviceps papuanus | reverse complement strand
ATCTATCTATCTATCTATCTACCTACCTGCGTACCTACCTATCAAGAGATCTCAATTTGTGTGAATAATGAATACCTGAAGTGACTGTATGCTTTTGAATGAGCCCTATCCAAAGTTATTGTTATATAAAATATGGTCATCCTTTCTAGCACAATGCAAATAATTCAGTATGAACTCAAATAATTTAGCCACATCAAATTCAGGGGATTCATTCTTTACACTAATCGGGGCAACTGTATGTAGCAATTTTCTGTATGTAACAGAAGTTAATTATTTTAAAAACAATCCTCTTTCTTGTTCTTTGCTGAAATATTAGTGTGTTGGTGATTATTAACTTCAGAATAAATGTTTTTAAAAACTAGAGAACCTGAGTCTCTAAGACATTCTTTCTTTGACTTGATAAGTTCAGAGTATGGCTCTGAATATCCTGGAGGCATCCTAAATCTGAGCCTTGCTCAGAAGTCAGACTAAATGTGCTATAATTTGAGGAAGCACAGGGAACATCACTAAGTGCCATTCTGCCTGATTGTGTATCACAGTCAGAGGTGTACTTTTTCCCTCGGTTTCACTTGATGTAATTCACCTGAGGGGGCCATCTCCAGTCATCCTGATCTACATCATGCCACTGGACGCAGATGGCTCCAGAGGAGAAAGTGAGGCTGGTGACTTTGCACAGCCCTGCCTCACTTAAATCCAGTTCACTTTCAAGTCATGGCATCACTTCCTGCTGTCATGGTCCTCTACAAGCCCAAAGGACAAGTGATAACAATTCACATACAGAAAATGCAAATGCTAACCTGTGGGATAGATGAGCATAGGTTGTTAGAGTCCCCTGCATCGCAGAGAGCTGTATCTTTTAAGTGAGATGGGAATGTGAAATCAAGAAAAAGCATCTAGAGAAGGGAGAAAATGCTCCTACTCTAAGTTGGGGGCTAGTCCAATAAACAGGTCCAATCAAAAAACAAGAAAATGCTCCTCTCCTCTAAAACGAACACCACATGATTTGCCCTGGCATATTCAGTCAACTAGCATTTATTTAGTGCCTACTGTATACCAGGCACTGTGCTAAGCACTAAGGATACAAAAAAGGCAAAATTCAGTTCCTTGTCTCAAGGAACTCACAGTCTAATGGGGAAGACAATAGGTGAACAATTGTGTTCAAACAAGGTATCTATCGGATAAATTAGGGATAGTCTCAGAAGGAAGGAACTAAGATTAAGGAAGCCTGAGAAAGGTTTCTTGTAGAAGGCAGGACTTCAGCTGAAATTTAAAAGAAATCTGGGAAGGCAGGAGGTGGAGACTGAGAGGGTGAGTGTTCTAGGCATGGGGGACAGCCAGTGTCCTGAGTGGGGAGATGGAGTGTCATGTGTTAAAACAGCAAGGACACACTGTCACTGGCATTGCAGAGTACATGGAGGGGAACAAGGTTTCAGAAGAATGAAAAGATAGAAAGGGGCCAGGTTATAGAGCGCTTTAAATACAGAGGCTTTTTTTTAAAGGACAATTGGGATTCAGTGACTTGCCCAAGGTCACATATCTAGTTTTTGTGTTAAGTGTCTGAGGCTGGATTTGAACTCAGGTCCTCCTGACTCCAGAGCCAGTGCTCTATTCACTGTGCCACCTAGCCGCCCCTATACAGAGGCTTTTATATTTTATCCTGGCAGTTATACAGAGTCACTGGAATTTGCTGAATAGGTGAGGTGATGTGGCATGTGTGTATCAAACATTTTAGAAGGAAGGAGAAACTATATAAGGAGTTATCATTTAAAAAAAAATAGATTTGGACCTTCCAAACATAGAATTGAATGTGAAAAGGGGGCACAGAAGCTGAGTGGATAGGGAATTGGACTTGGAGTCAGGATTCAAGTCAGTTCAATGCCAGTCTTAGATAGTTGCTTAGTGACCTTAGATAAGTCAGTCTACCTCTAGGCCTGTTATGCCCCTGCTTGCACTCTTGAAGGCAGATCCTACTTAGTCCTGTCATTTCTGCAATCTGGATAAGATGCCTGAGGGCAGGTTTCACCTGCTGCAATCCCTGACTCCTTCCTCCATCTCCTAGTCCATGTGGGTGCTAGCCTTGGTCCTGTCTCTGTCTTCTGCTGGAGTGATCATAAACCAGGAGTTGACTTCATCCTCTGTTGTGGTCCTGAAAGATCCCAACTTGATACTGAAGATCATAATAGTATTAGGCCTCCTGGACTCTGGTTGCCCCCTTCTCTGTAACCACCCTCACCCCGCCCCCACCCCCACCCCCACCCACTCCCATCCCACCCTTCAACCCCCACCAAAAAATAAAAGCTGAGCTATTCCTGTCTCCTGTGGCTTTAACCTATTAGGATAACTCTATTACCTGATGATACCATGGCTGAGATCCAATTTGGGGACCTTTTATTGGACTAGCCCCCAACCCCTCAATTCCCATCAGAGCTCTCACAGGCTTTAGTCCCTCTTTTAATATTATAGAGCTGCCATTTCTGAAACATCTCTGATCAAAGGAAATGCAAAGTTCTGGTCATCTTCTTGTATAGCTCTGGAATGGATAAAGGAGCTTATTGGTATTTCCATTTGCTTTTATAAATAATTATTTCCTCTGGTGCCCTTTTAAATTTTACTGAGATTTTTTTTTTCGGGAAAGTAACTAGGTTGGCTAAGACCACTTTAACTGGAGGACTACTTCTTCTTGCATACAAGTCAATCTTGGTAACATCCTGAAGCTTACTCGTTTAAGTATAGCCAGATCTTGACTACTTACCACAGAGGTAAAAATTAGAAGGAAAAAAAGGATAAAGTTGAGAAGACATGGCATTTGAACGTTCCAGTTTTAACATGATCTTTAAGTAAACTGCCAATTCTGAAAAATGGAAAACAAACAGAATTAAAGACATCAGTTGTATCATCATTTCTTAGAGAGGTTTTCTTTTTTTCTTATCAATTAAATATGATGATGAAACCAAAAGAGCCGAGTAAACATTGAATCTCCTTGCCAATCAGAAGATATGGAAGCCAAGAGTACCACAAAACTGTAAACAGTAGCTGAAAATTCCATATGGCACAATGCTTAGCACAAGATTCTCTCAGCCAGATTATCCTGAGAGGATCTATAGATGGAATCAGAAAGAGGAAAACAAAGAGATTCTAAATGGGACAGATCTGCCTGTGTTTTTATAATGTTTTTTTCCTAATTACCTTCAATGGTTAAATGACCATATTTGGACTCAATTCCCAATGTGAAGAAATAGCCATGTCATTTAAGAAGATTAAATTGAGAAGAACACACAGGGCTGAGCAGTAGCAAAAATAAGAGATCTGTGCTGAAAGCAGTACAATTTTAATAGCTAACATTAAAAGAGAAAGGAAAAAAGTGATGTCAACAACTATTGGTTCACATTTCTGATTTCTTATTTCTATACAATCTTTATGGGATTGGCTCACGTATGCACAAAGGGGCCCCCAATGAAAACATGAAAAGGTAACAGACTGGCTTTGAAAGATGACTTTATATAGTGGAACCACATCTCTGTTGTCACACAACTGAGAGGTATATGGTACATGGTTCTGCCTGTTCTATTTGTTTATTTTTGGGGAGAAAGCATTTGATTTTCAAAAACTGAGAAAACTCATTTTATGAGACACATAAATTAACCCTTGGGGGAAGACAAAACAAAGAAAAGGAACTAAAAACCAATATTAATAACAAATATTGATTTGAAATTTTAAATAAAAGACTAGAAAAGCCAATAGCAATTTGTCTTTGTTTTTAAATCACTCACTGTGATCAAGTTGGATTTATACCAGGAATTCAGAGATGCTTCAACATTAGGAAAACAATTGACATAATCATATCAAAAACCAAAAACATCTAAAGCAACATGATTATATCAATAGATACAATAAAATTAAAAAGCCTTTGACAAACTGTAATACTAATCTGCAAAGTACAGACACAGGAGAATCTTCATTTAATATAGCAAGATGTAGCTAAAACCCAAAGCTAGCATTAAACACATAAGAAAGCATTAGATATTTTTCTAGTACATGGAGGAATAAAACAAGGATGCCTCCTTTCCCTGCTGTTATTTGATGTAATATTTCCCTTTGGTTTTCTTAATAATTATTTCATATAATATGGATACCTAGAAATACTATTCATAGGAATTAGACAAGAGAAAGAAATTAAAAGTGTAAAGATAGGACAGGGAATTACAGAATTATCCCAGTTAGCTTATGGCATGATACAGTTTATGTAGAAAATCCTAGAGAATCGGTAAAGAAAGTAATTGATTTAATTACTAGTTTTAGTAAGATTGTAGACTTTAAGCCCACAAAAATCTACTGCATTTCTATATAGCAATAACAAAACATAAGAGGCAGCAAGAGAAAGGGAAGTTGCTTTTAAAAGAACTACAAAATATGGAGAATATCTGGGAGTTAATCTACCAAAGCAACCTCAATAACTATATAGATAAAAATATAGAATATTCCTTTATTTTCTTATTGTAAACCTTCATTTTTAAAAAATTGAATTCTAAATTCTCTTCCTCCCTCCCATCCCTCTCCAAATCCCTGAGAAGGCAAGCAATATGATATAAATTATATATGTGAAGTAATGCAAAACATATTCCAATAATAATGTTGAAAAAAATAATAAGCAAGAACCATAAAGTGAAAAAAGTATGATTCACTCCATACTCAAGGCGTTCATCAATTTTCTCTCTGGAGGTGGATAGCATTTTTCATCATGAGCTCTTTGGAATTGTCCTAGATTGTTGTATTGATCAGAATTGCTAAGTCTTTCACAATTGATCATTGTTACAATATTGTCGTTATTGTGTAATATTCTCCTAGTTCTGCTCACTTCATTCTGCATCGTTCACGTAATACTTCCCAGGATTTTCTGAAACCATCCTGCTCTTCATTTCTTATAGTACCATAGTATTCTGTCACAATAATTTACCACAACTTGTTTAGCCACTCCCCAATTGATGGGCATCCCCTCATGCCACCATAAAAAGAGCTGCTATAAATATTTTTGTACATATGGATTATTTTCCCTTTTCTTTGGATTACAGAACCAGTAGTGGTATTGTTGAGTCAAAGGCAATGCACAGTTTTATAGCCCTCTGGGCACAGTTATAAGTTGTTCTCCAAAATGGTTGAATCAAATGCTAAGTGGATCAAGGGAATCAAATGTTAATGGAATCAAATGCTAACGGATAGTGGGGGGATGATAAGGGAGGGATCTTTTAGAGGGGAGGGTGAGGGAATAGGTTAAAAGGAGGAGATATAGGAGGATGTTTAGATTAATGGGAATAGGAAGATAAAGGAGGGGGGTAGGTTAAGTAATAGGAGGGCAAGGTAGCAGGTAGAAGTAAAGTAGAAGAGTCAGGAGGGTTAGGAAATAAGAAATACAGACAAACATACAATAAAGAACAAAAGTAGAATGTTTTAGGGAAGAAGGAGTAGGGGTGGTAATCATGATCTCAGACAAAGTAAAGGCTAAAATAGATTTAATCAAAAAAAGAAAAATAGGGAAACTACACTATGTGTATTTATTTTGTTTTATCATATTTATCAGTGCTGTTTTGGACTAGACAGTATAAAGTGGGAATATTGCTGTGATGTAGGAAATGATGAGTTGATGGACTTAGAAAAATGTGGAAAGACTTGGATTTATGAAGGTAGGGGTTATCCATCCTCAGAGAAATAAAGAATAATTAAGCATAGTACAATTTTACATAAATGCATATGAATGTGTATGTCCATATATGACTATGATTATTGATATCTAAGTATATGCATGTTTAAGTATGTGTATGTATGAGTATATGTGTGTATATGTATATCTTTGTTTATATGTCTATAATTGTATGTATATATTTATGCATATCGTGAATATATGTGTGTATGTATGCACACTTAATTGTAGCCTGGGGAGGTAGGAAGGGGGCAAAAAGAACAAAGTAAAAAATGCAAACAGAAACAAAAAGAAACTTATAAGGATGCAAAGAAAATAAAGACAGCTCTCAACACAATGCACAGTATTTATTATATAGGATTTCTTGAAATAAAAATTTATTGCTGCATATTTTTAATCTTTTTATATTCTGCTATACACATGGCAATGCTTTTTTTCTTTTCTTGTTTTGTGTTATTTCAGTTTTAGTATTAAAGTATGTTCTTTTTTCTTTTCTTATTTTTGTATTTAAGTTTATAATTTTAAAATTTTACCAAAAAGAAAATTGGCTGGGCCGGTTCACAACTCCACTAACACTACATTAGTGTTCCTATTTTCCCACATCCCCACCAACATTTATCATTTTCCTTTTCTGTCATGTTAGCTGATCTGACAGATGTGAGGTGGTACTTCAGAGCTGTTTTAATTTGCATTTCTCTAATGAATAGTGATTTAGAGCATTTTTTCATGTGACTATAGCTTTGATTTCTTCTTTAGAAAACTATTTACATGCTATGACCATTTATAATTTGGAAAATGGTTCTTATTTTTTTTTATAAATTTTATTCAATTCCCTATATATTTGAGAAATTAGACCTTTATCAGAGAAACTTGCTATAAATTTTTTCCCCACTTTCCTTCTAATTCTGGCTATATTGGCTTTGTTTGTGCAAACTCTTTTAATGTCATGTGTTCAAAATAATCCATTTTACTTCCCATAATCTTTTCTATCTTTCATTTGTTTATAAGCTCTTTCCTTATCCATATATCTTGACAGGTAAACTTTTCTATGCTCCCCTAATTTGTTTATGATAATCACCTTTTATGTCTAAATCATTTATCCATTTTAACTTTATTTTGGTGTATGATATGAGATCAAAGAGATATTTTAAAGAACCAACATAATATAATTTATTTGGAGGAATAGAAGATCTAATATGGGGACTTTTAAACTGTGTTCCATGAATTTAAAAATATATATGTATATATATATTTTATAACGGTTTCATTATAATTAGATTCCTTTATAATTCTATCCATTTTATTCTACTAAGTTTAAAAGAATTATAAGAAAGGATATATAGGTATCACCAGATTGCCAATGGGGTCCATGACACAATGGCATAAGATGTAGATCTAAATCTAATTTCTTTCTACTTTTCTGCATTCCCATCATTTCTTGCCAAAAAGGAAGTTTTTTTCCTAGATCATTTATGTTCTCTGGTTTCAAATTCTTTCTTGTACAGTATTTTTCTACTTTTCTGTTTTTTAACCAGTACCAAATATTTTGCTGAATATCATTATATGATATAGTTTGAAGTGTAAAAAAGTACTATTTCCCCTTCATTCTTGACTATTAAGATGATTTCCCTTGATATTCTGAATCAAGAGCTCTTAAAAAACAAAAAAAAGTAGAAAATACCATACAAGAAAGAGTTAATTAGAAGCCAGAAAGCATAAGAGATCTAGGAAAGAACTTTCTTTTTGTCAAATGATGAAAAAACAGAAAATGGGAAGAAATTAGGTTTAGATCTACATCTTATGCCATGTACTACAATCAGTTCAAAATGAATATGTGACCTGAATATTAAAGATCATTCCATTAAAAAATAATAAGAGGAATTGATATACATTTGTACAGGGGGTAAATGTTTAACTAAACAAAGGATAGAGGCAATTGCAAAAAACAAAAGGAATAATGTTGACTACATGAAATTGAGAAACTTCTACACAAAATAAATACAACTAGTATATAAAGGGAAGTGGTCAATTAGGAAGAAAAATCTTTGTATCAGATGTCTTTGATAAGTGTCTAACATGCAAAATATATAGACAATTAACAAAAATGTGTAAGATCAGAAGCCATTCCTTAATAGATAAGTGCTCAAAGAATATGAATGAACAGTTCTCAAAAGAATTGCAAACTATTAATAATTATATGAAAGAATGGTTCAATAACTAATACAAAGAAATATGAATCAAAACAACTGAGATTTTATCTCACACCTAAAAAATTAGGAACATTACAAAAGATGGAAATAGACAATGTTGGAGGAGTTATGGAAAGATGTGCATGCTAATTAATGACTTGCTAGGCCTATGAATTGGTCTAATCATTCTGGAAAGCAAACTGGAATTATTCTAAGAGAGTGACTAAAATGTCCATTATTTTTGACCAATATATTCCACTTGGAATATATCCCAAGAGAGAATAATGACAGAAAGAAAGGCCTTACATACTATTTATCAAAATATGCATGGCAGTAATTTTTGTAGTAACAAAGAACCAGGAAAAAAGTTGAAGTCCATTTACTGTGGAATGGCCAAACAAGTTGTACATTAATTTAATAGAATATTATTCTGCTGCAAGAAATGATGAATATGATGCAAAGTGTAAAAAGTAAAATTGAGAAAACAATATACATAATGACCACAGCAATGTAAATGGAAAGTACCACAATAAAAATAAGATAATAGAAACTGAGTATTATGAAATTATAAAGATCAAGCTTGATCTCCAAGGAGAAATATGAAAAGATTTGCTTCTTTTATGTGTATGTGTGTGTATATGTGAGAAATTTGTGGAATACTACACTTAATGTTAGTTTTTTTAATATTCTTATTCATTTGACTTATCTTTTTTCAATAGTCACATAAAAATTATCTAAATCACTATTTATTAAAGAAATGTAAGTGAAAACAACTCTGGTATACTACCCACCTCATATCTATCAGATTGGTGAAGATGACAGAAAAGGAAAATGACAAATGTTGTAGGGGATGTGGAAAAATAGGGACACTAATAAACTGTTGGTAGAGTTATGAACTGGTCTAACCACTCAGGAGAACAATTTGGAACTATGTCAAAGTACTATAAAGCTGTGCATACCATTTGACCCAATAATGTCACTACTAGGTTTGTATCCCAAAGAGATCAAAGAAAGAGGGAAAGGACCTATATGTACAAAAATATTTATAGCAGCTCTTTTGTGTTGGCAAAAAATTGGAAACTGAGGAGATACCCATCATTTGGGGAATGGCTAAACAAGTTGTGGTATATGATTGTGATGAAATACTATTGTGCTATAAGAAATGAGGAGCAGGATGGTTTCAGAAAAACAGGGAAATCTTTTATGAACTGATGCAAAGTGAAGTGAGCAGAACCAGGAGAATATTGTCCACAGTAACAGTAATATTGTAACAATTATCTGATCAACTCAACGATCTAAGACAATTCCAAAGAACTTATGATGAAAAATGCTAGCTACCTCGAGAGAATTGATGAACCGAGTACAGATTAAATCATACTTTTTCACTTTTTAAATTTTTTCTTGTTTTTGTGTGTATTTTCTTTTGCATGGTTAAAATAGAAATATATTTTGCATACTTCACATGTATAATCAATATATTGCTTGCTTTCTTAAGGGATTGGGGAGAGAGAAGAGGGAGAGAATTTGGAACTCAATATTCTAAAAAAATGAATGCTAAAATTTTTTTAAATGTAATTGGGAATTATTTAATGAAATAAATAAAAACATATTTTAAACAATTTACTTAGCTTTATTTCTTCCTACTTTTATTTTTTACTTTCTTGCATAAAGCCTAATCAAAAAGTATTCCGTGGATGCTGAGGTTCTACAAATGTTAGTAGAAGTCTTATACTACTATTGTTACTGAACATCAAAATCCTGAAAAGCCTTTTCAGTCAAACCACAACAAAGAGAAGGGCATTGTTCTAACACTCCATGTCTGGAAAATAAGAGAGATGAGGAGCTTATGAGAAAGTGTTTTCTAAAGGTCAGCTATTATTTCTGGTTCTCTAGCTCTCACTTCCTCTCTCCCTTTTCTTCTCTTTTCCTCTCTCCTTCCTACCTTTCTCTCCTTCTAATTAGATCCCCCCCCCATTTCTTCTTCTTCTTCTCTCTCTGTCTCTATCTCTGTCTCTGTTTGTCTCTCTGTCTCTGTGTGTGTGTGTGTCTCTGTCTCTCGCTCTCTCTCTTTGTTCCCTCTTTTCCTCCTTTTCCTTTTCCCTAGCCCCTTCAAAGAAAGAAAGGCTAGGCTGAAGTAACAATCATCTATTTTTCCTTTTCTTTCTTTCCTTCCTTCCTTCCTTCCTTCCTTCCTTCCTTCCTTCCTTCCCCATCACAGTAAGAGACTCGCCCAGGCTCAGATAGCTAGTAAGTGTCTGAGCCCGGATTTGAACTCAAAGTCAAACTCCAGAGTGGATGCTCTATCCACTGCACCATCTAGCTGCCCCACAATCATCTATTTCAACTCCTTATTTAACAAGTAAGGACACTGCATCCAAGTTAGTGATTTCTTAAAGGTCACATTGCTACTTACTGGCTGAGTGAGTACTGGTGTCTTGGATCCCAGACCAGGGTGCTTTCCTCATCACCATGTTTCCTCCTAGAATGAAGCATCTAAACAAGGTAGAAATCACTTTACACACAGAGCATGCTATAGAAAAGCTTAATGAAAATGACACGTCATTGGCATGCCTAAGGTTTTCCAACAAGTTCACGTTGGAGCAGGAAACAGCTGATTCAGGGAAAGGCCCTATGATTGCCTTGATAAAAGGAACTCCTGGTGAAGAAATTTTCTATACCAATTTTGTGGTCTTCTATACTTGCCTGGGGTCCTAAGACGTTAATTGTATTTATTGTTCAGGGTCACAGAGCCAGGATGTATCAGAAGAGAATTTTGTACTCGGGTCTTCTTCCTAATTCTGAAATGGACTTTCTGTCCACTAGGAAACACTGCCTCGCCAGTGTTAATCTTATTGGTGTCCCATTCTAATGCCAGGCACCTTTCTGTCACTCCCTCAGCTTGCCCCTCAGACTCCTTCCACAGGCTTCTGCTCTACCATGTGTCCCACACTCCACCCCAGGCCCACCCATACCAAGGTACAGCAAGACTTGGTCGGCCTGGCTTCTAGTCTGGTACAAGATCAGAGATTTCTTTCATCATCTATTTAAGAGGGGAGCCAATAAAGATCTTTGATTCAAAGGATGTGACTCCATCACTTTCTCTGACATATAAATGGTATTCATCCAACACTTCCTACAGCAAATCACATTGGGGCAAGCTGACAAGGCTGCAGATGGACAGAGCTTTCCCCACATTGTTCTACAAACACAGCCAGGTCCCTGGGGGAAAGAAGAGAAATCTTTTTGCTTCCACTTCCCCTTTGTTTGTTTGAAGGATCAAGAGAACACAGTTCCATTTTCAACAAAATTTAAAAAGGAAAATCATAAAAAGAGCCAACCATCTCCTCTTTTTTTTCCTTAATATATTGTTGCATTTAGTGAAGCGGAAATGGTGAGAGCTACTGATACTGAAGCCGCCTGGGACTCAAGTAGGTCACTCCCCAGCTATCAAACAGGCACGTCTTCCTCCGCAGGCACAACGAGTTTGTCATGTGTCTGGAAATTGCTTTTGACTCTGTTCTGTTTCATAAGATAAAACGCCAGAGCTTTGGCCTGGACTTTCACCTGGGTGCCTCGTGGATGGGAGGGCTTTGGAGAAGGCAAGAGGGGTACTGTATACTGAAATGAAAGCATCTCCACTCCAGTTTTGACTAGGTAGCTGTTTGCTACCAGGACAACTTTGGGTAAACCAATGAACTATTCTGAGCCTCAGTTTCCTCATCTGCAAATTGATCTCTGAGATTGCTTCCAACTTGCTAAAATGCAGACAGGAAGTCATTAACCATGTTCCTGGAGCCTCCGCCTACTTAAGGTAAACTTTGACCCACTCAGGAGCAGAGACCTTTCCTTTAATACTGCTTTGCAGCAGCTAGATGGCTCAGTACCTAGAGCACCGCCCCTATGTCAGGAGATCTGAGTTCAAGTCCAGCCTGAGACACTTCTCAGCTATACCCTTATTGTGTCCCCAAAATTTAAAAAAAAAATGTTTCTTCACTCCTTTCTTTTATCTTACATTGTGTGAGAAAAACACAGAAGCTTAGAGCCAGGACAGACCTGAGTTCAAATCCTGCCTTAGTAGCCCTGTGCCTTGCGACATCATCATTGTTATTATTTTCACCATCACCATGTTCTCATTGACTTTAGGGAGCTATCATGTCATTGCAGTGATATTTCATTTATATCCTCCTCTCTTGTACCCATGAAGGTTATCCCCTCTTCCTGGAATGTGTTCTCTCCCAGCCTCTGCCTGTTGAAATCCTTCTGTTCCTTCAAGGCCCAGTTCAGGGTCCCTGTGACATCTTTCCTGAATCACCCTGCTAAAAATGATCCCTTTTCAACTATTCCCAGAATCCTTTGTCTGGCACTCTCAGCTGTCTTTATCCCACCTTCAGCCAGAGCTGATTGTTAAAATTTCAGTATGATCAATTGCATCTAGGAAATAGACAAACTACAATTCAAGGATTGATTTACTGTTTTATTCATTGTCTAGACTTCCATTAGTCTCAGAGAAAATGTCAATAATGCAAATTAAAATTAAAAGTGTGTCATTCATACATTCTTTCCCCCCAATCCAGTTGTTAAATATTTACCAGTCCACCCTTGCCTATCATGTTTCATAATTAATATTCATTCATGGGAGTTAGCATGGCTTAGTGAGAAGAGCATTGGATTTAAGTTTAGGGATTTAGGTTCTAATCTCACATTTACCTATGTGATCTGGGTAAGTCTGAGTCTCCACTTCCTCACATGCAAAATTAGGAATTAGACAAGAAGATTTCTGAATTTCCTTCCAACTCTAAATACTATGACAATATGTTGTATCTCCATTTGTTAGACCAGGGAATCTTTACCTTTTTTGTGTCATGGACACATGGCAAACTGGTAAAACTCATGTATCTTTTCAAAGAATAATGTTTTTTAAATACATGGCTATATAGTTAATTATAAATAATGTGTAATATGCGGAGGAAACCAATTATATTGAAAAACAGCTATAAAAAGGTTTTGCTTTTTTTTTGGAGGGCAATTGGGGTTAAGTGACTTGCCCAAGGTCACACAGCTAGTTTTGCATGTGTGTGTGTGTGTGTGTGTGTATGTGTGTGTGTGTGTGTGTGTGTGTGTGTTAAGTGTCTGAGGCCAAATTGAACTCAGGTCCTCCTGACTCCAGGGCCGGTGCTCTATTCACCACCTAGCCACCCCCCAATTTTTTTTTAAGTTTATCAGCCCCAGATTAAGAAATCCTGACCAAGTTAGACCAAGCTATTTGGGGAAATAAGTTTGGTCTTTATAAACTTTACATCTCTAGGATTGGTTAACACAGTTCCTCATACACAGCAGGCAATTAAATATTTAATTGAATTGACTAATCTGATACCACTGAAAAATGAGGCATTCTCCCTAAGAAAAATGTCCAAATAATTAGAACTTTTCCTTTTAAATAAGGAAACTTTTTTTTTAAATGAAGCAAGTACTAGTGGGTGATTCTGATTCCTTTCCTTAATGGCCATTTCTTTTGTTCACTGTGACTTTTGTTTGCTCTTTTTCATTTTTTCATTGTGAAATTAATCATAAACACAAAACCTGTTTGCTTCAGTTTCCCTAAATGTAAAATGGGGATAACAATAACCCTTACCTTGAGGATCAAATGAGATATATGTAAAAAAGCACTTACACAGGGTCTGGAATTAGAGAAATGCTTATTTCTTCCCCTCTCCCATTATTTTGCCTTCCCCCATTACAGTATATAAAAAAAGAATAGGGGCGGCCAGGTAGCACAGTGAGTAAGAACACCAGTTCCAGTGTCGGGATGACCTGGGGATCGAATCTGGGCTCAGACACTTAGCACCCACCCAGAAACACCTGGCCGTGTAACCTTGAGCAAGTTTCTTAACCCGATTGCTTAAAAAAAAAAAGAAAGAAAGAAGCATATACTGCATGTAACAGGGTATCCAAAGTGTTCCATGTATTTTTATCTTCTCCTCTACCTTCATGTTTTCTTTCCTGAATTTAGAAAAAAATAGGATTTATGAGTGCCTTTTATTTGGGTTGCATATCTATCACTACCCTCCAAACTCCACTTCCCTCTCCCAGGGAGAAGCCTTCTTTTATAACAAGTACCAGTCAGCACTTGTCCCACTCTGGGGCTATGTGTCTCACTTCTGCGTCTCTGGTCATGTCAAGAGGTGGGAGAGAGGCTTCATCGTCAATCTTTTGATGTCATTATTATTTGTTGCTTTGATCAGAGTTCTAAGGTTTTTCAAAATTGCTTTTCTTCCTATTATTTTTATTGTTATTGCATTGATTGTTCTCTCGGTGCTGCTTGCTTTTATCTCCATCAGTTTATACAAGTCTTTTCATGTTCTCTGAATCAGTTATATGTATCATTTCTTATGGCACAACACAATTCCATTACATTCATATATCCCAATTTATTTGTTGTTGTTGAGTAATTTTTCAGTCATGTCTGACTCTTCATGATCCCACTTGGGATTTTCTTGGCAAAGATACTGGAGTGGTTTGCCATTTCCTTCTCCAGTTTATTTCACAGATGAGAAGACTTAGGTAAACAAGGTTAAGTGACTTGCCCAGGGTCACACAGCTAGTAAGTGTCTAAGGCCAGATTTGAACTCAGGAAGATGAGCCTAGGATCCTTACTCCAGGTCTGACTTTCTATCAAATGCCACTTAACTGCTCCCACAAAACTAAGCTCTGGAGGAAGCCAGTGATTCTAAGAGGGAGTGGTATGAAGGGCATGGGAGACGAACAAGAATATCTGAGGAATATCAATAGTCCAATTTGGCTTAACTGGAGAGTCAACACTAGAGAGCCCAGACAGGTAAGTTGTGAAGGATTTTCCCCCCTCCCCAAAGGCCACAGTAAAGTTGAGATATGTTTCTCTATAGCTATAAACACACACACATAGAGACATATACTTTCCCAAACCTATTCTACTCCTGATCTTTGTTTTTATGTATGTGCATATCTCTTGTTTCCTATCCCTCCTGTCTCCCTCCTGCCTCCTCTACTTTAAGTCTACCTTGCCTTCCTATGACTTGCCTACCCCCCTCCAAGGATCCCTTCCCTATCTCTCCATTCCTATAAATCTAAACACCCTTCTATACCCCTATTTTAACTATTTCCTCATCCTCTCCTCTAAAGATCCTTCCCTTGTCCTCCCTCTCCCCCATCCCTATGCCCCTACTATTTTATTTCTTCTGAATTTAGAAGAATTCTATACTCTTTTAAATATATATGTATTGTTCCCTCTTGAACTCATTCCTGATGAAAGTAGGTTACCAGAACTACCAGCCCGCCTCCCCCATCCAATTCCTATATATCAATTCTTCCTCCTGAACCTCATTTGTATAAAATAATTGCTCTTTTTAGCTGTTCCTAAGTGGTTTTATTTTTAAATTCATATCATGCCCAGGTTTTCCCAATCTTTCTTATGAACTACCCAATTATTAATAAAAATCTTAGGCATAAATTTTAGTTTATATATATATATAAAAAGTAAATAGTCTATCCTTATAATTATATATAATATATGATATATATTAATATGCACACATTAATATATAAATATATAATATATAAATATATAACTTACATTTATATTGGTTCTTGTATGTTGAATCATCTATTAAGTTCAGGATTTTTTTTTAACAAAGTCTTAAAAATCTGAGAGTTTATCAAATGTCAATTTTTTTCATTCAAAATAACTTTGCAGGGTATGATATTTTTGACCAGAGCCCCAGTTCTTTTGCTCTCCAATATGTTGTATTCCAAGACCTTCAGTTGTTTAAAGTTTCTGCTACTAGGTCTTGTGTAATTCTAATTGTGGCACCATCATATTTAAATTGTTTTAATCTTGATGCTTTTAATCTTTTTTCTTGAGCTGGGGATTGTGAAGAGTTTTAAATGCTAAATAGAGGAATTTCTATTTGATTCTCGAAGTAATAAGAAGCCACTGGAATTTATTGAGTAGGAGATTGATCAGACTTGTGCTTTGTGAATATCACTTTGATAGCTTTGTAGAAGAAAAATTGGATAGGTGAGCTTCTGGAAGAGAGGCAATTTCAAGAGTCCAGGGGAGAGGTTATGAGGGTCAGAAGGAAAATGGTGGTCATTTGAATAGATAGAAGAAGGGAGAAGGGAGAAATCATTTGGAGTCACAATAGAAAGAGCATTAGAGTTAGAAGATCTTGGTTATAGACCTGGCTTTTCTGTGAACAAACTGGGCCACCTCAGGCAAATTCATTCCCTTCTCCAAACATGTTTCCTCTTCCACATAATAAGGGGGCAGGATAAGATGTTCTATAAGCTCCCTTTCTGCTCTAACACTTCTAACATTGTAACCCTGTGTGGTTAGGGAAAAATCAAATTACTATTGTGCTTAAAATTAAGTGAAATACGTCCTGTATATATAAGTGGATGAACTTTGTGACACTCGTTTTTGTTGGACCAGATGTAATTTTTGTGTATGCTCCTACATATTCCAGTAGAATGAGGCTGCCAAAAATCTAGTTTCAAATACTTAAAGGTTTCATTATATGTGGAATAAGACTAAAAAGATTTTAAGAAAACATTTAGTTAACCTCTGCTATCTTTGAGAGAGAACACCTATGTGAAAGGGGGCAGCTGGGTGGCTCAATAGATAGAACACTGAGACAAGAGGACTTAATCTAGCCTCAGATACTTACTACCGTGTTTCCCCGATAATAAGACCTATCCCGAAAATAAGCCCTCCCCTTACTGTGTAAGATTCCTCTAAAATAAGCCCTCCCCCGAAAATAAGCCCTATTGAGATTGCTACTGTAGTAAAGGTGATCCCCTGCGCTACACACTACATTACGGTACCCTCTGTATGCACCGTCCCCCCCCCCGGGTGAAACGCACACCGTGCTCCGAGCTGCATCCAATCAGAGCTACAGCAGTGAGTGCATCATCCTGTTCCTCCCCCGTGATTTGCTTATTGAATAAAGACACATTTTTTTGTTCACATTTACCTGTTTATTAAAATTGCTGTCAATGTTCATTAAAATAAGCCCTCCCCTGAAAATAAGCCCTCTGGTGTTTTTCTGTCCAAAAAAGTGATAAGACAGTGTCTTATTATCGGGGAAACATGGTAGCTGTGTGACCTTGGGCAAGTCATTTAGCCTCAATTGCCTCAAAAGAAAAAAAAGGTAGTGGAAAGAGTGATGAATCCTATTAAATTGTAAACTCCTTGAGGGCAGGGCCTTTTGTCTCTTTTTTTTGTTTGCCTTTTCCCCCCTTTTTTGGAGGGAAAAATTTGGGGTTAAATGACTTGCCCAAGGTCACATGGCTAGTAAGCATTAAGTGTCTGAGGCCAGATTTGAACTCAGGTTCTCCTGACTCCAGGGCTGGCGCTCTATTCACTATGCCACCTAGCTGCCCCTGGCCCTTTTGTCTCTTGTGATATTCTCAAGGCTTAGCACAATGCTTATAAATTTTCAGAGCTTCAGTTACCAAATTTATAAAATAATAATCATAAACGATATAATATAATTTATGAAATATTATTATAATATAATATAATAATACTTATCCCACTCACCTCATAGGGTTATTGTGAAGGAAAGTGATTGGCAAACCTTGGGGTGTTATATAAATATGAATTGTTAGTGCCATAGGTTTTTCTTCTTTGCCTTTGGATAACAGAGAGAATGAACCAAGAAATGTAAAGACTAGAAGTGACTCCAAAGACGGCTTATTCCAACCCTCCCCATTTTACACAAAAGAATGAGGCTGAGTGAGCTTGAGCAGCTTGTCCAAGGCTGTGTAGCTATGATGGTAGAATCAGATCTAGATCTTTTAACTTAATCTAGTATGTTTCCCCTCTCTCACAGCCATATACCATTCTATTGTTAGATGCCAGGCCTGGAATCAGAAAGATCTGAGTTCAAATCCAGCCTTAGACACTTACTAGCTGTGTGACCTTGGGTAAGTCACTTAACCCTATTTGCCTTATCTGTAAAATGAGCTAGAAAAGGAAAAGTCAAACCACTCCAGTATCTTTGCCAAGAAAATCCCCAAAAGAAGTCACAGAGTCAGACATGACTGAAAAATGACTAAACAACTATTATTAGCAATTTGCAACTGCTTGGGTGAGAGAAATGGCAATACATGAAAAGCACACTCTACTGGATTAGATTAAGACACACTGTCAGCATCCTTGGGATGGTTTTGCATAGCATGTATCCAGAACTGATGGGAGCTTCAATCTCTCCTAGATTTTGCTTCCTCACCTTCTTTCCAAATTTAAGTCCTTAAGTCAAATAAATAAGCAGTTATTAACTGTTTTGTATATGCCAGGTATTGTGCTGGGGATTCAAAGAAAGGTAAAATGGTCCCTGACCTCAAGGAATGCCCCGTATAATGGGGGAGACTACACATAAACAACCATGTATATAGAGGAGATACGAAGAATAAATTGGAGATCACAAGGGGAAAGGCACTAAGATCAGGGAGGATGGGAACAGGATTCCTGCAGAAGGGGAGATTTGTCCTGGGACTTGATGGGAGTCAGGTGAGCTAGGAGATAGAGATGAGGAAGGAGAGAGTTTCAGACATGGGAGATAGCCAGTGAAAATGCCCTAAGGTTCTCCTCTGGGGCGTCAGGCTGCCTTGAAATTCTGCCCAGCAGCTTGCCTTGACCCCAGGAGTCTTTAATCCCAGGGGTAATGACCAATGTTATCCATCTTGCCCCCAAATTTTCTTCTCCAGGCTTCAGGGAGCCTTCACTGACTACATAGGCTTGTTCTTTCCTCCTCCTGGAGGTCGTCATGCTTTTGAGTGCTTGGATGTCTTTCTCTTGACCTTGACCAATTTTCCTCTGATCTGTGGAATTTGCCTGAATATACTTCTGGTTCTATGTTTTGGAGAAACAGGGATTCTTTACCTCTGGTTCCAAGTTGTGACCACTATAATACCCAATGCTGGTCTATATCATGTCAGCTTCTGCCAACATCCATAATTACAGTCCTCATTTTGATCCCATGTACCTTATTGGGATACCCACCTAATTCATATTTCCACTCTGAAATGCCCCTCTATCTCTCAGCTTGTCCACAGAACATATGTGACTGACATATCCTAGGCCCAGGGAATACTCATTTCTTCCCTGGCTCAAATTACAAGCTCTATTCATTTCCCCAGCATCTCTCTGACAATTCAGTTACTATCAGAGGAAAAGTGAAATTCTTCCTGAGATTTCTAGGTGGCACTGTGTTGGACATCGAGTTAGGAAGAGCTGAGTTCAAATTTTGCCCCACATGTGCCCCAGCTGTGTGACCCTGGGTAAGTCACTTAACCCGTGATTGCTTCAGCTTCCTCAACTATAAAATAGGGATAGTTGTAGCAGCTGCTTCCCAGGGGTGTTGTGAGGATCAAATGAGACAAAATACTTTGCAAAACTGAAAGCTTTATATAAATATTAACTATTTTTTTAAGGTTGTGGATGTATGCCTATATGGAAAAAGGAGTAAGTCTCAGGAGAAGACTTGCTTTTCTCATAATGCCATGCTGATAGAAAAAGACACCTGTCCTCATAATGTCCAAGGCCCATAGCATGGGCTCTGAGGAGAGGAAAGGGAAGTCATGGATAAGGACATCAGGGCATGCTACAGAACCTTACACTGTTTAACATTAAAAATAAAAGCAGAGGCAATGGCTGCTGGGTATCATGGTCAAGCAGACCCTAGGCCAGTGCTGCCATTCAGAAGCCAAGAAGCTGCCAGATTGGTTGCTGACAGAGACAGGAGGCAGAGTGTCTGCTTGGACACTGACCCGATCAAGTGAGGGAGCAAGTCTCTAGACTCTAGGTAAGCACATCACAACGGCATGAATGCTGACTTCACTCAAGCTCTCAGTTCTCCTCCTACTTTTGAGACTCCCCCTATCAGCATTGTGAATTTATTTATGGAAGAGGGAGTTTTGTTGTTGTTCAGTCATTTCAGTCATGACCTTTGTGACCCCATTTGAGTTTTTTTTAGTGAAAATATTGGAGGGGTTGTAATAAGAATGTAAATTTTGAAGATCTTCCCTGCCCCTAGGCTAATGTGTGGAGCCTGGGGTGGGAGGCTTGTTTTTCAGTAGATACTTCTTGATTGGCCAGTGAGTCAATAAGGTTGTTACATTCTCTGAGCCAGGAGAAGGCTATATAAGCACTGATGTGTAGCTTTGTTTTGGGACTCACTTTGAGAAGTGTTCTGTGATTTGATCTGAATTCTGGGAAGCCGTTGTTGAGAGTCCCCCGGCTTTGAAAAAACCCAGAATGTGGAAACCCAGATGTTGACTGGGTATGGATGTAATGGTTGGACAGTTTGGAAATCTGTCTACTTGATCTGTTTCTGTCTTGATAATTCTGCCTGTATACTTTGAAGTTCGGGGTGCTGACCTTTTCTCCTGAACAAGGTAAACGATATATGTCTGACTGATTAAAGTAAGCTTGTTAACCCATTTTGAGTTGCTTTCCTTCAACAAAGCAGATCCAAGAACCTATGGTAGCTGCAAACCCTGAGGACGCTTGGGGTGCTTTCTGCTACAGGGGTTTGTCATTTCCTTCTCCAGCTCATTTTACAGATGAGGAAACTGAGGCAAACAGGGTAAAGTGACTTGCCCGGGGTCACACAGCTAGTAAATGTCTGAAGCCATGAAGACAAATCTTGCTGACTCTAGTTCTAACACATCACCTAACTGCCACAGAGGGAGGAGACTGACCCTCTAAGAAGGGAGAAGGAAAATTACTCTCTTCTTATAATTTTTAAAATTTTATGGAATAAAACAAACATTTCCACAATATGGTACAATAAAAAAGATTTTTTTTCAAAAGTACATGAGACTACAAATCTACTATGCACAACTTACTATTCTTTTCAAACATACAACAAAATTATCATGTAAATTTTTTTCTTTTTACTTTTTTCTTCCATCCTTCCCCCCCCCCTTCACTCTGCCTTAGAAATGGCTACCATTAGACACAAATGTGTACACACACATAAAATTCCTCTCTTCCTATCTTAACTGCATCTTGGAAGTGAGAGCCACATCTGGTATTTCTGTGCTTAGTAATCAATGTGCTTTATGTTCAAATGTTTCCTGGTAGCCTTGGCTGCTTACAGGTGAGCAGAGTACACCAGAAATTAGACCAGTACAGATGTTCTCAGAGAGAGCACATCTGGGGAGGGTAAATGTGAGCCATGGGGATTCTCAATATTAACTCATCTCTACAATTTAACTCAGTCCACATGTCCTTAATCTGCACATGGATTACATAAACATTAAAACTATGTAACACCTAATTCCCAACAAGAAAAAGTAGAGTGTAATTTTGTCACTGTAGGATTGAATGTCTTCAGCCCAGCAGGCCAGGCCAATTCTGAATGTTTTAGGTTGTTGAGCAGAACTTCCAGAAGGTGTTACTGAAAAAGAGCAGGGGCAAAAATTAAAAAAACAAAAACAAAAACTTCCCACAAAAGAGAAGTGTCTTTGTAGTAGGTAAAGTTCAGGCCTTGAAGGCAGGAAGAACTGGGTTTGAGTCTTGCCTCTGACGCATAGTGGCTGTGTGACCCTGGGCAAGTGACTTTACAAGTTACAGAGAAGGTGACAACCTATACTGAAGGTACTTTCTCATCTGAGGCATGGGTGTCCTGGAGCCTGTTTAGACAGGCTCAAGAGATTGTTAGATTTTCAGAGGGAGCCCTTATACCTTGGAAACTGGCAAATGCTACAAATAAGGGTTTGATTTTTTGTTGTTGTTTTTTTGATTGTCTAGATTTAAGAAGATGGAGAAAATATTTGTAAAAATGCAGATTAAACTTAAAAGTGTGTCATGTATAGGGCAGTTAGGTGGTGCAGTGGATAGAGCATTGGCTCTGGAGACAGAAGGCTTCAGGCAACCCCATTTGCCCTGCCTTCTCCCCTCAAAAAAAAGTTTATCCTGTGTACATTTCCTACCCTTCCCCCAAGAATCCAGTTGTTAAACATTTATCAACATACCCTTGCCTGAGAGCTCCTTATATATCAATGGAATCACAGCTCTAATGAAATCCTTTCTTCTAAAAAGAGAATCTCTAGTCTGGACTGTATTGGGAGACGTGATACATTGCAGAGGAAATCACAACTACTCCAGGTATGAAGAATTCTTCATTTTCTCCCCCTGTGCTACAATAGAAAACTTTTAGCTTCTTCCCTTGCCTTGCCTGGGAGGACTATGCCAAAAAGATGCAATGCCCTGCTACTGAGCTAGAAAACAAACCCGGGCCAGGGACCAGCCCCGCATCCTATGAAGCAACCATTGGAAAGCAGCAGGAGATAATGAGATTCATGGCCTGTCTCAGCTGCGGGAATTTTCATGTTTGAAAATGGAAAAGACTCACTGATCTCCTCTGTGTGATTGTTGGGGATAAATGGTTGTTTGTTCTAGAGTTTCTGTTGGCGTTTTCAAATCCTTTCAACAAAATTTTCACCTGCAAAAGGGTGAATTGTGTGCTCACAAGTGGGGATGTGATATCAGTTAATGAAGGGCAGAAATACTGCCAGTTCTTATGTGTTGAAACACACACAGTAAGCTAAGAGAAGGGAGACAATCCCCCCAAAGGTACTTGGGCCATTTTCCTCATTCATTTCTGATACACCCTGTGTAAATGTCCTTTCATTCATTAGAATGTGAACTAGAGGGGGCGGCCAGGTAGCACAGCAAGTAAGAGCACCGGCTCCAGTGTTGAGAAGACCTGGAGATCGATTCCCGGGCTCAGACACTTAGCACCCACCCAGAAACACCTGGCCGTGTAACCTTGAGCAAGTTACTTAACCCCAATTGCTTAGGGGTGGCCAGGTGGCTCAGCGAGTAAGAGTACCTGCTCCAGTGTTGGGATCGACCTGGAGATCGAATCCCAGGCTCAGACACTCAGCACCACACCCAGAAATAACTGGCCATGTAACCTTGAGCAAGTTACTTAACCCTGATTGCTTTAAAAATAAAAATTTTTAAAAAAAAAAAAGAATGTGAACAAGAACTTTGAGGACAAGGAATGTTCTATTTTTGTCTTTGTATCTCTAGCACCTAGCAGAGTACCAAAGGTCTTTAGATAAGAGGTTACATGGTTGACCCTTCCTATATGATTTTTTTTTTTTGCTTATTATGAAAACTCTTATGAATTTCAGGCTCCCTAAGCTCACTTTTTTTTAGAGGGCAACGTAACTCACCCAATTCAAGGTAGCAGGCACAGAGCCCTATACTAAAAAAAATTGTTGAGAGAAAATCAGGTGTCCATCTAAAAATGGCTATCAATAAATTCATTTTACATAGACTGTGAGGTTCACAGAAACCTAATCACAAGGCTCCCTTGGATGATAGCAAACAGGCTTTGTTGAGTATGTGGGGTGTTTTTTAAACTATGTTGGGACAAGTAGAAGATCAAATATGCAGTAAGGTTATTCTTTAGGCATAATGATAACAGATGACTAAGAAAACACTAAATACTTGTATTTTGTATCTATTTTCTTTTTCAATAAGCATGATCTTTGGATTAGGAATACTAGAATAAAAAAGGGCAAACAGGGAAGAAGAATGTGAGATAAATATCAGATAGCATATAGCTGCCCTCAGTGAATTCTTGTCAGAAGGCCCACACATGCATCCCGTGCTATTAATGGAACTGGCAAGTATGATTGCTAAGCTGTTGTTGATATTTTTCAAAGATTGAGAACTGATGGATTCTGGGGGCAGATTGAAGCATATTTTCTTTTTACTTTATCCATTTCCTTTTTTTGCTCTCTCTAGAACATAGTTAATATGGAAATATGTTTTGTAGGACTTCAGATGTTTAATAGGTTTCATATGTTTTGCCTTCACAAGAGGTGGAGGAAGGGCTAAAAGTGGGGGGGGGAGATGATTTTGCACTGAAAATAAAAATAAATTATTTCTTAAAAAAGGAAAATCGTGGCAAATTAAAGTACTATAGGACTGAAGTAGGGCAAATGTCCTAATTTCAAAAAAAAAAGGGGGGGGAGAGTGCATAGAGCCTGCCAACTACAGACTGGTGAACTTGTCTTCTGTACTTGGCAAAATGCTAGAACAAACATTTAAAGGAATTTAATGACAAAATTAAAGGGTTGGTTTGTGAGCAATTTGAAAGTGAAATAGTAATCACCAAAAGTCAGTGTGATTTCTTTAAGTCAGATCATGCCAGGCTAACCTGATTTCCATTTTTTTGACAAAGTAATAAGACTGGTGAATGTTGGCATACTCCTATTTTAGCTAAGTACTTGACAAAGTCTGTCATGTTACACTTGAGGATAAAGTGGAGAACTGTTTCTGTTTTCCCTTATACTTCCTCCTTATACCTCTGCCTTGGGGGCAAAACTATGGGGCCTGTATTTGTTTGCCTACAGTTTTCTTGCCTACTTGACCCAAGAAGAAAGCTCCTGAGAGCAGACTTTCCCAGACTAAAACATTAGGTCTTGTCCACGAATGGTTATTCCATTCATTGTGTTTGTAACCCTGTTGCTTAGCACAGTGTCTGGCATATATTATAGACTTAATAAATATTTGTCGGTTGACTGATTGGTCAACCCAAAATGTAGCAGCCAGGGCAGTGTTGGGGCAGGTTGTACTACAAAGGAATACATAGAAGAAATTTCACCTTGCATCCATTGTATTGACAAAGAGGACAAAAGAGGAAAATGGCAAATGATGGGGTCTGTGGGAAATTAGACACACTGACACATCATTTGTGGAGCTTTGAATTCATGCAGCTATTATGGAAAACAATTTGTGTTACACTAGAAAAATCTCTAAACCACATATCCTTTGACCAAGTGATATCAATACTAAGCTTATAACCCAAGGAGGTCAAAGATAGTCAATAAATAGAGGTCACATATACAAAAAGTATTTATAGCAGCACTTTTCTGTCCTAGCAAAGAATTTTAAATAGTAAAGAGATGTCAAATATACAAAAATATTTATAGCAGCATTTTTGTGGTAGCAAAGAATTAGAATACAGAGCGTGTTCATCAATTGGAAAATGACTAAAACACATTGTGGGATGTGAAAGTAACAAAATATTATTGTGTCATAAAATGTGATGACTAGGAAGAATTTGGGGAAATTATTAGGATTCACACGAGCTGATACAGAGCAAAAATTAAGCAAATATTTACATGATGATCACAATAATATAAAAGATGACAATATTGGAAGACATCAGAACTTTGATTAATTCAGTGATTGATTATGACTTTCATAAGCTAATTTTCATGAAACATGTGGAGTGATGGTGGACTATAGAGCTGAAATGAGACAAATGATATCAGATCTGGACAGTGTGTTCATTGGTTTTCCTTAGCTGTACTTTATTGTGAGGGGAGTGTCTCTTGTAGGAGTGTGTGGTAGGGGGAAACATTGGGAATTAATAATCCTTTAAAGTATATAAATGAAGCATTTGAATTTATGGTGATTTTTCTAAACACATGTTACATGTGCTTTGTCCATGAGGTCTAGGGTAGGGAGTGTCTATAAAGAATGCTTCTTAACTTTAGCCTCCTGTGTGGATAAAGTGGGATTTAAAATTTTACTTGTCAGTGTGACCTCAAAACCCAATCTACTAGCTAAAGAAAGGAAATTCTGGGAGTAGCGTCAGTGTTTGGCATTGCCTAAAAAGTAACCCCAAATTTGAAAGTTCAGGGATCAGTTTTTCTAGAAGCAGTTAGGATAGAATGCCAAGCCTGGATTCAGGAATAGTGAGTTCAAATCTAACCTCAGATACTTACTAGCTGTGTGACTCTGGGCAAACCATTTAACCTCTACCTGCCTCAGTTTTCTCAACTGTGAAATGAGGATAATAATAGTACCCATCTCCCAGGGGTGTTGTGAAGACAAAATGAAGTAATAGTTGTAAAGCACTTAGTAGGTGACTGTTACATAGTAGGTACTTAATAAATCCTTCGTTCCTTCTAGAGAGATAAGTAGAGTGCTTGAATTCTCTCTTGGAGAGAGAAGAGCATTGCCTCTAGCAGCAGAGTCAAAATCAAATAGGAGGAGCCTTGTAAGTTACATATTGACTTGGAAAACCACAAAATAACATTGTCAAGGTTGTATTGTATTTTTATTTGATTAACTGTTTCCCAATTAAGTTTGATACCTCTGACCTACGGCACCCATCAAGGTAGAGAAGAAATAATGGATTATGGTTTGGATTGCAGAATATCTGTATTTTGCTCTATACTGTTATCTGGAATTATTCAGACAATGCAGTCCAATAGGAAGGGTATTTCTTGTCCAGAAACCCCAAAATGTGTTTTCCTTCCAGAGAAAGCTCAAACCAGAAGGCATGGGGGAAGGATATATAAAAGGGATTACATATCTGGGAGGGACTGCATAGGACCCAGGGTAAATCTAGGGATTCATTATACTGGAAGGACATTGCTCTCCTGGAAAACATAATTTCAGCTACCTTCTGAGGTGAGTCCAAAGAACTCTAAGATCTCAGTAGAAAACTAAGACCCAACAAAGGAGGATCCTATTGATTGAATGAGGAAGAAATCTTGTTGGTTACTCATGAGCTGTTCTGAGTGTTTATATACTTTTGGTCTGCTATGAGTCCTTTGTACCCTCTGAATTGTCTTTGTGGAAAAAGAATAACTATAATGGTAAATATGTAATCTAACTATAAATATAATATATGCATTTAAATATAAATGTGTAAATGCTAAAGTGTAAGGTAGATGTAAAGATCTTGTTACCCACATTTTCAGAAACCTAGATTTGATTCATATATAAGCTATACTTGAAGATTTCCCAGAGTAAACTCTTGGATAGGGGTAAATTAAGCTAAGAAGATATAGGTCTTTTGGAGGCACCCTTGAATTGAGACCCAGTTCATGTGAGACAAGAATCTTGGGGGATGGAGGGAATAGCTAAACCAAAGCTTAAACAGAGCAAACATGCTTTCAGGTTTATAAATGATAAAAAGCTTGAAAGGACAGCAAATATACTGGATGACAAGTGTGAATCCAAAAAGACCTTGGCAGATTAGAATAAAGGATCAAATCTAATCACGTGAAATGTAATAAGCACAAATGTAAAATTCTACACTTGGGTTCAAAAAATCAACTTCACAAGTTCAGGATGGGCAAGGCTTGATGAGAAGATATTTACTTCTTGTGAAAAAAGATCTAGTAGAGGAGAGGACAGGAAGGTTTAGTGGATGAAATTCTCAATAAGAATTAATACTTGGGGGTGGCTAGGTGGTACAGTGAATAGAGCAATGGTCCTGAAATCAGGAGGACCTGAGTTCAAATCCGGCCTCAGACACTTAACACATACTAGCCGTGTGACCTTGGGCAAGTCACTTAACCCCAATTGCCCTGCCCTCCCCCTTCCAAAAAAAAAGAATTAATACTTGGCCGTGCTGGTGTTATTATCCTACTTTGCTTTAAGAGAACATAAGTGTCACTTTACAGGTAGGTGGTATTGTAGATATGAAGAATGGACTTGTAATCAGTAAGATCTAAGTTCAAACTTGGCCTCAGACACTTTATTAGCAGTGTGACCCTGGGCAAACAAATTAATCTCTCTCAGTCTCATGTTTACTCATCTGTAAAATGGGGATAATAATTGCACCTAATCCCCAGGGTTGTCATGAGAATCAATTAAGATAATATGCACATAGTGCTGTGTAAACACTGTGCTTGAAGCATTATGCAAATACTGGCCCTTGTTGTTATTAATCTCTCTGGGTCCTAGTTTCATCAAAAATGGGGTGTTAGTCTAGATGGTTTAAATCTATGATCCTTTCTTTTACCAGGAAGAGCTGCCTCTGTATCTTTATCCCCCTCAAGTCTTTCTTTTCAGTCTTTCTTTCTTGGATAGTACTTTTTATTGAAGAGAAGGCAGAGGCTTTCTTCTCCCTCTAGCTCAGCTGAAACATTGTTGTCCTTGAAAAACTAAGGGTAAAAAAAGTGATACCCAGGGGCGTCCAGGTAGATTAGTGAGTAAGAGCACTGGCCCCAGTGTTGGGATGACCTGGGGATCGAATCCGGGCTCAGACACTCAGCACCCACCCAGAAATACCTGGCTGTGTAACCTTGAGGAAGTTACTTAACCCCAATTGCTTATTTAAAAAAAGTGATACCCCCAAATATCTCATGAAACTTCAAAGCCATTGCCACACCTACTTAATATTACTGTTGTTTGTCCTTTGTTTTCAAAGAGGACCAGAGACATCACGGTGTGTTTGGTGTGGCCGATCAGTCTGATACTAGTTCAGAAGACCCTACCACAGGTTGGGCACAAGTATTCCATTAGAACATTTAGAATGGAGATGTCTCTGTGTGCATCTCATGTTTCCTTTGTGAGGCTGAGATTCTGCTTTGGTCATGGGGCACAGCACCTTTTTTGATGCAGTCAAGTGATGCTGGGCTGTCCTGTGGCAGAATCTCACACATCTCACAATCAGTGTTAAAGAGAGTGCTAGAATTGTAAGCTGAGTAGATACATAAAGGGATTTAAACAGGATTCTTCTGAGGAACTTGTCTATACTGCGACTGCAGTTGATCAGCTGGATAGACAAATGGACCACAAGCTGGGTAAGTAAGCTTGGAGGAGGCAGAACCAAGATGGTTTAGTAGAGGCAGCAACCCTATCAATCTCTCCCAACATTCCCATCCAAGCAACATCAAAATAATGCCTCAAATTGAATTCTGGGGTAGCAAGGCCAACAAAAGGTTGAGGTAAGGCATTTTCCTAGCCTAAGAAAACTTAGGAGGTTGGCAGGAGAGGTCTGTGAGGCTGGGTTGGAGTCTGGCCTGAAGCACACAGCAGCAGCAGCAGCTTTGAGAGCTCTCAGCCCAGAGGTAGTAAGGGGATAAGACAACTGGTGAGAAAGAGATTATAGGGAACCCTTTGCTGGCACTGTGTGCAGAGTCTGGCAAATTTGCTGCCCATATACAATGTTTGGTCCCAGTTCTAAGTCTCAGTTCTAGCTCTTAGTTCTGGGTCTCAGTTCTGAGACAGAGAAGAATACTAATGATTGTAGCTGCAGGAGAACAGACCTTCCCTCCCACCTACCCCCACCCCGCTAAGACCAGAGCACAGACCAGGACAGCAGTAATCACACCTTTCCCCAGATTACATCACACCTCAGAAGCACCATAAACTTGCAGACCCCCACAACTAGTTCTGAAAACAATAGCACAAAAAAGCCTGAAGCTTGGAACAGTACCTCTGATACCTGGGTGAACAGAGCCCAACTTTAACGTAAAGTTCAAAGTCAAGAAATAGACTGAAAAAAGAACAAACAACAACAAAAAAAAGAACTTGACCACAAAAAGCTACTAATGTGGCAGGGAAGAACAAGACACAAACTCAGAAGAAGATAATAACATGAACACAGGTACAAATAAGACCTCAAAGAAAAAATGGTACTTGGATCTAGGCCCAACAAGAAGTCCTGGAAGTGTTAGAGAAAGAGCTAAGAGTGGTAGAGAAAAATTGGGGAAAAAAATGAGGGTGACACAAGAAAATTATGGAAAAAGACTTAACAGCTTGATAAAAGAAGCACAAAAAATCATTGAAGAAAAGAACTCCTTAAAAAACAAAATAGGCCAAATGGAAAAAGCAATTCCTTTAAAATTAGAATCAGGCAAGTAGAAGCTAATGATTCCATGAGACATCAAGAAACAATAAAACAAAGTCAAAAGGATGAAAAAATAGAAGAAAATGGGAAATATCTCATTGGAAAAACAAATGACCTCTAAAATAGCTTGAGGAGAGATAATTTAAGAATTGGACTACCTGAAAACTGTGATTAAAAAAAAAAGAGCCTAGACATCATATTTCAAAATATTATGAGGGAAAACTTCCCCAATATCTTAGATCCAGAGGATAAAATAGAAATGGAAAGAATCCATATATCACTTCCTCAAGAGATCCCAAAATGTTAACTCCCAGGAATATTATAGATAAATGCCAGAGCTCCCAGGTTAAGGAGAAAATATTGCAAACCTCTGGAAAGAAGCAATTCGAATATCATGGAGTCATAGTGAGGATAGCCCAAGGTTTAGCAACTTCCACATTAAAGGAATGGGAGGCTTGGAGTATGATATTTCAGAAGGCAAAGGAGCTAGGATTACAACCAAGAATAATCTGCTCAGTAAAACTGAGTGTAATCCTTTGGGGGCTGAGGGTAATGGGGTGGAATGGGGATGGATATTTAATCAAATAGGGACTTTCAAGCATTTCTTATGAAAAGACCAAAGCTAAACAGAAAATTTGACATTGACCCAAGACATGAAAGAGAAATTGTAAGGGATTCAATAAGGTTAAACTGTTCACATTCCTATATGGGAAGATGATATATGTAACTCCCAAGAACTTTCTCATTATTATGGCAGTGAGGAGTCTATATAGACAGAAGGCAGGGGTATGAATTGACTATGATAAGATGATCTCAAAAAAATAAAATTAAGAAATGAGAAAGAATGATGTACCGGGAAAAGGGGGAAGGGAGAAGCAGAAGAGGGGAAAGTATCTCACAAAAACAGAGGTGCCCAAAGAAGAGGGGAAAATGAGGGAGGTAACAATGCTTGAATCTCACTCTCATCAAAACTGGTTCAAAGGGACAAGAATATATATATATACACATTCATTTGGGTATAGAAATCTAGCTTATCCAACAGGGAAGCAGGAGGGGAAGGGGAAAAGAGAACAGGGAGGTGATGAAAGGGAGGGCAGATCAAGGCAGGTAATTCTCAGAAGCAAAACAGACCTTTGAGGAAGGACAGGGTAAAAATAGAGGATAAACAGAAGAAAACATGATGGAGGAAAATATACATTTAGTAATCATAACTGTGAGTATGAATGGAAGGAAGTCACTCATAAAATGGAAGTAGATAACAGGATGGATCAGGAACCAGAATCCAATAAGATATTGTTCACAAGAGACATACCTGAAACAGAAAGACACAGCACATAGAGTTAAAATAATGATCTGGAAAAGAATTTATTTTGCTTCAGCGGAAGTAAAAAAAAAAAAAGGCAGAAGTAGTAATCTTGATCTCAGATAAAGCAAAGGCAAAAATAGACTTAATTACAAGAGATCATAAGAGAAACCACATTTTGATAAGAGGTACCATAGATGATGAAATAGCAGCAAAAAAATGTATAGCAAGTTTCTCAGAAAAAGGCCTCATTTGTCAAATAAATAGGGAACTGAGTCAAAATTAAAAAAAAATAAGAGCCATTGACCAAGTGATAAATAGTCCAGAGATATGAACAGGCACTTTTCTAAAGAAGAAATCAAAGCTATCAATAGTCATATGAAAAAAAGCTCTAAATCACTGTTGATTAGAGAAATGCAAATTAAAACTGATCTTAAGTACCATGTCACGTCTATCAGATCAGCTAACATGACAGAAAAGTGAAAACAACAGATGCTGGAGAGGATATAGGAAAATAGGTAAACTAATGAACTGTCAGCGGAGTGTTGAACCAGTCTAACCACTTGGGAGAATAATTTGGAACTATGTCCAAAGGGCCATAAAACTGTGCATACTCTTTGACCCAGAAATGCCACTACTGGGTCTGTATCCCAAAGAGATCAAAGAAAAGGGAAAAGGACCTATTTGTACAAAAATATTTATAACAACTCTCTTTTTGTAGTGGCAAAGAATTGGAAGTTGAGGGTATGCCCATCAATTGGGAAACTGCTGAACAAGTTGTGGTATATGACTGTGATGGAATTATATTGTATCATGAGAAATGATGGCAGGAGTGGTTTAAGAAAAACCATGACAAGACCTATATGAACTGATGCAAAGTGAAGTGAGAAGAAGCAGATCTCTGTGCACAGTAACATCAATGATATAGTGATGATTAACTGTGAAAGACTTGGCTACTCTAATACAGTGATCCAAGACAATTCAAAAGGACTCATGATGAAAAATGCTATCCACTTTCAGAGAGAGCTGATGTGCAAATTGAAGTATAATGTTCTCATTTTATTTTTCTTGCTTTTTTGTGACATAGTTAATATGGAAATGTTTTGGATGATTTCATATGTATAATGGGTATTATATAGTTTGCCTTCTCAGTGGAAGGGGAAGGAGGTGGGAGGGAGGGAGAGAATTTGGAACTTAAAAAAATCTTTAAGGGGCAGCTAGGTGGTGTAGTGAATAGAGCACTGGCCCTGGAGTCAGGAGAATCTGAGCTCAAATCCGGCCTCAGACACTTAACACAAAACTAGCTGTGTGACCTTGGGCAAGTCACTTAACCCCAATTGCCCTCCAAAAAAAAAGGCAAAAAAAAATCTTTAAATGTTAAAAATAAATAATGTTTTAAAAAAAACCCTAAATTAGGGGAAAATAACAGATGGACAGATCCTTAAATACAAAACATAAACAAAAAAAAGTAAGCTTGGAAATGGATGGAACCTGAGGGTAGGAATGAAAGGCTTATACAGGTCTTTTCATTGCAGAAATTTACATATCTAAGAAGACCAAACTGAGTTTTTGAACAAGTCTTTATTCACTTAAATTAACAAAATACAGGCTGTGTTATTTTCAGGTAAAACTGCTTTAGCAGTGAAGCAGAAAGTTAAATATCCACAACTTGGGTTACTATACACTTGACCTCTTTCTTTTAAATAGCAAACTGGCATTCTGTACATCAGTATTTGGTGCTGCGTTTTCCAAATGTGTTATGAATGTTAGCTCTGTTATGTTCTATTCTCGCTTAGCAAGGATTGTTATTCCAAACATCATGTTAATGTCTTATTAAATACCGGCTTAGCTTAATACAATATGTGCATAGCGCTTTCTCCCATCTGTATACATACACACCAAGGGTCAGTGCCACCACAGAGGATGCGGTTGGCAAAATATTGGGATTCAGAGAGGAACTGAAGGGGAGAAGTAGAGTTGATAAAAATCGATGAATGACAGATATATCATTCATTTGATTCATATTTAATCCCAACTATGTAACAGGGATGGAAGGTTTATACTAATGATCTACCTTCAGAATGTCATTTGGTAATGTTAGTGTGTTGGCATGTTCCTTGAAGCTCAAACTGGAAATTCTAGAGCAGTAGCATCAAACTCTGGGCCTGCTAAGTGGCACAGTGAATAGAGTGCTGGTCTGGGGGTCAGGAAGACCTGAGTTCAAATCTGGTCTCAGACTGGAAATATTTAACAAAATATTTACTTACTAGCTGTGTGACCCTGGGCAAGTCACTTAACTTTTGTTTGCCTCAGTTCCTTCATCTATAAAATGGGGATAATAATAGCACCTATTTCCCAGGTTTTCCCACCTATTTAGAATAGCACTTATTAACATTATCTACATTGTAATATATTTTTATTTATTTTGTTAAATATTTCCCAATTACATTTTAATCTGGTTCCTGCTGTCCAGGTTTCATATCTCTGCTCCAGAGCATTTATTATCTAAAATTATTTCTGAGAACTGATGTCAAATCCTCTTAAGTTGGGAACTCTGATTAGGTTCCTTTGGTTCCTAAAATGGTTTTCTTGATGAACTCTCTTAAATTTTCATTCTGATGTTGGGCAGCCCATTGGAGTGAGATGGGCAACACAAAGACACATGGCATACTGAATGTCAGGGGGAAAGCATTATATTCCAGGGCACTCTGGGGCACCTGTATCATGACATGACTTAATGTGCAGCCTGTGATGGTCCAAAATTTTACCTTATTCTTATTTTAATATAATAATCCTTCTGTCACCACATTAAAGTCTTAGATCAGACACCAAGTCATTGGCAAAAATGAACATAGCTCACAATTTACTTGATTTCCAGTACCAAGTTTCAACAACTACTTCTAGACCATTCTCTTCTCACATAAGTATTAGTCTAACCATCAATAATCACTTCCAATAATCACTGTGTTGATTGGAAACACCTACTAGACCTTTATGACTCACACTTCTAGCAAGGATTTTTCAAAGGTAATATTTCTGAGAGTAACCACCAAGTTTGTTGTCCTACTTCCAATCTCTAAAGTATTTCAGATGAAAGCATGGAGAGGGGCATTCACGTGGAAGGTGGATGTTCACTTAAGCTTTATCACTGTTGTCAGATTTTTAGATCCAACTTGAGAGTTAGTGCCATGGAGACCACACTAGGGATATGCTTGTGGGACAAGTTTATGACATCTTTCCACTGAAGCCATTTAGCCTATCCCCAATGCCCTTCTATTTCAGATTTCTGTAGCTGTCATTCTCCAGCAGGCCGGAAAGCATGTAAAGGCATTTTTGTTCTGACACTAATATCAGTGAATTGGTTGACATGGTCACTGTGAACCAAAGGAAGGGGAGGGGAGGAAATGAAATATTACCTAGACTAGTTTAGATCAATTAGAGTCAGGCTTTCTGGCTCATGGGAAAATTTGCTTTTTTGGGGGCCAGGCTTTGGTTTATTATAGTCCATATCTCTACCAGATTTCTATTCTCTATGACTGTGGGATTTGACTCAGGAATTACAGAAGAGGAAGGTGTGACCTACAGGGATGATCTTATGGCTGTATACTATGGCTGGTTCCTGGCATGGTGATGAGCTGAAGGTAGCCTGGTTCACTGAATTTTGCAAGGCTGCCAAAGGAAATCCTACCCAAAGGTATGTTGCCATCATAAGAACACACCTCTGGTCAAACTGCTTTGATCATTACTTTTTGTGAAGAGTTTTCATAACAACGTGCCATATAAATAAGTTACCATTCTTTTCTGTGTTTCAGAATCATCTCCTGTCTACTTAGGAACATTCAATGGAATGAGCTGTTGCACAATAGGAATCCCAAAGATGATGATTTGGCAGACAGAAGGATGCTAGGCAGTAATTGACCCCTACCTTACTATCTGAATGTAGAAGGCACTTGTTTAGACGTGGAAAATGCCCTGGCATCACGAAACCCTGAGCCAATCTCTTGGGAGATCAGCAAAGAAGAAATACATTTTTCAAGTATTTGGCATTAGCTTAACAAAGGTAACTGCAGTGAAGGTGTCTGGAGACCATCATATTTGCCCAGAGGCTTCTAGTGGAATTGAAGGCATGGCATCCAGTTAGAAATCATCAGCCTTGTTATGGAGGATCTTGCATTTTTTTCAAAACAATCAAATAAAACAGACACCACAAGCATCCTCTTATACAAAAGATGTGTATGTAATGCACACACCTCTGCATGTATATCAATATATAGATGTGTTAGGTATGTACATATTCTATCAATGATTAAAGCAAAGTAGAGACAGAAGTTGGAAATTTGTGACTTTCTGGATGGGTGTGAACCAAATCAGTCATGCTGATGACTTGGCTCCTTAGAAGTCAGGGGGTAAGTGTTTGTTGTCCTACAGGGCAAGGGTTCCAAAGGCAGAGGAATAATGCTACAATATCTCATTTATGTCAGGCTTCTGGTTGCTACCGTAAAATCTCCAAGTCAGAGCTTAAATTTCAAGGTAGGATATCTTTCCCAGCTCCAGGCCTGAGATGACTGAAGAGTGAATAAATCACTGCACCCTTAGCAAAATGCATTTCCCCCCACTGATTTTGTTGGCACAGAGCTCAGGTGTGGTAGTTGGCAAATTTCTCAAGATCCATTGATCACAGGATTGAATGCTAGAAGGGGCCTTTCATCCAGTACAACACCCTTGATTTTATAGGTGGGAAAAGTAAGAGGCAGAGAGGGAAAGAGAGTTTTCTAGGGCTACCCAGGTACCAAGTGACCAAGGCTGGACTAGCACCTAGGATGTCATACTCCATAACTGGTGCTCTTTCCTGCTGTTCACATTACACGTTTGCCTGGAGATCTAGAACACACCACCTACTATCGATGACCATGAAGATTCTGTCTCCTGTCTTTCCCCAACAAAAGGGAGCTGAGGCAGGACATTAACATATATAGTAAGGAACTTAGTTTCTTGGTGTTTTTTGTGAATCCAACTTCTCAGACACTTGACAGCACAGAAAGTCTTATCTTAGATCTCACCATCCAGGTCCTATGACTATCTCTTGAGTTATTGGAGTCATTTCTGGTATATATGGAAAGTTTCTTTTTTAAAAAAAATTATCAAATGCTATTGTCATATATGCACTTAATGATATTTTAGTCTATTTGGAAAAAACAATGTTTTCTTGAGATCTACCATGTCTATTTGTTACTAAATCATCATTAGTAAGTTAATAGCTGAAGAACCTTTGCTATTTGGCAACTAGAAAGAAAAAGTGTGGGTGTGATGCATGTGGGCAGTATTAGAAAGAGGAAAACAAAATCCCTGTAACCAACTGAGAGTCTGCTTGTAATTAAATATCCACGGGAATATTACATAGAGTAGGGACTATAATAACATTGAAGAGAAGACTCCAAACTGTGCTATTGACATTAAAGGGCCAGCAGACCACCTGCAAGGCATCTGCTCTGCCTTAAATTGTTCTTACTGATTCGGTCCAGTCATCTTTCAGGAGCTGCCCAAATGGGTGGTCCCCTGCAAATTACAGCTCCCGCTGAAAGCTGCATCTGAGCCTGAGCAGCTGGGTTCTCATTTTCCAAAGGTAATTTCAGAGCTGTCCATTTAGATACCTAAAAGCATTGCTTGTTTTTCCATTTTCCTCTCCAGTAATTCTTTTAAACTCTCATTCCTGTGCTTAAAGTAAAGATAATCAGAAAAAGAAGGCTCCAGCCTGCCACTCTGAAAAGCCCTGAAGCCACGGAGCTCATCTTTGCATGCCAAGTCTCTCTCCTGGCCTCCTCTCGCACTGACTCCGTCTCTCCCCTTCTCTTCCAAGGCTTCATTCACGGTGCCTTCCTTCTCCTCACCATAGGACTCCTGCAGAGTTTTCATCACTTGCTCAGTTTTTCTAGACAGGTCCTGGGGCGTGTACAGAGGCTTGTCCTGCTGGTATGGACCAGGGCTGTACCGCTCAGGCTCATAGCCCGGGTCTTCCTCCTCCTCTTCAGGGCATGAGCTACCCTTGGCGCTCTCTCCATCCGAATGAAAGGGGGTACCCTTCTCCCGAGGTTTCTGTGAAAGGTCAAAAGGTTCTTCTTGTTCCAAGCTCCTCAACACCCCTACTCTCTGGGACAGGGCCATCCTTCCTCTTCCAAAACCTAATGAAAACAAGAAAGAATTGAAGTGTAATGTAACTCACCTGGCAGAAAGCGCAATTGGAAACAGGGCATTCTGAAGAGTAATTAAGGGATAAATAAATGTCTTCCCTTCTTTCAGAGGTGGGAGGTCTATGGGTGTGGAACATTGCATATACTGTCAGACTCTCGGTTAGTTTCGCTGAATTGAGCTTTTTTTCCTTTTTTTTATTACAAGGGATGCAGGGCAGGGGAGAAGGATATATTTGAAAATAAAGAGGATTACAAGATAAAAGATAGTAAATAAAATTTTAAAAAAGAAATTGGGGCATTCTTTCTGATGCCAAGTTCACAGTGGAATTATTTTGGCTTTTTGAAAATGTAAAAAAGAAAAAAAAATCTGTTCTGACCTTCTGTCAGAGAGGCTGGACGAAGGCAGAGAATACAACTCCCAGGGTTGTAGACTGAGAATTAGATAGGAATTCAAAGATCATCTCATCCAAACCCTCTATAGGAGGTGAAGGAAATGATGTCTACTTAAAGAGACCAACCAGCCCAAGGTCAGATGGGTAAAGTAGCAAAGCCAGGACTCTACTTAGGCCTCAGAATCACCTAAGGAGACACATGATACCTGACCGGATATTTTCCCTTGCCAGTCTGCCCTAATGCCTCAAGGTAAGAGTCTTTAGGAGATCTGTGCTTTTTTAAGTAGGGCTTAAACAGCAGCTAGCTAAAACAGAGCATGGATACTATTTAGCCAAGAGTATGATGTAGAAGGAATGGAACACAGGGGAAAGTAGAGTCTGGGGAAGAGATAATACAGAATGCTATTTACACCTGATAGAATGCCATGGGAAGTGAAGGAGTTATTTACTTGAGTTTTAGGTAGAGCAGTGCATAGAGTGTAAAAATGTCCACTAGAAGTACAAGAGTGTTAAAGGGAAAGTGGAGAAATGTTACCCATGTTTCAGTTCTGTCAAAGTCCCATCAGACCTCCCTGGTCACACACCCTTGCCCTGTCAGAGCTACAATGAGGGGCATATTCACCTGAGTTTTAATTTAGACTGCTTTGGAAAGAAGAGTGGGGACATGCCATCACCTTTTACAGACGAGCACTGAAATAACCGAAATCCCTTTAGAATAAATGGACAAAGCCAGTGCAAAACTGACATTCCTTATTTCTCTAGAAGTAAGAGCAAGACAAGCTATTTCATGCCATTTTATGTTAGAACATAAACTTTGAGTGAATTTTTATTATTAAATTATATTTTCAGAAGGTGAGCAGTAAATCCACTCGCAGTTACTGTGGTTGGCCTTATCATGGGCTCTGGACGCATTTTTGAAATCTTAATGTAGTTTGCAAAATAGCTGCTGTGACTAGAAATACAAACTTTCTGAACACACTGAAGTTATGTGGGAAAAACACATTTTTGTTGTCGGGTTTTTAATTAAATATAACACCTGTTTCAAAAGCCTCTCAACCTGAGGCTATAGGTTTATTATTATATTATTTATGTTATATATCATATTATTAATATTATATTATCATGATAGGCTTTTAATGTAATTTTAAGAGGAAAATGGAATATTTGGATTTGGCGATTGAGGCTGGCAGTTTTTGAGAAACTGAGAAGAAAAAGTTAGTGTAAGTTATTGAAGAGAAACTATGGAAAAGACAAACAGAAAGAGGATGTGGAAAACTTCTTCCTTGGGAGAACTGTTAACTTATTTTATGAAGAAGCATTATAATGATAATATGAGAAGTGAATCTGCACAGAATTAAGAGTGATAGCTTGAGAGAAGCTTAAAATGATTTTTGGGGGGGGGGTCAGGGCTGGGGACAAACTAGAGAAGACAGAGAAGATAGATCTTCTTTTTGAAACTATTGTAACCTTTATCTTGTAAAGAGGATGAAGAGAATTATATGTAAAGGTTATTTGTTATACTGGAGAAACTAAATGGTGTGGGTCTGTGTTTTTAGAAGTGAAGCTGTCTGTAGGTACAGGGATGGTTTGAGGAGAAGCTGGCTGCCATCTTTTTCAGAGTTAAACTATTATAAATAGTAATTTATGTTTTTGTTATTACTGATTTGATTGTAAATAAATTGAACACTGTATTCAGTAACTTTAATAGGTATTTAATCCTAGGAAATTAGTAGTTTTATTATATAGAGAAATATAAGTAACCATTTATGAAAAAGAAGGTATTTCCGGATGATTAAATAAATATTACTTGATGGGTTGGGGCTCAGAGCATAGGTCATTGAGAGACATGTTGAAATTTTGCTAATTAATAAATAAATTCCCAAACATATATTTGCCTGGATTACACTAGAGCTCAAGATGATGAGATTAAATGTGAGACTAAGCCAAATAACAGGTTGAAGGGTGACCTGTATAAGTTAGAGGCTTATGTTAGATCAAATATTTAAAGTTGGTATGGATTTAGTGCTGTTAGCATGGAATGGATTAGGGTCCTTCCTGGTAGCTCTATTACAGCTTAAAAATTGAAATTTGGAGAATAATTAAAATATGACACATTTTTCCCTCTTGAATTTTTCCATTTGTTTTTCTGTTGGCTTTTAGACATACACCAGAAGTTATTCCTTACATTTCTTTTTTTTTTTTGGAGGGCAATTAGGGTTAAGTGACTTGCCCAAGGTCACACGGCCAGGTTTTGTATTAAGTGTCTGAGGCTGGATTTGAACTCATTTCACTGTGCCACCTAGCCACCCCTATTCCTTACATTTCTAAAAGCTTATTTGTAAAATGATGACAGAAATTCCCAGTCCTGACTGTCTATCAGGGAGTCAGATTTGACATCAATTGATCCGTAATGTGTTTTAACAACTATGAGTTGACAAAATTGTTTGGTGTCACTGTGATTTGAATACATAGAGGGTTATATAGCAGGAAAAGAAAGCCCTAGGTCAAGTGTTCCTTTCTCTAGTAAAAAAGGTTCCTGGAACTTAACCAAAGAACAGACAGGGATATATAGAATGATAAAAATAAACACTTCTGAATCATAGCCATGAAGTTGGGGATTTGTAAGGCAAGAGAGTCAAGAACTTTCCGTTAGATCTGCTGTTAAGACTTAACCACGGGGGTGGCTAGGTGGCTCAGTGAATAGAGCACTAGCCCTGGAGTTAGGAGGAGCTGAGTTCAAATTCAGCCTCAGACACTTAACACTTATTAGCTGTGTGACCTTGGGCAAGTCACTTAATCCCAATCGCCCTGCCTTCCCCCCTCCAAAAAGAAAAAAAAAGAGACAACAGAAGTTCTCATTCTGCGAATGGGTAAGATCCATCTTGCCCAAGAATGGAGAAAAATCTCTTCTTGGGTGTGTTTATTTACAAAAATGAACCAAGGAGACCCATCCAAAACCAGGAATCAGCTCTTTCCTGGCCCGTGTGGTAGAGGATGGAAGAAGTAAACTTTAAAGACTTTTTTCTTTTCACAAAATGTTATATTAGCATTGGTAGGGGAAAGGAGGAGGGTAAAAGAGAATATTGGTTTTGTATCTTCGTTTTTTTTTTTTCCTTTTGTAGGCACAGGCTTTTTTTGTTTGTTTATTTGGGTCCATGGGGTTTTAGGAGAATGACAGCAGGGAATTAAGAGGAAGTCCAAGCCCTATGACCACAAGATTCCTACAAAGTTAAGGTGATCTAGTTATTACTGATTCAGTTGGTAAGGGAGGCTAGTTTGCTAGGATTATTTTTGAATCAATATTCATTAGTGATACTGATACTACAGATCTTTCCTTTATCCTTCCTTCTTCATTGGTTCAGCTATTAGGGCGAGACTTGTCTTGTAAAAGGAGTTTGGTAGAATGTTTTATTTTTCATGAGAGATAATTTGAATCTAATTTTAAAAAGGAGAGAGTTTATTTTAATTCCTATGGCCTGCAGTGCCCTAACTCAAAACCACCCCCTCTCTACTCTCTAGAGCTGTTAAATTCCTAGCTGGAGATGTGACAGAAAAAAAAAAAAAGTTTCTATCTGTGTTTTGTTCTCTCACTTTATATCAGGAAAGTAATAGAGAAGCAGTAATATAGTGGAGACCAAATGGAGATAAAATCTACCCAGAAATGTGGTTTAGTGCAGGATGTTTATATCAAAGGCCCTGGGCTCCAATCCCAACATTGCCACTTACTCTCTTTATGACCTTGTACAAGGTCTTTTAGACCTTTCTGGGCTTCATTTCTTCATTGTTAAGTGAAGGAGCTGATTTAGATGATTTCCAAAGTTTTGATCAGTTTTAAATCCTATAAAACCCAGTCACTATCTGCCTCATTCTTCCTCCTTTTCCCTTCCACCTCTCTCCCCACTTCCCCAGTCAAATATAGTTTAGCTGTAATTAGAATTGTACTGGCATTTGAACAAACACCAACCTATGGCACTTTCACAATCAGATTCAATGGGCAATTCTTTAGCAGGTTTAATAAACTCATTGAAATGTGGGGCCCTCCTTCAAAGGATATTGCAGAACATTCCAGAGTTTTACTGACAAATATCAGTGGACTATCTTTTCAGCTCAGCCCCTAAAACCATCAGCCCTCATCTCTTCCCCTAGCTCTTAAAGCAATTAAAGCCCTCTTTTTTTGCATCCTGTGAGGCATGTTCCTTATTTTCATTTCAGCTCCATTTTCATTTACCATTTTCCTCCAAAATAAAACCCCACTTTTGACCTTGGGTCGTAAGGCCTCTCAAGGACCTTAGAGCTCACCTGGTTCAACCTCCTTATTTTACAAAGGAAGAAATCAATTCAGCCCAGAGAGGGCAGGTTACTTGCCCAAGGTTACATAGTTACTAAATGACAGGTGGGTGAATTTGAATTGAGATCTTGTGACTCCAGGTTCAATGTCTCTTTTACTGCCTTCCCATGGAAAAAGTCTTTTAAAAGAAATCCTCAGTGGAAAAAATAATAAATAATAGCATGCATCTGTTATCTGTCTGTACTCTGGACTCTGTCTCAGTCATGGTAATCAGAAATGCCTCCAAGAAGCAGTGATGGCTCACCTTGGGAGTGAAATCCTCTCTCCATGACTCCATGTTTGACCTTCATGTGGCGGGTCAGATTCCCTTTCAAGGTGAACTTGCTGGGGCAATAGAGGCACTTGAAGGGTTTGCTGTCTGAGTGCAGATGCATGTGGCCCATGAGATTATGCATTCGGTTAAACTCCTTCCCACACAGCTGTGGAAAACAAGAAGAGACAAAGTGCACACACACAAGTTACTCACGAGGGCCCCAGACAAGGGAAGCATCACCAGCTGAACATATGCAGTGTTCGGGCCCCATAGAAGGATGTGTTGCAGCCCCTACTGCGGCTGACTTGTTTTGAATCTTTCAACTCTGAACTGCTTCCAAGGAAAACGATGTTGTGGAAGTCCAGGGTGGGGTCAGATTCTGCCCACCTTCAGAGATGGGGCACTGGGGTCATATGCTCCTGGATCGGCAGGTTTTGTTTTGTTTTGTTTGGAGAAGTGGGGAGGAGGAGTTAACCATATGGTAAACATCAAAAGACACCTAAATATCTTTCTGAATCAACAGCAAACTTCGGAAAAGAAGTAATTATGACTCAGGAAGTTCCAACTTGGACTGTGTTTCACTTTCAAAAATTGCAGGTGTTACAGGCAGGCAAAGCCAGTCTTCCGGATTTTTCAATCCAATACTTAATCAAGATCAGTACAAATTTTTTTAAATGAAGACCAAAGAATGCCTGAATGAATAGGTGTATCTTTTCTTTGATGACAGATTGGAAATGCTAGGAATGTCACCCCCAAATTGCCAAACATGCCACCAACCAGAGTTTTTCTTTCTCATCTTTTTCTTTGGCTCCAACTGATCAGTAGATTTGGACACAGAAGACATAGGTTCCAATCCTAGTAACCCTGAAACCTAGGACATATCATGCCATCTCTCTGGTCTTCACTTTCTTCATTTGTAGGATGATGGAATTGGACTAGATCACTGATGTCAAACTCAAATAGAAATAGGGGCCACTGTCCATGAGGATCCCTGACACCTCATATTGACTTAGAAAACCACACGGTAACATTATTTATATCCTATTATATTTTTACTTATTTTGTAAAATATTTAGCGATTACATTTTAATCTGATTCAGGCATACCCAGTTGGTTAGGGGGCTGACTGCAAGTTTAGCACCTCTGGACTAAATGACCACTGAGGTCATTTCAGGTGTAAATCCTAAGACACTCTTGAGTATAAGTGGGCAATAATTTGGAAAGACTTCTTGAAGGCACTGTTTTCTAGCTGTAGACTCCCATGTTCTACAAATTTGGCTACATGGTGACTGTCCAATAAGAACTTGCTGAGTTGACTTCTATCCAACTCCAACACTGATAGAACAAGATTCTCCTTAACTTAGAATTCAATTTTCATTTTTGCTTCTGGACCCACATATTCTGAAAGATAGAGAAGGGTTGGACAATGACATGGAGCTTTCCAGTGACCGATTCTAACTCACAGAACAGACACATGTGCCTCCTGGGGTTAAAAACAATGCAAACATTCATGAATTATCTTCAGTTTCTACTTCAAAAAGCTTTGTTGTTGTTCTTTCTTTAGTTAAAAGGCTGTCCCTTGACTTCAGACTACAATGGTAATTAGTAAATAAAAGTATAATCTTGTTTTTTGTACCAGGAAGTCAAACTCAGTCAACACTTTCTTATGGAAATGCCTGGAACCGAGGGATAAAACACCATCTAAATAATGAATGACTTAGCTTTTGGAGTTAAAGTAGAAAAAAAAAAGGTATCACAGATTTGCTAACTTTTGTCTCCACCTACAAAGTTTGATTCAGTCTTTTTTTAGATGCAACAGCTGTACTCCAACTATCTTTCCAGGAGAGTTAGTTACACATTATCCTCCCTCATGTTAAAAGCACCAATCAAATTGGCCAACTTGCTCTAGTCCACACAGGACATTCCATGTCCAAGCTGTCCTCTATGCTTGGAATGCACTCTCTTGAAACTTCTATCTCTTGGGATCCCTACTTCCCATCAGGGTTACTGAGGCTCAAGAGCCATTTCTTACATGAAGCCTCTCCTGATTGCCCCAATTGTTACTGCCTCTTCCCCCAATTACTATGCATATATTTTGCATTGATTTATCAGTGTATATGTTATATTTCTCCTTCCCCTGACCCATGGAAGGGATTTTGTTTCTGTCGTTGAATACCCAGTGCCTCGCACAACATCTGGCACAGAGTAGGGGACTAATGTTTGTTGAATGAATGGATGTTGCAACCTAGATACGAAAGCTGACCTGTTTTCAAACTAGCATGCCTATCTGCTTACCCGCACTGTCAGCCCTGCCAAAATGAGGGAAAAGTATTAAAGCTATTCAAAACTTGGAGGATAATGGGGTCATCAATTTACAACTAAAAAGGATCTCAAAAGCCAGGCAGTCCAACCCCCAAGGACAGCCTAACACTTTCAATGAAAGTATTGGGACCTAAAATGGTCATGGCAGACTTAGAATGATGGACTTAATTTGATAAGATGAAATTTAATAGGGATAAATATGAAATCTTACACTTGGTTTCAAAAACTCAAATGTATAAGGGGCAGGATGAGGGAATGCAATAAGGCAGAGTCCACATTACAAGGAAGGATGGGGTTAATTGGACCACAATTATCAAGATGAGCCCAAAGCATGACAGATCCTATTTTTAAAAAGCTATTTTGATCTTAGGCTACATTAATAGAAATTCAGTAAGAGAGGGGAAACCCCCCCCTCTACTTTGTCCTGGTCAGAACATCACAGGATACTATATTCAATTCCAGGTGCTACATTTTAGGAAAGACTTGGGGAGCCAGAGCCTATGGAGAGGGTGATGACCAGAATGACCAAAGGTCATACCTGCATATTGTACGAGGATCATCTAAGTCAGAGCTTCACTTTTTTTTGTATCATAGAGCCCTTGGACAGTCTGGGGAAGCCTATATTCCCCTTCACAGAATAATGTTTTTAAGTATTTTAAGGAAATGTTCAGTTTTTAGTTAAAGGCTAATGAAAATAAAGATGTGATATTTTTTTTTTACCAAGTTCATGGACTCCCTGAGATCTAACCATGGACTCAAGGTGAAGAACTTCTGACATTAAGGATAGGGAGATTTGACCTAGAGAAGATTTGTAGCAGGGTAGGAAGGATGTGAGAGCTATCATGTTGGACAGACATTATGTTTTTGTGGTTGTTCAGTCATTTTCAGTACTGTCTGACTCTTTGTGATCCCATTTGGGATTTTCTTGGTGGTTTGTCATTTCCTTCTCCCATTCATTTTACAGATGAGGAAACTGAGGCAAACAGGGTTAAGTGACTTACCCAGGTGTTATAGGAATGGGAATCTGAAGATCTTCCCTGCCTCTTGGCCCCTTGATAGGCTTAAGTGACTCTGAGAACCTTCCCTGATTTGCAAATATACTCTGCCCCCTAATAGGCTAAATGTGGTCACATTGAGCCTGTGGTGGGAGGCTTGTTTTTCAGGAATGCCCACACCTTGTTGCTTTGTGATTGGGCAGTGGGTCAAGAGGCTTGTGACATTCTCTGAGCCAGAAGAAGGCTATATATACCCTGAGGTGAGGTTTTGCTTTGGGGCTCACTTTGGAAAGAGTTGTGTGATTTGGCCAGATGAGACTCTGGGCAACCGTTGAGCCCCCCAGCTTTGAAAACCCAGATGTTGGTGCTTCCCTCTCTGGTAACTAACTAGGTATGGATGTAATGGTCAGACAGCTGGAAGCCCTGTCTGCTTAATTGTGTTATTTTCTGTTGTAACTTTTGTTTGTATTCTCTGAAGGTCAGGGTGCTAACTTTTTCCCCTGAACTAGGTAAATGATATATGTTTGATTGATTAACTCAAGATTGTTAACCCATTTTGAGTTGCTTTCCTTTAGAAAAGCAGATCTAAGAACCTGTGCTGGCAGCCATCCTGGGTATGCTAGGGTGCTTACTGCCACACCAGGGTCACACACCTAGTGTTTAAGGCCAGATTTGAACTCATAAAGACTAGTCTTCCTGATTCCAAGTCCAGTGCTCTGTCCACTGTGCCACCTAGCTACCCCTGAGTATATTTTTACTAGAGGCAGCTAGATGGTATAGTGGAGCTTCTGACTCTTGGACCAGGAGTCAGGAAGACTTGAATTCAAATCCATCAGAAGACACAACTGTGTGACCTTGGGCAAAGGTAAAATGGGGATAATAATAGCACATACCTCCCAGGGTTGTTGTAAAGATAAAATGAAATGTTTTAAAAGGGCTTTGCAAACATTAAGCACTATATAAATTCTTATTCTCCTCCTCCTTATTATTATTCTATCTTTTCTTCCTAAAGAATCAGGAGTAATTGGAGAGTAGAGGGGAAGTATTGCAGAAAGGTCCGTTTCAGTTCAACAAAAGGAAAGAGAAAAAGCCCTCCCTAACAGGGAAAACTACCAAAAAGCAGACTGGGCTGCCTGGGGATGGGGGTGGGGGTGGGGGGCGTTGAGTTTCCCCAGCAGTGAAGCTCATTACTCAGGGGCTGGATCGCCCTCCTTGTAGAGGGCTATTGAGGTATGGGTTGGATGCAATGGCCTTTGAGAGCCTTTCTAGCTCTGAAATTCTAATTCAGATTCTGATTGATTTTTACTCTGACAAGCACTGAAATGTCAATACACTTAGAAAAGGGTAAATCCGTGACCCTAACCTGAAGTTAACTGTGTGGGTGGGCACAGAAACAGTAAATACAATGAACAAAGGTATTTAAGAGATAGTCATTCTCTGAGAACACGATTTGGATGAGCTGGAGAAGCTGAGAAAGATTAGAAAACTGGTTTCTGTTTGGGGGGAGTAGGACATTCTGATTTTCTATCATCTGAGTCAAAAATCTCAAGTGGTTTTTAAATGATCATACATTTTCCAACAACTTGGGTAGAGCTATTAGTGTGTTTTCAAACAGGCATATATACTATTTGTAAGAAAATGGCTAAACTTCAGATATGCCAGTGTAGAAGGAAGGGAAAAAATACAAAGTATTTTGCAAGTAGATACCCTTGCAGCCAAATCCCCAGGAACAAATACCACCCAATTCTAATTATGTTTTCAATATTAGCTTTTTTATGTGGATTTTGTTATGAAAAACTGAGGTCAAAAGAGAACATGGGGGAGAAAGAGAGAGAGAATGAATTCCTGTTCAGTCCAATCAGGACTGCTTTAAACCTCTCCAGTTGCACTTTCATAAATATAGAACATTTGGCTACATTAAAGCTTAAGAAAGTAATAAATTAATAAACTATCAAAAATAATCTATGGCTTTCTACCTCAAATTTAATGAGTATGTGAAAAGTAAGTCAGGGGCATTTTTATTGATTAGGAGTATCATTCCAGATTTAAATTTCAAATATAGACACTTGGGAATCAGAAAGACTTCTCTTCCTGAGTTAAAATCCAGCTTCAGACATTTACGAGCTGTGTGACTCTAGTCAAGTCACATAACCCTGTTTGCCTCAATTTCTCATTTGTAAAATGAGCTGGAGAAGGAAATGGCAAACCACTCCAGTATCTTTGCCAAGAAACTGCAAATGGAGTCATGAAGAATCAGACACGACTGAAATTCTTAGCACACCTATTTTCTCTTGGATAAAGGAAGGGCATTAAGTACTCTTTATGATGTTGAAAACCCTTCTAACACTGGTGTCTTATGCTTCTGTTAGTATATGAAATTTGGTGTCTTACCAGAACACCATCATGTAAAAGTTTTCTGCTATACCTTAAAAATAGTTTAAATGTACAAAAATAATAGCTATTAGTACAGAGACACATTAACTTAGATGCACTGTTTGCAGCATAAATTATAATTGATTCCAGATAGGTCAAAGAGGTAGACATTTTAAAAAGTACATATTAAAAAAAATAACAAATCTCAAAAAGAACAGCATGTCTGTGTTGGGAAGAGGAGACTCATAGCTATGAAGAAATAAATATCAAAGACAAGACAGATGATTAATTTAAATTATTAATTTATATATGCATGTATAAAATAATTTTTAAAAACCCTTCTACACAATGAAATGCAATAAAACTAATATTAAAAGGAAAGTAATGGAATGGGAAAAAAACATGGCAAACATACCTGATAAAAGCTTGCTATCCAAAATACATAAAGATCTGATGCAAATATGAGGTCAATACCCAAAGGACATTTGTAATATAGTTGAAGGAAATGAAGTTTTCATACACAAGGAAATACAGTAATTTATCACACGGAAACATACATGACCTCACTGGCAATGAGAGAAAAAGACCTTAAAACAAACTCATACAAACTTTTAATTTTTCCTGGACTTATGATTTCACTGTTGTAAGGAGAAATGTTTCCAATACCAGAGGTTATGTGACTTGTGCAGGGTCATATAACCATTAAGTGTCAGGACTAGTACTTTGAACTCAAGTCTTCCTGACTGAAAGCTTGATTCTTTATTTACTATGAACACACTGCCTCTCATCTCTATAAAATTAGCAAAAAGAAACAAAAAATCATGCCCTAGTATTGCTAGGACATGGGAAGACATGCCCATTTCCACTAGCATTTTTGTCAGGAGATTAATACCACAATATAAGCCTTATAGCTGTCAATTCTTTTTTTTTTTAAGATTTTTCTATTTTCTTTTTTGGAGGGAGGAAGGTAGAGCAATTGGGGTTAAGTGACTTGCCCAAGGTCACACAGATAGTTTTGTGTTAAGTGTCTGAGGTTGGATTTGAACTCAGGTCCTTCTGACTCCAGGGCCAGTGCTCTATTCACTGTGCCACCTAGCTGCCCCAGCTGCCAATTCTTTAATCCAATAATTCTACTTTGAGGAATAAACTTGAAGGCAATAACCCCAAAGTTGAGAGGAGAGAGAGTGATTTACAAAAAGATGTTCATTGTGACACTATCTATACTCATGAAAAAATGAAACAACTCTAATATCCAGAGATAGGATTAGAATAAAGCAAACTAAGGGTTATTAACCATATGGGATACTAGGCCGCTACTTAAAATAGTAAGAGATTGACACCTGGAAAGGTGTGTAGTGAATAACATTAAGTGAAAGAACAGAACACAGGACAGTGTTTATGCAAAAACTGAGACTGTACAAAAACATAGGCACTATACCATAGGTGATCACAAGGAAAGTTGAAAAGCTACAGAGAGCTAGAATTGAATGTTCAAGTAGACCTTACAGTGGAACACTAATCCCTCAGTCCCATGCAAATTAGGTTCCTTAAGACTTTACTAACAACATCTTCAAGACTTAATTGGACTAAAAGCTCTGGCTATTGACATTGCTTCCTGGATAGTATGGTTCAAAACAACCTCTGGGAGCTTCAGTGTTTCTCTCTGGTTCTTGGCAAGCAGACAACCATAGACAACTCAAGAGTCAGGAGAGCTTCAGTCCACAGAAATGAACTCTGTTTCCTTGCTGCACATTCATACTGGATAGCTTTCCCTTGCTATGGCTAAGTATATCTTATTTTGTTGACTGTTGAATGACTTACCAATTTCTCATTTTGTTACAATATCAGACTTAAACTACCAGGGGCCTGGCTTGAATTAAGCAACAGGACTTTTCTTTCCTTTTAAAAAAAAATTATTATTCCTTTAATTATTTTACTTTAAACTTTATTGGTGTATTACTTTATCATTTTAAAGTTTATTTTTAGTATTAATTTTACTTTAATATTATTTTTATTTATTACTTTAAAAATTACTTTAAACAAGTCATGGTTAAATTAACTAAATGCCAGTGTATCATCAATCAAAAATTCCCCTAGAACTTGTGAAATACCGAAAAAAAAAAAAAAACCAACACAAATATTATTCTATTGGTGCTGGCAGAAGGACAGACATTTTTAAAATTCATCTTGCATTTTAACTTTCTTCTCCAGCAGGACTCTTCCCTCCCTCCCTCCTTTTATGATAGGAGATGAAATAGCCATGCTCATGTTCACTCAATCATTTAGGCTTCTCTGCTGGACCGTGCTGAGTATAGTAATAAAGTGTTAGCATCCAGGCTATTCAGGCCCAATTCTGGGTCTGCTGATGGGCAGATTTTGTAACTCACCAGGCACTTCTAGTTTTTTCAGAGTGTCTGAAATGAATGTGCAAATGACTTGGAATAAATGATAGCTGACCAAAGGGAGTCAGAAACCTATTGCAGGGAGGGGGTTGGTGCTTAGAACAGAGAGCTCAGTACAATTTGGGATCCTTTTCTAGCTGGATTGCTAAGGGAAACATTTAGAGTGTAGGTGCTTGGTTCTTCTGAGGTAACAAACCTCAAATGGAGATGGTCAGATCACATGGGGTAAAAGAATAAGGTACAGCCGAGTTCCTAAGAGCTGTAGTCCCCAAACCTGCCCAAACACTTCCAAAATCTGCAGCAAAATTCCCTGGGTGACTGATTTTTGCTGACTCCAGTCTTCATGCTATCCACTAATCTCATTCTTCACCCCTCATCCCCAAGCGTGGTTCTCAAAATTTTAAATTTTTTTCTTCCTCATGGAATTGTGCTATTCTTTGCAGTGTGGAATCAATCAGTACACTTTATTGGAGATTCGTGAACCTGCAGTTGCAAGCATAAATTACCTATGATTCACCGCACACTTAATGAAACTCTGAATATACCATTCTCATTAGACCATATGCACTTTGAGCCCAACAGCCGTCTTACATTTTTCTCCTCTGCTTCCTCACAGTAAAAGATTGAGAAATGTTGAAGAACTATAGGGTACTTTTTATTAGGACAAAGACCTGTGCATAGAGGTATTGGGGCAGCTAATCTGGTGGACTGGATAGAGCACCAGCCTTGAAGTCAGGAGGACCTGAGTTCAAATCAGATCCCAGACACTAGCTGTGTGACCCTGGGCAAGTCACTTAACCCGGTTTGCCTTAGTTTCCTCATCTGGAAAATGAACTAGAAAAGGAAATGGCAAAATACTCTAGTATCTTTGCCAAGAAAACCCCAAATGGAGTCACAGAGATTCTGAAATGACTCAACAGAAATACCAGACCTATTATGGTACCTCAGGATTAGAGATCAAAGGTTGGAAGGAACTTCAGACATTTAGTCTAAACCTCTCATTTTTACAGATCTGAGAACTGAGACAGAGAGAAAAGTGGTTTGTCCTAGGTTACACAGGCAAGCCTCAGAGGCAGAATTCGAACTCAGGTCCAAATCCAGAGTCAAGGCTTTTTCCACTATACCATAATATCAGGCAAACAGTAAGTGCTCTATATTTGCTGATTGATTGAACGCAGTATTTGCTAAGAAACATTTGCTGATTGATAGGTATTGTTTTTATTTATACTTTAAAAAAGATATCTCAGGAGACATCTAGCCTCACCTCTGAGAGTGAAAGTCCTGCATGAGATCTCTGACCAAAGGATTGTCCAGACTCTGCCTGACAAGGGCCAAATCTACATACACTTCTCTTTGATGCCCTGTGGCCAGCCCACCTACAAGAGGGAAAATAGTCAGCTACCTGTTGGACTGTCCCTTAGACGTGTTTCCACCCCCCATTTCTGGCAGGTGGCTTAAGCCAATAAAGAATGTTGCTTTGAAAAGGAATCCATAAAAAAAGAAAAGAAGAGAAAGGAAGAGAAAGAAAAGGAAAGAAAAGAAAAGGAGAGGAGAGGAGAGAAAAGAGAAAAGGAAAAGAAAGAAAAGAAATGGAAAGGAAAGGAAAGGAAAGGAAAGGAAAGGAAAGGAAAGGAAAGGAAAGGAAAGGAAAGGAAAGGAAAGGAAAGGAAAGGAAAGAAATGGAAAGGAAAGGAAAGGAAAGGAAAGGAAAGGAAAGGAAAGGAAAGGAAAGGAAAGGAAAGGAAAGGAAAGGAAAGGAAAGGAAAGGAAAGGAAAGGAAAAGAAAGGAAAGGAAAGGAAAGGAAAAGAAAAGAAAAGAAAAGAAAAGAAAAGAAAAGAAAAGAAAAGAAAAGAAAAGAAAAGAAAAGAAAAGTAATGCAGGCCTTCATATCAAAGGGATCGCTGATCTTTGTATCCCTATGTACCTGGAATTCTTTTTTCTTAGTATTTCTCCCTGGCATAGTTGAACACATCTGGCATCCATCTCCCTTTCTCCTCACAACCACTATGCTAAATTCAGATCCTTCCTTACCTCTCCTCTGCACTCTTACATTAGCTTTCTAATTGGTCTTGCTACCTCTGGTCTCTCCCCTCTCTAACCCATCCTCTACCTAGCTGTCAGAGTAACTTTACTACAGTACAGATCTAATCATGCCTGTCCCTTACTCAGCCATCTCCAGGGCCTCCCTGTTGCCTATTGGCTCAAAACCCCCAAACCTCCCTTTTGGTATTAAAAGCCCTTCACAACTTGGCTCCACCCTGCCTACAAAGGCATATCCTTTATCACTCCCCCTTACATGCTCTTTGGTTCCACCAAACTGGTCTTCTTGCTGTTCCTCTGACACAACATTCCATCAATGTCTCTACTGTGCGCCTTTGCAAAGTCTGTCCTGCCATGCCTGGAAGGCATTCCCTGCTTGAATTCTCACCTCTTAGAATCCCAAGATATGAGGACTTTCCACTTCCTTCCCTCCCTCAGCTTCCAGTGCCTACTCATCAGAAATTATAATTTGCTTATTTCATATAAATTTATAGTTATATGTATTATTTCTCCTAACAGAAGATAAATCCCTTAAGGCAAGGATTGCTTCATCTTTGTTTCTGTAACCACAGTACCTAGCAATTGACCAATTATTAATAAGTATGAAAATGCTTATCAAGTGATTGATTCTGATCCTCCCACTCAAAAAGTTTCAGAAAATGTGCCTCTGTACAACCTGTAGAGTGATTTTCTTCAGTGGAAATATAAAATCTAGCTAGGTGCATCCCTTGCTGCGCATGAACAGCATCCCCCTATAACTACGGAGTTCCCTTAACACCTTTCCATGCATCTCTGGCCCTTCCCAAAAAGTCCGTTGATCTTTCCTCCCACAGAAGGACTTGGATCCTCTGCCTTTCCTCAATGACTGCTCAAGCCTCCTGCCCACAATGATGATGTATTTTAAGATTTTTGATGTCTGCAGGGGAATGATGCCTGTCACATTGAGGAACCAGAAGAGACTGACTCTTCGTAACCATTAGTGAAGAGGAGGCAAAAGAAGAAGATGGTGCCTGAGAAAGTGTGGGGGTTGAGAGGTGAGTGGAAAGGAGAATAATAGCAGATGGAGAAGGGAGCATGAGAGTGGGAGGAGCAGCGGTGAAGATCTGGGGAAAGCAGTCTTGTGTGACAGTCTTCTTTAGGATGAGGGAGGCTGACAGGTGCATGGTCCATGAATCACAAAGGGCCTGATGAGATATTAAATCAGGGTGGGTGTCACGATTGGGACCAGGCGGCCTGATGGAGGAGAGCTGGAGCTTTGCTTCCCACCTGGCCAAGCTAACGGCTCACTGTCCTTGGTTTAGACTCTCTGTCCCAAAAGGCAGGCCGCTTTGAATCTCAGTTTCTCCCAACCACACACTCTCTGCTGACTCCTTTGAATGGGGGTGGATAATCAGGATATATTATAATAAATAGTTCTTCGGAGCGCTAACGCTTTCTGGTGACCCGGCCCGAGGGAATGAGCCACTAGAATGAGTGTTTTCCAGGGTGGTTACAGTTAAATCCCAAAGGATTTAAGGAAGGGGGAGGGTGGCAGGTAGAGATCATAGACCTTATTTGAATTCCAATTCAAATGCTCAAGTCAGCAAACACTGACCTAGTGAGTCTCTGTGCTGGTGCTGGAGTTAGGAGAGGGGAGAACAGATACCCTTTCTGCAGATGACAAAACGTGGGATTCCTTATTCCTTGAAGATGACAGTCCTGGCTTTGCTATCAATCAATTAACAATAATCAAATTAACAATTGCTATTAATCAATTCCACACTGCACTGGAAAGAATGTTGGGTTTGGGGTCAAAGGACTAGGGCTCAGATGCTGACTGACACTTAAATACAAAGGTGATAGTGAGGATCAACTCCTCATCTGAAAAATAATGTTCTCGGGGCAGCTAGGTGGCACAGTGAGTAAAGCGCCGGCCCTGGAGTCGGGAGGACCCGAGTTCGGTTCCGGCCTGAGACACTTAACACCCACACAAAAAAAATACTAGCCGTGTAACCTTGGGCAAGTTACTTAACCCCAATTGCCCTCCGAAAGGCAAAAAAAAAAAAAAAAAAAGAAAAGAAAAATAATGTTCTCTAAGGTCCCTTCGGGGCAGTTAGATGGCACCACAGTGCACAGAGTGTTGGCCCTGAAGTCAAAAAGACTCATCTTCCTGAGTTCAAATCTGGCCTCAGATACTTACTAGCTGTGTGATCCTGGGCAAGTCACTTAACCCTATTTGCCTGAGTTTCTTTATCTGTCAAATGAACTGGAGAAGGAAATGGCAAACCACTCCAGTATCTTTTCCAAGAAAACCCCAAATGGGGACACAGAGATTTGGACACAACTAAACAACCATAAGGTCCCTTCCAACTCAGAATCTAGGGTCCTATGAAGGGAGAATTGCTAGGGCATTTTTTAAGTGCTTACTATGGGCCAGGCCCTGCAGGATACAAGGACAAAAGTCAAACATTCCTTACCCTCAAAGAGCTTCCATTTCAATTGTAATCTGCTACAATCTGTAAGGATCTTTGTCTCTTCTTCCAGTTTAGGGAAAACATCCTTTGGATGACTGTTTAATTTGGCTCATCTCCGAGTTACTCTCAATCTGTGTGAGCATTCCTCAAAGTAAAAGCCTGCCAGGATACTGGTTAGATGCAAACTAGAAAAGCTTGTGAGTGTGCCTGGGCTTGGCCCAGGGAAGTGGCAGAGACTGAGGTTCTTTCTTGGACTTGTAAGGGATCTAATATGCTTCTCTCTCCAGAGAAGACTCTACATCTTCCCCCAGTAATGCATCCTGGTTCCAGGACAATAGCTATATGACTGTGGGCAAGTCATTGAACTTCCTCAAGCTTTGGTCTCTTCATCATGAAAATGGGTATAAAAATATTTGTCCTTAATTAGATCACAGGATTCTTACCAGCACGTATTTTGTAAACCGCATTATTTTGTTATTATATATTGTATATTATTTTATGATCACTGTTTCTAATCTCTTAGAACCCTCATCATTAAGTTCTTCTGTATGTCCTTCCTTCTCCCTCCACATGCATAGAACACCACAGTCCTGGCCATATCACCCTATGGCTTCATCTCCACAGAAGCCTTAGGCTCCTTTTGAGTCTTCTGAACATCTCTTCCCCTGCCTCATTCCCTTCTTTTGTGCCCCCCTTTCTCCACCCCTTCCTTCTGAATGATATAGTATCTCAGATGATCTTTAATGGGATTTATCCCCACTTACAAAATGCAGACTCCAAAGCAGAAGGCCATTTCCTTGAGGAATGGGATGTAGAAGGAGTATGTACCACTGTAGAAAATACGTAGGCAGCTAGATGACCCAGTGGATAGAACATTGGACCTGGAATTAGGAAGACCTGATTTCAAATCCTGCCTCAGACACTTCCTAGCTGTGTGACCCTGGGCAAGTCACTTCACCTAAGTTTCCTCATCTGTAAAATGGGGATCATAATAACATCTACTTCCCAGAGTTGTTATGAGAATCAAATGAGATAGTATTTCTTAAGTGCCTTGCAAACCTTGAAGTGCTATATAAATGCTAGCTATTATAATATTATTATATGGTTATTATTATCATTATTATTAAAATGGGAAGGCTGGAATTTCAGGGACAGAAGAAAAACTGAAGGTCCACAACAGACTGCCCTCCAGATAGTTAGTCCTTAACCTCTGTTGGGATTGGATACACATGGAAGGCCCGTGTTTCCCTTCTCTGAGGGAAAAGGTCAAAGGGAGCTGCAGAGGCCTGCAGAGCTGGAGAAAGGCCCCTGCTGAGCTGACCTTCCCTTGCATTCTTCTCCCCCCCCTCTCCTTTTTAATAAGAAGGGTGTTCCTTTCCTCAAAGGGAGAGGGAGGGAGGGAGGGAGAGAGAGAGACTGTAAACTGTCCAAAAGGACCGTGAGAAAACAGGAAGCTTTGAAAAGTACAGAGAAAGCAAGATGAAATCTATTTGCAGGCGGGTCCCTGGGGACATGCAAGCCATTGTTAGGCAAGCAGTTCATACAGCTATATCCTTCCTTCTGTTGAGGAGGAATTTGGTGCCAAAAGGCTGCTATCTGGTCATTGCCTTAACCCCCTGACTACCAGCCCGAATCTTTGACTGTCTCAAGTCTCCTTCAGGGACAGGGTCACTGACTGGAATAAGACCTGCAGAAAGTCCCCTGGTTTTTTTCTCCTTGAAAAGTCCCCTGTCAGGGACATCAAAAGACCTAACCACTCAGTGCCACGCATTACAAGAAACTAACCCCAACCCTAAACCTCACTAATCAGCTGGTCCTGACCCCTGAACCCCCATGGATATATGCACTCATATACTCATGCATTCATTCTCTAGTCTCTACGGGTCTCTGTAGAGGCTGCAGATGACCTGGTGATTCATGACTTAAGCAGCTCCCTTCTGGCTTCACCCATCTCAAAGGAGACTTTGTCCCGGAAATTCTGGATGGCTGCTTTTCCTGGACAGGTTTCCCAAAGACAGCAGCTGGTTCTTTGCTATTATGGAATGAAACAGCTCCGAAGATAGCATCCAAATCAACCCCAGCATGCTTACGCAGAATCTGGGAAGCATATTCCTGAAACACGGCTCAAGAGGACAGGCTCATGTTCCTGGATAAGCTCCAAGTGACTCCTACTAAAAAGGACCAGAGATGCAGAGCCAATGGCAAAAGAGCCCAACGGGGCAATAATCTTTTTTCAGAAATAGAAAACAACAGCTCTCTCATCGAAGCTATTCCCTTCAATAATTTTCCATCCTGTTATTAATGCTGGATCCCACAGTGAGTGAGCTCCACTGTGCGTCCTGAACAGCTGTTTCCACTGAGGACAGTACAAAATAGAAGGGACTCAGAGGATCATAATTCAGAGCTGGAAAGACCTTAGAAGTCATTAACTCCTAACTCCTCATTGACAAGATGGAGAAACTGAGGCCCAGAGCTCACAAGACCATAGATTTAAAGCTGGAAGAGACCTGAGAAGTCACTGACTCTTACCCCCTTCCATCAAAGATGAGGAAACTGAGTCCCAAACAGGTTAATTAACTTGCTAAAAATTATATGGTTACTACTGGATTCAAACTCAGGTCCTCTGACTACAAATCCGGAGTGCTTTGTATAACAATATGTATGCATTTGGAGTCAGAAGGAAGGATTTAGGTCAGATACAAGGAAGCATTGTCTGGGAAAAGGCTTCACATAAATGTGACAACTCACATTCATCCAATGCTTCAAGGTGAACAAAGTACTTATCTCACAAGAATCCTGTGAGGTAGGTAGCACAAATAGGATTTTTTTAAATTTATGAAATAAAGCAAGCATTTCCATAACATAGTATAATAAAAAGGGCGATTGCACATGAGGCTACAAATCTATTATGTATAACTTGCTATTCCTTTAACATATATAACAAAGTTATCGTGTAAATTCCTCCCCCCCTTTTTCCTTCCCTATCCTAGATGGCTACCATTAGACACAAATAGGCATATATCTATATATTTATCTATATGTAAAACCATTCTATACATACTTCTATTGATCAGTTCTTTCTCTGAATGCAGATAGCTTCTCTCTTCATATATCCTTTATAGTTAATTTGGGTATTTATAATAGTCAAAATGACTCAGTCACTCAGTCATTCCTAAAACAACATTGTAGTTACTTTATACAACTTTCTTGGTTCTGCTTATTTCACTCTTCATTGCTTTGTGCAAGTCTTTCCATGTTTTTCTCAGATCACTGAGCTCATCATTTCCTGTAGCATTTGTATTCCATCACAATCATATACCACAACTTCTTCAGCCACTCCCCAGTTGATGGACATCCCTGTAATTTCCAGTTCTTTGCCACCATGAAGAAGGCTGCTATAAACATTTTAGAACATACAGGTTCTTTTCATTTTTCCCTAATCATCTTTGGAAATAGACCAGTGCTTGATTATAACCATTTTAATGATGAAGAAACCAAGTCTCAAACTAGATTAAATGACTTGCCCACCATCATACAGCTATGGTTTTCCAACCAAGGATTGTTATAGAGAACTTTTAGGTAAAAGCTACAAGTTCACTCTCTGGGGATGCCTGGGGGTACAGACCAGCTTATTTTCCAGTTCTGAAGAAATAACTCTTCCACAGTATCAGAGTAACACTAGGGTAGGTGACCTTGTATGGTGCCCTAATGCACTCCTGCAATTCACCTCTCCCCTTTCCCTGCTAAGTCCAAATTCCCCTTCTCCCATAAACTCCCATCTTCTACCCATTGGCAGATTTCCAAGACTACTGTGGAAAATGTTTGATTATATTGTTGGGAAAGCTTATTAATTAGTATACTGTTTAAATCTAAACTTTATGTGACTAGAAATTGTTTGAACCCCAAATATCTCCCTGACCTAAGTAACTCTCCAGAAATGCTGGGAAACATTACAAGAAAGTTTGGGTTCCCCCAGGTCCTAGATTCACCCAAAATTTGGGTTCACTTATCTAGGTCTTGCTTTGGGTTTCTCTTGTTTTGGGGCTTGACCAAATTTTATTGAATGTTTATATTTACTGATATGTATATGTGTGTGTATATATATATATCTGCCTTGCTTTCAAGTTGCCTTCTTGGCAAAGTTGCTGAAATAGGTATGTATGGTTTGTGTGTGGGTACAAGGTTGTTATTGTTGTTGCTGTTATTGTTCAGACATGTCTGACTCTTCCCCACCCCTTTTGGGGGTTTTCTTTTCAAAGATACTAGATCGGTTTGCCATTGTCCTCTCCAGTTCATTTGACAGATGAGAAAACTGAGGCAAGTAGGGTTAAGTGATTTTCCCTGGGTCACACCCTCTCCTTAACCCCAGTGGTCTAGCCACTGGGTCACCTAGCTGCCCTAAAGTACTATATAAATGCCAACTATTCATATTATTGTGAAGTTGTTAAAATAGAATGGTGCTATAAAGACAGGTGTGCAGAGCAGAATGTAAGCAACTTGATAGTAGAAACTATTTTTTATCTGTGTAGTCACAGTCTCCACCTCCATCCCTAAGCCCCAAAACCTATTAAGTATTTGCCAGTATTTAACAGTAAGGTGGTATAGTGAATAGAGTCCTGGGCCTGAGTCAAGAAGACTCATCTTCCTGAGTTCAAATCTGGCCTCAGATACTTACTATCTGTGTGACCCTGGGCAAGTCACTTAACCCTGTTGGCCTCAGTTTCCTCATCTGTCAAATGAGCTATAGAAGGAAATGGAAAACCACATCAACATCTTTGCCAAGAAAATCCCAAATGGAGTCACAAAGAGTCAGTCACTACTGAAAAACAACACAACAGCACTTGTTGAATATAGGTGTGCTGAATAATGCCAAGAAACAAATTGGAAAGCACAACTTTTTTGTTAGCAGGTCTCCAGCATGGCCCAGGAAAGAAGGTGCTCTGATTCGAAATGTGTAGTCTTTCTTTTTTAGACTGATTATACTCAATTCAATCCATTTCCCAGAATTAAGAAAAGAATTCCCCAGAGCCTTAATCCTCCCTGGGAGAAATAGGAAAACTGAGTAACAGAATCTGTCAAAGCTAAGGACCAGACAGACTGTGGTGAGTCCACCAAGGTACAGAGATGTCTGGCTTTAAATAGCCAGCTGGTTTTCCTTATTATTCCTTCAGATCCATTTTACTTTAAGACTTTTAGGTCCACTCCCCAAGGACAAAACATCGATGTCCCACATTAATGCACATCCCAGGAGTTCCTCTTGGACCACAGCATTGCTCCACACCCACCAGAGCTCTCCTCTGTATTTTTCTTTGGGTTCTCCATGACTCATGAGACTGGAATTTCCTGCCAGTTCTAGAAGTCCTTTCTGCCTGGCTTCACCTCATCTCTTGGTCTGGGAAGGAGTAAGGTGAGCAGTCAATGAAAAGGACAGGTGCATTATTCTTAATGAATTACAAGTTGTGATGAGTGCTCCCCAGTGGGTCTGTCCACTTCATGGTTAGCTGTAGATAGAACCATTATTGGATACCCATCATTTACATCAGAGCCCAAGTGCAAACCAGGTTTAGGCTTTGATGCAAGCCATCCCAAATGGAGGAGGAGGAGGAGGAGGAAGAAGAAGAAGAGGAAGAACAGAGAAGTCAGGTATTGTTTCATCACTGCCAGGCGGCTCAACCCATATGGGTGCATTTGTGTTGGAGGGGCATTTTTATTGTAGATGTAGCAAAGCCCTGTCAAGAGGGAAGTTGGTTATTTATGGGCAGCCTAGGGGAAATGGTTCAGTAGGGGAAAGTAATATTATCATAGTAACACTGTTTAAGTTTTACCAAAAAAAAAAAAAAGCTTTACACATACAGATTAAATTCTTATGACGGTATAAGGTAGGTAATGCAAAAGTTATTTTTACCTTTATATTCCCAGGGCCTAGCATTACATTAGGGAATAAAATGGGTGCTTCATAAATGTTTGTTGAATTGAATCCTATTTTTACTAATAAAACAAACAGAGACTCACCCAAAGTCACATATCTATTAAACAGCAGAGCTAGGATTTCTAACACCCAACTGACCACCAGGTTAAATGAGGCTGGATTATGCTCTCCACAGGACGTTCAGACCACTTGGTCATGCATAAAATGCCAATGAGAGAACAGATTCAATGAACGTCTGCTTCTCCCCGCCCCCAGACCCATTCCTCCTATGCCTATCTCAGGTATGGTCACTTATCAAGCATGATAAGTATTCTCTAAAGCTGAGCACTAGCTTCACTTGTTTCTTGTTCAGTTATTTTCAGTCGTGCCTGGCTCTTTGTGATCCCTTTTGGGGTTTTTCTTGGGAAAGATACTGGAGTGGTTTGCCATTTCCTTCCACAGCCCATTTGACAGATGAGGAAACTGAGACAAACAGGGTTAAGTGACTTGTCACAGAGTCAGTAAGTGTCTGAGACTGAATTTGAATTCAGGTCTTCCTGACTCCAGGCCCAGCACTCTATCCATTGAGCCATCTAGCTGACCATGATAAGCCATACTTTTTTTTTTTTTTTGCTTTTTGAAAGGCAGTCGGGGTTAAGTAACTTGCCCAAGGTCACACGGCTAGTTTTTTTTGTGTGGGTGTTAAGTGTCTGAGGCCGAATCTGAACTCGGGTCCTCCTGACTCGGGGGCCGGTGCTTTACTCACTGCGCCACCCATAAGCCATACTTTTACAGTGTAGATTGGTGATGACACTAATGATATGGCATCTACTAGTAAATTATTAACAGAGATTTTCCATCTCAGAAAGAATATTTCAATCCTCCAAGAAAAGTATCCCTGGAAAACAAATTAAATGCTGCTGTTGTCTTCTTCCTTTCCTCCACATTCACCTCCTCCTCCTCTTCCTTTTCCTGACAGTGATCATACCTGAGGGCTCCTTGAATTTAGCCTCCCCAGCCCTAGTCACTGTCCCCTCTAGTTTTGTCTTGTTCTGAAGCTTCTGAGAGGACGATGCGGCAGGACCAGGGAGACGAGATGTCTGTCAATGGGGTTTCATGGCACGAGGAAATAAAACCTCTATCCCACTTAGTTGGCAGCCTTGAATAAGTATAATCGCTGTGCCGCTTGATGATGAGAACCAGGTAAAAGACTGTGACTTCTCTGATTTCCCCACTATACCCCCAGGAAGCTCATTATTGGGAAATTCCCATCATCCTGCAAGACCCCATCAGTCTTGGTAGCTCACCTCATGACTACTCTCTGCCACCTGCCTGGGTGTGGGGTCATGCTCGGCTCAGCCATCTCCCCGTTTCTCCTCTGGCTGCCCTACTTTGAGACTTCTTTGACTTCTTCACATGCACCCTTGTGGGGGTCCTCAGCCCCTACCCTTTCAGCTTCTTTTTGTGTATTATCTTCTCCTGTTAGATTATAAGGTCTTTGAGGGTAAAGGACAATTTTTCTTTTCTTCATACTTTTATCTCCAGCGCTTAGCACAGTGTCTGGCACAGAGTAGGGGCTTAATTAATGTTTATTGGCTGATTGACTACATCCCTAAATCATTCTGCTTATACTGGGAATAGTCATGTCCCAATACTAACTGTGAGTGGTCTACAAGTCTTTCTTCCAGAGAAGGAAAGAGGAAATACAGTATAGCAGAAAGAGTACTTCAGATCCTGACCCTATATCTTATTGCCCACAAATCACTTTATCTCTCTGGGTCTCAATTTCCCTCATTTGTCAAATGATGGAGTAGGACTAGTGACCTCTTAAGGTCTTTCCACAAGAACCCTCAAACTCACTAATGTATGTATGACTGGTCTGAGGGATAAGAGAAATCCTCCCTTTGACACCTGCCAGTAGGGTAGACAACTCATTTAATCTCTCTGAGTCTCATTTGCTAAACTGGGATAATAATTTAATAATACTTTATATTTTATGGGGCAGCAAGGTGGCACAGTGAATAGAGCACCAGCCTGGAGTCAGGAAGACTAATTTTCCTGAGTTCAAATCTGGCCTCAGAGACTTACTAGCTATGTGACCCTGGGCAAGTCACTTCACCCTATTTGCCTCCGTTTTCTCATCTGTGAAATAAGCTGAGAAGGAAATGGTAAACCACTCTAGTATCTTTGCCAAGAAAATCCCAAATGGGGTCATGAAGAGTTGGACATGATTGAAAAATGGCTGAACAACAACTTATACTTCACAAGGTCAATCTGCATATCAAATGGGGTAACCTATATACAGTACTTTGTAAACTTTGGAGTGCTTTATTATTATTGCTATATTTGTTTTAACCAAAACCTGGCTGTCCCCTGAATGGATCACGTCTGGAGTTTACTCCTCCTGCCCTTTCCACCTCAAAGGAGGAGGGATAGACTCTCTTCTTGCTCTCAGGGGCAACTTCCAAGCCACTCCTGGAATACTTTGGTGATCTTTTATGTTTTGAGGTGCACACCAATGTCACAGTGGAAAGAGACTGCTAGATATGAAGACAGAACCTGGGTTCCAATCCCAGACTTTAGGCAAGTCCCCTAACCTCTATGGAGGCTGTTCATCTATAGAAAGAGGGTCTCTAAAGGTCCTTTCTAGCTTGAAATCCTATAATCCTACAAATACATTCCCCACCTCATCCCCCACTCCCACCCTTCCTGTCGGCATCTACCAACTTCTAGTTTCCTCACCCATCATTCCCAGGGATGTTAGTCCATTTTCTACCATCACTCTCAGATGTTTCAATATTCGTGTTTACATACTCTTTGACAACTAACCTGACCACACAACTCCTATCTTCACCCACTCAAAGAATTCCTTCTCCACTGAACTTCAACTGCAAAATGACTTGGCTACACTTTAGACCTCACTATCTTTTAGGATTCCACTATCTCTGCTACTGCCAAGACCTGGGACTTGTGAAATTCCACACTCTGAGCAAAATATCTCTCATCTTTCTATCTCTCCTGCTGTCTCATTACATCTGCCCTTTGCCCTTCTCATGACCTCTGATTCCCTTGATCCATTCCTGGTCATCCAGGTCATCTCTCCCACTCTGACACACTCACCACCTTTCATCATGTGGTTTAACATGTTACTCTTCAGTGATCCCCAATGACCTCTGTGAAAGTCTACAAACCCTTCACAATCTGACTCGGGCCCTCATTTCCCTTCATACTCTATGTTCTATTCAGACGGGTCCATTTGCTACTCTCCATACTTGGCCTTCCAGCTCTTGCCTTTGTGCCTTTGCATAGGCTGCCCTCCATGATGGAGATGCACTCCCTCCTCATCTATGCCTCTTGGAATACTTAGCTTCCTTCAACACTCAGTTTGGTTGTGTCTTCCCATGGAATCAGAAGTCTGCACCAACTAGATTTCTAGGTCTGATATTTTGTTGTAATATCAGTGTGTGAAGGGCTCGTGTCACTCAGGCATGACAGCCTTGGAGGATGCTGGGAAATCCCCTGCCTTTTAGCAGAACAATGAAAAATGTGTTCTATGTGCTCATGTAATTTTTGATAACCCCATCATCCATTAATGTATCACTGAATAGTCTGGAAGCTTCCACAGAGTTTTCTAGGCCTTAGCAGTTCACCTTTAAAAATGTCCATTAATTTTGTAAATGGTTCTATAGATGCACTGATCTGTATTCTGTCCTCTCTATACTGCCCCTTCCATTTTTGATTCTTTTTTTCCCCAAGAGAATGATTAAGCATTTTGAGAGATTCTTGCTGTCCCATCCCTCGTAGAGGTACTTTGATGAGTCTCTTCAATGTGGCCACGTTTGTCAATAGGAGAAGTATTCCTTGGTCACTTTTTCCATGTTCCTCCATGAACCTTTTCCTCTTCCCCTTAGATGCTAGTATCCCATCCAAATTTGAGGAATTTGCTTATTATGTTGTAGCTGGAGAATAGAGGCTCCTTGAAGACTGGAAATATTTTTGCACGTGTATCCCTTGGCTAGCACATTTTTACGTAACATAGTACATATTTAATAAATGTTGCTTGCTGTTATTGTATCACCTCAGAATTCCTTTCCTTCTACCATTTCCCTGCCTTCAAATCCTCAGCCCTAGCTAACCCCAACCATCAGATTTCTCTGCTCCTTTACCGAGTCAGCAGAATAGTGATGGATGAAATCTTGAAACTGAGTTGAATTCACTTATTTCAAATTTGTTACCCAACCTCCACTGGGAACTCACAACTCCTTACTAATACTTCTCCTCTAACATTATTGACTCAACTTTCCAATTCTCACAAGTTTGCTCCAAAACGTTCCCTTCTCTCACCCCACCCACTCATTGCCTTCATACTTACAGAAAGCTACTTAGGCCACTATTTCTCTGAGAGCACCAGAATAACCAATGGGAACACCCACAACCCTTCCCTTCATTATTTCCTTAGAATTCAGCATTATCACCTAATTAGGAAGCTCTACTCATTAATGCTAACCCCTATATTTGTGCCATTGATCCTAATCTTTTCTACTTAAAAAGAATAATGAAAAAACATTTATGAAACATTTACTATGTGCCACGCTGGCTAAATCAGGGGAAATGAATAGAAAAAAGTGAGGAGCTCTTGCTTTCCAGTGGCTTACACTCTGATTGGGGGAGATAGCCCATAGAAGAATTCAGCTGTAGAGTAGATGGTAAGACCTAGAAGTCTGAAGGGTACAGTTTCAGGGTAAATGGAAAAAAATAACCCAGCAGTGTTTAGGGTATATGACCTCCCCCAAAACCTTGCTGCTTACAGTCATTCTCCCTTTACTTGCCATCTGCCTACGACATACTTAGATGTCCCCAATCTACAAAAAAAGCCTTCATTTGGCCCCATTTAGCTATCATCTTATTTTCCCCTTCTCTGTAAATGCCCCTGCTTCCTCACTACTCACCCCTCAGGGGGGGATCTCCAGTCGTCCTGATCTATATCTGGCCACTGGGCCCAGATGGCTCAGGAAGAGAAAGCGAGACTGGTGACTTTGCACAGCCCTCCCTCACTTAAATCCAATTCATTTGCAAAGTCATGGCATCACCTTCCTGGTGGCATGCTCCTTTTCTAGAACAAAGGACAAACAACAGCTCATTCCTCAACCCCATGCAATCTGGCATCTGCCCTTATCACTCCAGCAAAATCTTTTTTTCTCCAAAGTCACCAATAAGAACTCCTAATGACTAAATGAGGGCAGTTAAGTGGCACAGTGGATAGAGTGCAGGGCATGGAGTCAGGAAAACTTACCTTCCTGAGTTCAAATCTGACCTCAGTCTCTTGTTAGCTGTGTGACTCTGGGCAAGTCACTTTACCCTGATTGCCTCAGTTTCCTTATCTGTAAAATGAGCCGGAGAAGGAAATGGCAAACCACTTGAGTATTTTTGCCAAGGAAATCCTCAATGGGGTCATAAAGAGTCAGACATGACTGAAAAAACAACTGTAAAACAACCCCTTTCCCTCTGCATCAGCCCTGACTTCTCCACAGCTTTTGACACAATTAACCACTCCTTCCTTTTCAATACTCTGTTCTCTTTTTATTCCAAAGACATTATTTTCTCTAACAATGTCTGTCTTCTGTGCCAATTTGTCATTCTCTTCCTGACTCTTTAATGAGGGTATTGCTGAAGGTTCTCTCCATGAAATTCTCCTCTCTCTTTAGACTTTCTCCCTTGGCATAGCCTTGGCTACCATGTCTAGGAATTTGTGCCGACAGACTGGACATCCCCCTCTGACCTCTAGGTTTACATCTCCACCTATTTGGACATTCCAACACAAACTAAACATGTCTAAAGGAGAGGTTAATGACCCCCCCCCAAAAAAAACACAAACACACCAACACCCCCCCATTGTTCCTCCTTCTGACTTCACTATTTCTTGTCCTCTCCCAGGTCTACAATCTCAGAGTCATTTTGTCTCTTACCTCTCCCATCAAGGCCTTTCATCCCCTCCTGCATCTAGCCCCACTCCATTCTTCTCAGTCACCACTCTATGACCCTTCTATTACCACTTGACAAGACTATCACAATAGTTTCCTAAGAGGTGTCCTTGCCTCTAATCTCTGCAACTGGTGTTAATGCTACTGCTAGAATATTTTTTCTTATGCCTAGACTTGTAATGTCTCTCTTATACTTAAAAGTCTTCAATGGCTCCCTATGGCTTCTAAAATCAACTGAAGTTTCACTATGATCAGGCACTTTTCCAAAATTGTCAAATATTATTCCATTCTTCATAGTTTATACCAGAGGTATCAAACTTCTCACCCAGAACTCCTTAGTACAGCAAGAATCAGGTTAAAATATAATTGTGAAATGTTTAATAAAATAAATAAAAATATAACAATGTTAATTTGAAGTTTTCTAAGTCAAAATGTGACCCACAAGGATTTCTTTCTCTTTGAGTCTGACACCACTGGTCCACATTCTTGCTAAGGGAGACTTCTCTCTGGCCTCTGAACATACACTTTCCCTCCTCCAGACCCATGCTTGTGCTGTTTCCTAGGCCAAGAATTCCCTCCCTACCGCTCAAAACCTTTGGAATTCCTATCCACCCTTTAAAGCCTCAATCACCTCAAGAAGCCTTCCCCAAACCCTCAGTGGGTCACAGCCCTCCCTCTCAGACCTTATATAGCACTCAGTTTTATAGCTTTCTATTAAACTTATGCTGTGTGGGGTATTACGGTTATCTGTGTGAGTCTTTGCCCTTCACTAGACTGTAAATTCCATGAGGGCAGCCACTGGGCCTTATCCAACCTTTCAGCACACCACTTGCTCTGTCCATGAAAGGCTTCATAAATATTTGTTCAATGCATGAATACAAGTTGTATTACCCTGCCCCCATCTCCTACGCAGAGCTCCTTAGATGGACTAAAGTTCTATCAAACTGATATTAATTTGTAGCAAATTAGCAAGCGCCCCAAGGTGGTGGATATTGTGGGGTGATGGTGGTGGGTCTCAGTCACATAACTAGTTTAGAAAAGCAAATTGAAGAATCTAATACATCATGAGGTTCCCTCTTGGATGAATGTTAGTGTGGATGGTGGGGGTGAGGGGAAGGTACAGTGGAAGGTAATTAGAGCAGGTGGTGCCGTGCTGGAGGGCAGGGCTAAGTAGGGCACTGAGGTACAATACTCTGAACGGTTAGAGGGAACTAAACATCAGTGCTGGGGTCAATGCAGCCATCATTTAGGCACTCCCATTTAGTGGGATGAGAGAGGGGCAACCCAGTTTTTCTAATCTCTAATAAGAGCTTCATACCCCCCTCCCTTCATCCTTCCTACTCCCACATTTTGATAATAACCTTCTCCTTTCCTCTCAGATCCAGGGCTTAATACTACTTAAGAACCTCAATGACCCCTTTCCATAGCTCACACGTCACTGTGATCTGATTCTGTGACGAAACAAGAATAAGGACTATCTTTATTATAACTAATGTTTTCAATGCTTTGTATGAATTTCCTCATATTATAAATGTATTTCTATAGCACACAATCATGCTATATCTAGATATACTTATATATATATGTTACATTTTTTATGTGCAACATATGGTGACATGCTATATGTGTGTACACATATAAATTTAAGTTTACATTTTATCATGAGAAGCAACTTATATATGTATATATATGTGTGTGTGTGTGTGTGTGTGTGTGTGTGTGTGTGTGTGTGTATATATATGCAACCATCTGGGAGAAAAAGAACAGATCTAGAGAGAGAATGAGTTCCTTAAGAGAAGGCACACCTTCATTTTTGGTCTTCCCCTCTCTAGCATGGTGCCTGAACATAGAGGTAGCAGGTACTCAACACCTGCCAATTGGTTACTTTGAGGTTTCCAGCATGCCTTCTTCACAAGAATCCTGAGGTGTTGTTCCCAATTACCAGGAGGAAATTGTGTTTCAGAGTGACTGTGTGACTTGTGCAAATTTGCCCGGACCACAGGCCCAGGACTACCTTTGTGCTTATCACCCAAGGAAGGTGGCAGGATTCCTGCAGCTTACATCCCCACATTTCGAAGGGAATCATGGTCCCAGTTCTGCTGCTGATTCTGTATGTGATTTTGAGTGACATATAAACAACCTCATTTCCATATCTGTTATCATGAGAAAATTGTTGGATGCAGAGGCCTCTAAGTTCCCTCCCAGCTCTCCCATGCTATATAGACACAATTCCTCTATTCTTCTCCTTGCACCCCATGGCTAAGTAAGGTCTCTTTTGGCCTAGGGAGTTAGGACCCCTTTGCTTCCACCCACAGAGGGAGCTGCTCTTGGCCTCCCTTCCCCCTCCCTCCCCCAGGAGCTGCTGACCTTGCATTTAAAAGGCTTGACATCCGAGTGCACGATCATGTGGGCCTTGAGTGTCTGCTTCTGCACAAAGCTCTTGAAGCACAGGTGACACTGGTAGGCCCTGATGTTGGTGTGGATCAGCACATGCCTCTTCATGTTGGCCAGCAGGGTGAACTCCCGCCCGCAGATGCCACATTTGTGCTCCTTTACGCCCTGTGAGGAGGCAAGGTGCAGGAAACAAGAGTGGTTAAGGGGCATCGCTTGTTCCTGGACTCAATAAATACATTAGCTTTTTGATGATTAATGCTGGGCTCCAAATGTTGGCATTTTCCTCACTCCCCCCCCTCTCTTTTCCTTAAAGGTCACCCTGCTAAAGGAGCCACTGATGCTAACGGATTGTCGTCCACCTCCTTCTGGGAAATCTCAGTGAGAAAGACTATCAGAGGAAAAGAAAAGAGATCGATTTGGTTGTTTTTCAGACCACAGTTTGACATCACTGGGATAAATAAGAATGTGGTTAATCAGTCTTTGGTAAGACTGCTCCTCTCAGAAAAGTCTGTTGGAGTGGGGTCTGTAAAAGTTCATAAGCCTGAAAGAAATGCAAAACTGGGATGATCTCATGCCACAGGGTGACCAGAATCGTCCTGAGCTCTCAGAAGGAATGTGCACCTCCCAGAATACTCAATACTCACACCTACTTTAACTCTCTTCACAAGCATTTTGTTCAGTGCCCACCGTGTGGAAATAGTGGGCTGGGCAGCTGGGGACACAGAGGTGGGGAGCCTACAGAAGTATGATTTACAAGCAAGAATGAAACAAAGTGGGAGGTTTTGGTTGTTCTTCAGGCATATGTGATTCTTTGTGACCCCATCTGGAGTTTTCTTGGCAAAGATACTGCAGAGGTTTGCCATTTCCTCCTCCAGCTCATTTGACAGATGAGGAAACTGAGGCAAATAGGGTTAATTGACCAAAAGGTCATACGTGGCCTCAAGGCTGCATCCCTAGACTTGAGCTGCTAACAGTACTGGGGGAGGGAGTTCCCATCCAGGCAGTTCCCCACGTTAATGAAAATGCAAGTTCCTTCACATACTATTACAGTATGCCAGACTGTAAACTGCTTGAGGGTGGCCTACGGTGCCTAATTCATCTCTATAGACCCCTCAGTGACCAGTCAAGTACTTTGCAAACAATCTTCATTTAACAAATGTTTCTTGAATGAATGAATAAACCATGAACTTGGTTTCTGGACTCACAGCCCTCAGCCACTGTAGACAATGTGGGACATGACTCTGGAGCCCCCAAAGAGACAGGCTGCTGATTTCCAAAAAAAAGGTTGGCAAGGAGAGGAATCACCCTCTGGGATTGTGAAACAGTATGGAAGGAGTTGCTCATGTTTCATTGTTTTTTGAGAAGTGCTTGAATGCTTAAGTAATGATGCTCTCCACTGAGAACATTTCCTGGGATTCATAACTGGGGCTGGGCCATTAGCTAACCCCAACTAGTCATCATTTTCAAGAAAAGATCTTTTTAGAGAGACCTTGACCCATTATAAACCTTGGGAGCTAAAACTGGGAGGAAAAGAGCTTTTAAAGAAATAACCAAACAAACAAATTCCAAATGTTTGCAAGCTCTACCAATATAACCTCTTTGAAAATGAGGATTTTTTTCATTTTTCTCTTTGTAGCATAGTGCTTGGTACATAGTAGGTGCTTAATAAAAGCTTATTAATTGGTGAATGAAAGTTAATTGATTGGTTAATTGATTAATAAAAGCTTCATTGATTGGACCTAGTTGTAGGTCCAGTCTGTAATAAAAGTCCTAATGTTGTAACAATATTGATTATCCGTGATAAGTGGGTTACTTAAGTAGAACATGGATTATTTAACAGCTTTAAATTTCAATCTTATCTCTTCGATTGACATTTACTTTCTATGGGGTCTGGTAGAAGGTATGTAACCAGGCAGCTAGGTGGGGGAATTCATAGAGCACAAGACTTAGAGTTCAGATCATGCCTTGGAAGTTCCCTAGCTGTGTGACCCTGGGCAAACCGCTTAATCTCCCCCTCAGTTTCCTCATCCATAAAATGGAACTAGTAATAGTGCCTACTTCGTGGGATTGACATGGGGGCCAGATGAGTTAACACATGTGGTTATTTGCAAATCTGAAAGTCATATCATCGCTTGTTGCTGCTATTACTATTATTACCACCTCTGACTGAATTTCCTCCTTAGAAGGACTATGATAAGAAACTACCACTTTTCAGGATGATGAAGCGAAATAGTCCACAAAAACAATTAGGGTGTGGATAGGTATATGTTAAAACCAGATACAGAAGCCAGCTCATCTGCAAAAAATAATGCTTATAGGACTTGGAGCTGTAAGAAAGAGAAGAAATTCAACCCTTTCCATTTTGTTAATAAAAATAAATTTTTAGTGAGTAAAAAATCTAATTTGGAAAAAAAAATACCTTTTATTGAGTATTCAGATAGTGAGTTTTAAAATTACAAAATAAATGTAAATACATTTCTGTTTTACCAGGGGGGTCCTGGTGCCAGCTGGTATTGGAGTTAATTATTAAATTTTCAGTATGAGCATTTAACACCTCAGAAATCAGCAAACACTACGAATTAGGGCTTTGTTTAATGTTTTCTTGATTATCTAGGCTTAAGAAAGTGAAGAAGAAAATGTTAATAATGCAGATTAAACTTAAAAGTCTGTCTAGGGTATATAGAGATAGAATGATATAGATATACCTTTCTAAGTATTTTGTTGTTGTTCAGTCATTTTCAGTAATGTCTAACTCTTTGTAACCTCTTTTGGGGTTTTCTTGACAAAGATATTTGAGTGGTTTGTGTGATAGTAATGGCAATTAAAGATTCCCCTGTATTGGCTTGGTTTTCAAATTGATTGTGTTAAAACCCAGAGTTTGTTAATCCCACCTGTGGGATGGGCTTGTTGATGTGAAAAGAAAGTCCTGAACTGGGAGGAGCTGGTGATGTAGATTTGGAGAGACACTAGAGAGAGGCGGAAGATCTTTTTGGAAGCGGCACCCACGTGGAGGCAGAGAGAGAGACTGAGAAGGATTGCTGGGGCCACTTTGAATTGCCCTGGACTTTTGAGACCTGCCCCCTGGGCTGCCAAGGACTGAGGAGAAATGGCTGTTTTGCTGGTACTTTGTCTGTCTGTTTTGATGTTGTTTTGCCAGATTTGTCCACTGGTGAAAGACAGTCCTGTTGTTGAAGAAGTCCTGGAACCCGGCTTTTGGTTAAGAAGCCCTGAGACTGTCCTGCAGACAGAGAGTGAATACTGTCCACTGGTGAAGGACAGTGCTGTTGTTGCAGGGGTCTGGGAACCTTTCTGTTGGTTCAGAAGCCCTGAAGAAGGATTTTCTGGTTTTATGTTTACAGAAATCCTAGGAGAGGGTTTTGCTAATGTTTTCAGGGGTTCTAGGACTGTTCTACAGACAGAGGATGAATTCATGAAGGGACTGGCAATGTATCTTATGGCCTTGCTAAGCCTTGTCTCCTCAGGAACTAAGATTGCTGAGAACTTGCCTCCTGTCAAGATGAAGAAAAGACCTCCATTTGGGTATTAAGTGCTGTATTTAAACTTGATGTAACTCTGGGGTAGATTCAATTGTGATCCAGGGGTGGGGAACTTTTGACCTTATGTTTGGAAACTAATCTCCATTTGAGAAGAGGGGCTTTGTGGTGGACTTAATTAAGGTATAGCCTAGGGGTGGAGAAGTATTTAGAACAGAGACTTTGTAATTGATTGAATGATTGGAAGGTCCTGGGGTGGGGTAGTACTTGGAGATTATTTAATCACACTTAGTAAATGCTGTATTTTGAATGATGTCATGTTTTGATCTTCTCTGTTCTGGGTTTGTTACTGAATAAAATGGAGAGCACCTATGCTGGTATTCTGAACCTTGGGAAGTTGCCTTTCCTTGGCATTACATTACAGTTTGCCATTTCTTTCTTCAGCTCATTTGACAGATGAGGAAACTGAGGCAAAGAGGGTAAAATGACTTGACCAGGGTAACACAGCTAGTAAGTATCTGATACCAGATTTGAACTCAGGAAGATGAATCTTCTTGACTACAAGAGCAGCTCTCTGTCCACTGTGCCACCTATCTATTTATGTTTCTTTTCCATATATATTAGCAATTTCTTCTCTCTCTGTCTCTGTCTGCTTCTGTCTCTGTTTCTCTTGGAATGCTATGCTAGTTAAACATTTACTAGCACACTTCTGTTTTTCATTCACTGAAAGTGTTCTAAAGTGTTTTGTTTTAAAATTTATTCTCAGTTTTTTAAAAACTACAATTTATAAGGAGGTAAAAGCTGAAAGGGACCTTAAAGGCCATGTGGCCAATTCCCTTATTTTGCAGGAAAAACAAAACAAAACAACAAATTCTTTTGAGATTTTCTCTGTAGTTATATCCTAAAATTGTAAGTTCTCAAGTTTACATAATCTTTTAAGTTTGCAAAGCATTTTACATCTGAGATTACATATGAACCCCACAACAACACTGTGGAGTAGGTGCTATTATTATACTGATTTTATAGATAAGAAAACTGATGTTTAGAGGGATAGGTATAAGTGACTTACCCAGGGTCACCCACCTAATTTCTGAACCAAAATTTGAACCCAGATCTTCCTTCATTTGCTGAAAAGGGCACAGTAGAAAGAGGATTGCAAGTTAAGAGTCTGAAAACCTCGGTTTTCAAGCCAGGCTTTGCTGTTTTTTACCTCCCCTTGTGACCTTGGATAAATCACTTCCCCTCGCTGGGCCGTTCCTCATCTGTAAAATGAGGAGGTTGGGCCAAACTTCTAACCACCATCTCTTCTAGCTCCAAATTCTATGACAAACTGAACTGCTCTGTCTGTAAGTGGGCTCCCTTTCTGCCTGTAGAATTTAACATGTGTTGACTATTAAGGCCTGATCAGAAAATCATTTCAGGGCTCTTTCCAGCAAGGTGGAATGAGGCATCATGAACAGTGTCATAGGCTCCAGGTATGCCACTATGAGCCCTACTGACCCACTAGATCATTCTGGCTCCAGAAAGATATATAAGGTATATATCATTGCTTTTTTTTTTTTTTTAGAATTAACAAAAAACATTAATTTTTGGTTCTGTGAAATGTGGTTCTGAAATGAAAATCCCATGTAAACCTTCCTATTCCAGAATACACAATTCTGAAACAAGCCCTAGGGAATAAAGGAGTTTCTTGTGTGCCTTACAGGCCCAGAATGCTTGGAGTGGAAGTCTTCAGAGACTGCCAGGGGCTAGAGAGAGAAAGAGATAAGAGATCTGGCAGCACCTGAAGCAGGTGCACAGAAAAGTAATTATTCTATTTTAAAATTTTGTTCATTGAAGTGTATTTTGATTCCCAAACAGAATGAGATTTTTACTATTTGTCCCATCTGGTCTTCTTTTGTTCCCTCTTTCCCCTGCTTCCAGATATCTTTAACCCTTTTTAAAAATGAATGTTAGAAACTCCCCATCAACTCCTTTTCATGCGGTTTTAGATCTTCTGAAATGAGTGATTTACCTCCTCTGTCTCTCAGTCTTAATTTAGGTCCTTTGTCTCAAGTTCTTGGATTTGGCAAGACCCTGTCTCCTTGGATGCTACCCACAGGTGCCTTTTGTTAATATAGGGCAGAAACTGTTTATGCAAAACTCACAAAGCGGCCACTCCTTGAGGACCCAGAAAGGGAGCTAGATTTTGTGCAGGCCTTTCAAAAGCAACCCATTCTAACAGGGCAGAAATTTTATCTTGGTACCCTTGACGCTCTGGTATTAAAGGATTTAGGAGAAGAGCCTGCCATCAAAAAAGCCAGCTGAGGTCAAAGGGGTGGGAGGAGGCTAGACTCCTCTCCCTAGAGTTCACCTCCACTCAGGTTATATTTCAGGCCTGCCACTTAGCTTAGTTCAACCAAATCGATTCAGAGTTTGGGGCCAAACTCAACCACGGTGGCAATCATGTTGAAACCCAGGTTTCAGTGCCTGGGTTTACTGTAGCTTTGGACTGTGAGTCTGAGGGCAAGAAAGACAAAACCAAACCAACAGACTGAGAAAAAAGGTTGTCACACATTTTTTAAACACTGAAACCTCCAGGTGATTGAGGGTGAGTAGACAGTGTTGAATTAGTATTCAGCACAGCACTGAGCTGGGACAACTCAGTTTTCTCCTCCTCTAAGCCTCCTGCAAAAGTGGGGAGGGGGAGGCAGTCCACTTCAGAGAGAAGTTAGTTTACCTGGGGGAACTAGCAATAAGGAATTAACAAGACCAAGGCTCTTGTTTGGTGTTCTTGTCTTGTCCACCAGGAAGGTGGGTAAGGATCCGAGGGCTTCGGCCCAGGAAACTAGGAGTCAGGACACATAGGTTCTAGCCCCAGACTTGTCACTTATCGGTTCTATGACCTTGGGTATGCTATTTACCTCTCTGGGACTTTCTTTCCTCATCTGGAAAGTGGATGGGTTGGACTAATTGAAGTGAAAGGTTAATTCCACCTCTGAAGACCATCTTCTATCACAGGCCTACCTGGGGGACTCTGGCCAAGTCACTGACCTCCCTGGGTCTCAACAAACAGGAAAAGGGAGGAAGATTGAGGCCAGTAGATAGCTGGAGCTTGAGAGTTCTGAGCTGCAGAAGGTATTTGCTTGTCTACACTAAGTTTACAACTGATATGTTTAGTTCTCAACAGGAGGAGGGGGCACCTGGCTGCCTGAGTAGGGTGAACCAGTCCAGTTCTGAAATGGAGCAGATCCAGGCTCTTGCTTTGATCTGTGGTGGGATCAGACCCAAGAGTGGCCTCTCCATTTCCATTCTGGGCAAGATGGGGAGATGCAATCTCAAAAATAAATGAATGAATGAATGTGTAGTTTGTGAACCAGATGGCTTCTGAGGTCCCCTTGAGCTCTCTATCTGTGATCCTATAGCTTTTCTAACTTTTATGGACAGGTGACATTTACAGAAAGGCCTATGTCATAGATAAGGAAGAAATGGGGAAATGAGGTGGTACAGTGGATAGAGTGTAAGGTCTGGGGTCAGAAAGACCTGAGTTCAAATATGGCCTTTGACACTTCCTAGCTGTGTGACTGTGGACAAGTCACTTTACCCTGTTTGCTTCAGTTTCCTCATGTGTAAAATGAGCTGGTGGAGGAAATGGCAAACCACTCCAGTATCTCTGCCAAGAAAACCCCAAACAGGGTCAACAGCAACAAAGGAAGAAAGGGAGCTCAGTGGCCACCAGTTGCTCCTCTGCCCTTATCTCAAGCTCCCAAAATTTAAAGTAAGAAAAATCTGACCTTGGCTCCCAGGCCAGAGCTGAAGCATGTTACCCACTTCTTAAAAGAGAGGGCCTAGATTCAAGATACAGAAAAAAAAAAAGACCCAAATTTTTTTTTGTGGACCTGGACTAAGCAGGAATTTGTTTGTAGTCCCCAAATTTCCTGAACTTTGCTCTAACATGACTGTAATCCAGAGTGGTTTATGACAGATTAGTTTTTCACATTTACCTTGAAGAGCTGTGGGTAGTTTGAACTGCCCCGGAAACTCAGTTTTCATACTCACCTTTGGGCTCTTTGTCGGGGAGAAGGGACAAGGATGCAGACCGG
>NW_027185764.1:28798755-28823103 GCF_028583685.1 Petaurus breviceps papuanus | reverse complement strand
CCTTTTTCTGTCCCAGCCTGCCCCGGCTCCCTGCCCCGGCCCGGGGCACCCCCCCGCCCCCTTACCTTGTGGGTCAGGGAGTGCTGCTTGAGGTGATGCGGCTGCACGAACTCCATGCCGCACTCGGAGCAGATGTAGGGCCGGATGTCCTGGTGCTTCATCATGTGGTTCTGGAGCTGGCTGGGGTACTGGAAGGTCTTGTCGCACTCGGCGCAGTTGTACTGGATGGGGCCGCGGTGCGTGGTCAGGTGCCTCTTCAGCTGCGCCAGCGTGGGGAAGTCCAGGCCGCACTCCACGCAGATGTTCTCCCGGCCGCTCTCGTGCTTGGCCTCGTGCGCCTTGAGCTCGCTGGGGTAGGCGAAGCCGCGGCCGCAGATGCGGCAGTTGTAGGGCTTCACGTCGCTGTGCTGCATCATGTGGCGCTTCAGGTGGCTGGTCTGCGTGAAGGCCTTGTGGCACACCTGGCACTTGTGCGGCCGCGTGCCCTGGTGCGTCAGCATGTGCGTGTGCAGGTGGCTGAGCTGCTTGAAGAGCTTCCCGCAGCGCGTGCACGCGTGGGGCTTGATGCCGCTGTGGCCCAGGATGTGAGTGACCAGGTTGTACTTGGACGTGTAGGACTTCTCGCACATGGGGCACTGCCAGCGCTTCTGCTCGCCGCCCACGTCCACGTAGTAGCTGTCGTCGATCTGGATGTTGACGTCCACCCGCTCCACCTTCTGCTTGCTCTCCTCCGAGCTGTCCTGCCTCTCGGCTTTGGGGGGCGCGGGCGGCTGGGCCGGCCGTTTGGGCTGGAAGGGGTGCCGGCCGTAGGGGAAGCCCGGGGGAGGCATGAAGAACGGGAACACCAGGCCCGGGTGCACCTTGGGGTAGTAGGGGTAAGGTGTGGGCAGGAACGGTGGGGGAGGAGGGTGGGACCACAAGGCGCTGGGTTTGATGGGCTCTTGCTTGATGGGTTTGGCCCCCAGGTGCTCTAGGGTCCGGTAGAACTGGAAGCCGATGTTACAGAGGTCGATCATCTGGGCGTCGTACTTGGGGGGCGGGGGCTGCTGGAAGAGCAGAGGCAGGCCGGGAGAGCCGTGGCTTTTGTCCTTCTCAGCTTGGTGGGAGGCTGCGGCGTCGGGCGGAGGGTGGTTATAGGGCATCTTGGTGGGCACGCTCTTCCGCTTCCGAGACCCACCTCCTTCTAAGAGTCCTGGGAATCCATCCAGGTCCCCCGAAGGAGGTTCGTACCGAAACTGGGCGAAGGGCGCCCTGAACTCTTCTGTGAAGGGCTGTCTCTGGTGAGACTTCATCCTCGGGGCTCCCAGCTGCAGGCAGTGGGGGAAAGGCGGAGCTCTCTTCATGCCCATGCTGAAACACACATCTTCATCTTTGATCAACCTTGACTCGTTCTGCATTGTTGGTGACCTCCTTCAAAAAGAAAGAAAAGTTAACTGAAAACTCTTCAACTTCGGGTCTCCGGTGGGTGAGCTCAGCACTGATTTATAGAGTGATACTTGCTTTAAAGTTGACCTTAATTTCTTCTTCCCAGGGCCATTTATGATACCACTTAACTTCCCCCATGCAAACAAGGTCAGCCGAGTTACAGAGCATTGGAATTATACCCTGGAACCTGAATTCTAAATCACCTTCAAGTCCAGGGTGAAAATTGACATTCTCTCGAGTTCCGTAAATCAAATCTTCAAATATTTAAGCAGCATCTACTCTGGTAACTGAGCTAGGCATGTTTCTTTGGTGGATGCACCTTCATCACAGCATTTTGGGGGTAAATCATATTAAATGCTCGGATCCTATAATAACCATTCATGTAACTTATAAATAACAAGCCCCAAGCTGAAGTCAGGTAAAAGGCTTGGAATAATAATGATTAACTCATTCCTATAGCACCTTAAGGTTTGCAAAGCCCTCTTGTGACAGGTTTGCACAGGGTGGCAGCCACCCCTGCCCTCCATCCAAAACACACATTTCCATTTTCCTCAACCAAGAAAGCTGTGAGTCCCAGTAAACGCTGAAACACTGAATATGTATGGGAGGTGGGGTGTCTCTCAGAGAGCTCAGCCGAGAGCATGGAAATGTTTCCTCTTCCACACACTGAGTCTCTTTCCCATTTTAACCTGTTTATCAGCCGGTGATGAACAGCCTTGAGTCACAAAACTAATTCACCACATTCCCAATGTTAGGGAAGGTGGTGACTATGTTCTCTATACTGCTCCAGCTGCAGCTGGGTTCAGGTTGTGATGGGTCCTGTTCTTGGCAACTAAATGGTGGTGTCAAATTCAAATGGAAATGGGGTCCAGTCTTAAATCATCCTTAAGGATCCTTGTAGGCTCATGTTGATTTAGAAAACCACATATTAACATTATCTAAGTTCTATTTTTTTTTTGGAAGGGGGAAGGCTAGGCAATTGAGGTTAAGTGACTTGCCCAAGGTCACACTGCTAGTAATAGTCAAGGGTCTGAGGCCGGATTTGAACTCAGGTCCTTGAATCAGACTCCAGGGCCAGAGCTCTATTCAATAGGCCACCTAGCTGTCCCCTATTTTTACTTATTTTTGTTAAATATTTCCCAGTTGGGGTGGCTAGGTGGCTAGGCTAGCACTCTATCCATTAGGCCACCTAGCTGCCCCTACCTGAATGATGTAGTCAAGGCATGAATTAAGTCAGTTTGGCCTTGTGTTCCTCCTAGGCCTGAGATTTAATGGAGACAAAGGATTCTGCTTATTTGATGGGACTAGGGTAGGTCCCTAAGGGCAGCTAGATGGCATAATGGATAGAGCACTGGGCTTGACTCTGGAAGATTCATCTTCCTGAGTTCAAATCTGACCTCAGACATTTACTAGTTGTGTGACCCTGGACAAGTCACTTAACTCTGTTTTCCTCAGTTTCCTCATCTATAAAGTGAGCTAGAGAAGGAAATGGCAAACCACTCCAGTATCTTTGCCAGGAAAACCCCCAAATGGGGTCATGAAGAGTTGGACTGAAACGACTGAACAACAAAAGATAGATTCTAGACAGCCTCAGAGTCCAGAGCCAGGATGTGGTTCAAATGTAGGTTTGTATAAAATGGGTGATTTGCAAGGATCAGGACTTCATGCTGGAGACTCGCTATGGATCTTGGTTAAATAGTGTTTATCTCTGCTCTAGGCAGGCTTTGAAAGCACACTGATTATCCCTCATTAGTACATAAGTGTCCTAATGAGATGTTTGTGGATTTTTTGTACAATGAAAGCTAATTTCCTTAACTATAAAGTGGGGGGTGTGCGTATTGGAATGAAACACACACATACACACTCTCGTACTCACACACAACAGCCTGACTGCCAACAATTCAAGTCTTTCAACTTGTGAGAACAATTGGGAATTTCTTAAAGCCTCTAAAATAAAACCAAGAGAGGATTAGGTATAAAAAAGAATAGGGGTGGGTAGGTTGTGCAGTGAATAGAGCACTGGCCCTGGAGTCAGGAGGACCTGAGTTCAAATCTGGCCTCAGGCACTTAACACAAAAACTGGCCATGTGAACTTGGGCAAGTCATTTATCTCCAACTGCCTCTCTAAAAAGCAAAAAAAAAAAAAAAAAAAGATAGATTTTTTACATCTACTGCCTGTATTCTTTAGGCAAATACCTTCTGAGCCTCAGTATCTTCATCAATAAAATGGAGAGGATGATATTTTTGCAACTGACCTTGCTGGGTTGCAAAGATCAACTGAGGTAATGGAGCTGAAAACTTTGCCCATGCTACTCAAGGCTGAAGAGATTATATTATTGGTATTATTTGTCCTTATAACTATTATTATTAAGATGCAACCTGACTTAAAGGGAGTCAGAAAGACCTGGACTTCATTTACCAAATCTGACTGTGGGATCCTGGGCGAGTCACTTAATTTTCCACTGTCCAATGCCATGTATTGTCTACAAGGTACAAAACAGCTGTGGATCTGCTAAATCATGGACAGGGAGATTCCTTACCTTGAGCTCTCTATATCCACAAAATCTTGGGTCTAGAATTTCCCCAAATTATTGTTATTCTTATATTTGACCTTTTTTCCTCATTGGGACTTGAGAAAACATACTGGTTTGTCTTCCTGGGAAGCTGGAGCTTAGAGATGGAAGAAGGGCATTGCAGAAATAGTCCTGCCAGGAATACTCAGGAATCCCATTTCCTGCCTTCCTTCCCTTTTCCAAAACATCTGATTTATATAGTGCTTTATACATTTTACATGCACTATTCAAAACAACCCTATGGAATACACAAGGCAGTTATTTTTATAACTCCTGTTTTACAGATGAGGAAACTGAGGCTCAAGAAAGTTAAAAATATGCCTAAGTTGATAAGTGATAGCAGGAAGGAAAATCAGAACTTAGACCCATGTTTTCTAGGTCTCCCCACTTCAAATATAGCACTCTTTCCAATATAGAGTATTAATTTCCTAACATTCTCAGTAGAATATTTCATCTGCTCCCACTGCTAATGATGAGATTAGCATGAACATTAATTAGATAGCAGGGAAGGGAGAAGGGAGATGGCTTGGGAGACCCACCAGCACTAGGAAGAGGGAAGGTCTTTCCTTTCTCCTTCCTCCCTCACCCCTTTGTCTGGGACTGCCTAGAACCCATCCTAGCTGCTTGATTGCTTACAAGACTTGGATGAGATGGGAATCATCAACGAATAATTCCAATGAGATGAAAAAACACCAGCCTTTGCCATCTACTCTGCGTGTCCTAAGGTCCCCTCAGTCTTATCATCTGCCCTAAATTTACACCCTACAACATGGCCTTCAATACTGACAACTGGCTTGCTGGGTTAGTCTTAGCATCTGATATTCTGCCACACCTGCAGGATTTCTGGGCTTTTCCACTGGTGCTGCTACTGAATTTTCTTTCATGTGTTGTCTCCCCTAATTAAAGTGTGAGCTTCTTGAGAGCTGGGATTGTCACCCCTTTTCTATTTGGATGCCAAGGGCCTGGCACATAGTAGTAACAGATTAACTACTGATGACAGTGATGCTACTTTCTTGAATGATTAAAAAAGAGTTTGATGCAAAGACAAAAATGAAACAATCTTGGCCTTCAAGCATCTTACATTTCTTTAAAAAAATAAGAAATGGTGATGTACATTCTTGGGCTGACAGCCCCAAGCAAGATGCAAAATGTCTTGTGTGATTTCCCCCCACTTTCTACCAATCCATGTAGATCCCTAGAACTAAATGAAATGGGAAATAGGGTATCGCATGAAGAACAGCGAGAAGACAAATCTGACTGAACCTGTAGGAAGGGGAGTAATATACAGTAAGGTTGGAAAGGTAGGTTTGAGCCAGTTTGTGAAAGGCTAGTCGTTGAAATAATGACTGAGGCCCAGACTTTGTATATGGAGATTTTTCAAGGCAAAATCAAGAAATTGATTTTTCAATTTCTCTTGGTCATTTGACCAATTTTCAACCTTGCTTGGAAAGTTTTTATTTCCTTTAGGGCCAGGAGGGCAAGGATCTACTTCAAGCTCTCATAGCATCAGTAAAAACTATTAATCTTCAAATTGGACCAGACACATTATACTGAGATGAGGGGAACAAAATAACTATTTTTTTCCTGGAGCTTTATTCAGGTTGGTGAGAAAAGTCACCACCTTTCTGAGTCTCAGTTTTCTTATGTGTAACACTGACAAATGCTATTTCCCTCACAAGACTGTTATGCAGTATGTTAGAAATACGAGCTATAAATTATTTTCAGCTGTCTATTATGGCTCATTTTTTTCTGATAAGCCTATGTGCTATTGGGCAGAAGAGTCTTACTAAATTTCAGAGAAAATCTCCTTTCTACCCTGACCATGGCTTTTTTTTCCCCAAATATTTGTGCAGACAACCCTTTTCCTCTATTACTTTTTCCAGCAGATTCATTTTAATTCTGTTAAGGAAGTGGAAACTTGTTCACATTTAGAAAGGATATCTTCTGCCTCTTTGCAAATTAGTGTTTTTCCTCAAATGGGTAGGCAGTGAGGAGGTGAGATGGATAGAGAACTAGACCTAGAGTCAGAAAGCTGAGTTCTAACCTTAGACGCTTACTAGCTGTGTGACCCTGGGCAAGGCACTCAACCTCTACCTGCCTCAGTTTCCTCATCTATAAAATGAGGATCTTAATAATAGCACCTGCTTTCCAAGGTTGTTGTGAGGATAAAATGAGATATTTGTAAAATGCTTTGTGAACCTTAAAGTGGTACTTAAATTCCAGATATTATAATAGATCTGCTTCTTAGTCTATTTTTTAAAAGAAAGCATTAAAAGTATATCAGTATCTTAAAAAGCAAAGGTGGCTGATATCTTTAGCCCACGTAGTGTATCTCACACGGGAACCATAGTTACAAAATTAGAAAGGAATGTCTGATACTCTATTTACACCAAAGGTATTTATACAAAAAAAAATTATTTAAAAATTAGGGCTCTTTTTTTTGTCTAGAAAATAATTTGCTAGCTTTAAAACAAACAAGTGATCCAGCAGTTTCCCAGTCTCAAAACCACTGAGATCTATCCATCAGGACCTGTGAGGTATGAAATCTCATTTTGCATAAAAGATTTGACATAGTTACCATCTTTCAAGAGGTTAAAAGGAATAGGATCCTTTTGGCTCTTTGTACCCATGACAGGATAACTCAAGCATGGTTTCTGACAGTTATTAATATCCCTGTCCTCGAACACAGTTGGAAGGTGTGGATACATGGACACCAAGTGCTAAAGAAAGAAAAGGCCTGGCAGAGTTATGCAGACCCCATGTCCCACTCCCTGTCAAGCCAGTGGGAAGGCACTCTTTTTTCTTTTTTAAGAACTGTTTATTTTGTCATTGTGGGTCCTTTGTGATTCTTTTTTTTTTTTTTGCTTGGGTTCCTAGAATTTTAACTGAATCCTAGGAAACCCAATGCAGAATTCTTCTGACTCCAAACTTGAGACTTATTATTTGCCCTTTGGTCAAATTAGGACAGAGTGGAGCCAGTGGAGAATTCAGCTTCCTTGATCCAATGAGGAACTGGGCAACGGCGATCCCTTCACAAAAAGTGCTCTTCAGAAATAGGCCTGGCTGCCATCAGGGAATACCAGTGTGTTCCAGCTCGGGCAGGCTATGGGGCTTTTTGTATTAGGCATTGGTGCATTTCAGAGGAGGCTGAGCTGGTGGATTATTTGAGCTCAGTATCTCAGAACCAATATGGTGGGTTGCCCAGCTGCCTACCAAGGAATAAACTGGCCCAGAAACGAAACACTAAAACTCCTGTCTCAATAAGTAGTGGGACCAGACTCAGTGAGTGTCCACTGTGGTTCCAGCCTGGGCAAGAAAGAGAGTAAGTCTAATTTAAAGAACAAAGCCTTCATGGGACTTTCATATCAAAGGCATAGTTCCTCAATCCCTCACCCACATACAACTCATAGTGATTTCTTAGTCTTTGTAATCTCTACTCCAACTCACTCCAGGGTCCTTGAGAACAAAGTGCCAATGTGAGATCCTTGGGAATGCCACCCAGCTCGGGCACTGACAGGCAAAACTGCTGGATATTTTTCACAAATTTCATAATAAACATAAATTCAGAATAAATTTCACAGAGAAAAGTCTAGCAAACAGATGATGACCTGCTGGTTCTGCTGAGGTTCCACCAAATCAAGAGGCACGGTGGCCAAGTGGGACCAAGAGGAGGAAGAGGAAGGAAGGAACACAAAACTTTAGAACAACTTTGGAGCTTTGGGATGTGTGAATGGCTGTGGAGTACTGAATATCAGAGGACCATGGATTTTAAGCTGGAAGGGAACCTAGGGGCCAGCTAATGGAACCTCTTTCATTTTACAGATGAAGAAAGTGGGGTCTAGAGAAAGTAAATTATTTGCTCAAAGTCAGACAGGGGTGCTTTGGGGAGCATTGGGTGTGTGTGTGTGTGTGTGTGTGTGTGTGTGTGTGTGTGTGTGTGTGTGTGTGTGTGTGTGTTTCTGTGGGATAAGATTGTCCCACTCCCACTGGGTCTTCCCTTTTCTCCCTGACACACGCTGGTTGTTAATGACAAACTCCAGCCTTGGTTCTCACTTAACCCTTTGCTTTACATATTTCTTTTACACTTTATATGTATTAATATGTGTGACAGTTACCTCAGTAGGATGTGTGTGTGTGTGTGTGTGTGTATTCCTCCTAATTATTGGTTAACTACATGAGGGCAGGGACAGTGTCTCACAATTATACAGTTCTTACGGTTTACTCATCGTTTTCCTTACAACAGCCTCACAAAGGGTTATAGTCGTTTGACATATCAGGAAACTGAGGAAGAGAAAGGAGACTTGCCCCATGTCACACAAACAGGAAGTGGTAAAACCAGAACTCAGGCTCAGAATCTGATGTTTTCTTGCCATTACTACACAGCTGCTCCTCACCTTGAACTCACCCCCCCCCCCCCACACACACACAGCTCCAAACAAGAGGGGCATGTAACAAATATCTGTTGCCTTGTGGCTATGGTACTTTGGATCACAGATCCCCAAGGACCTGATCTCTGCCCTCCTCCATGTAATCTGTCCTCCATGTGACTTGCCTAGGAGGAAACACAAAAGTGAGAGTGAAACCACTTTGTCCTTAGGCTTTAGGTAACTGCTTTTGTAGAATTGTGAAGGGTCAGTAAAGCACAGTATGCTGGCTCAACAATGAGAGGGTCAGCATAGGAGGCAAGTTGACCATTGGGTCACACCCAGGCCAGTGGTCTGGGGGAATGAATGCTGAACCAGAAGAGGAGCCTGGAGTCATATGTATGGGATTACATCTGGAAATGACGGCATGGCCAGGGGTTGCCAACCTTCCATGACTTTGTTATGGAATGGGGAAGAAGGGAACAAGCATTTGTTAAGCACCTACTATCTGCCAGGCACTGTATTAATCACTTTATAAAGACTATCTCATTTGATCCTACCCCTTGAGATATGTGCTATTATTATCCTTATTTTACAGGTAAGGAAATTAAGATAGACTGAGGTAAAGGGACTTACCCAAGGTTGTACAGTCAATAAGTAGCTGAGACTGGATTTGAACTTACCACATTCTAATGAGGGAGAAAACATGCAAATAACTATATATATACAAAATATGTACAATATCAAAGGAAGGCAAAATGAGAGAAAAAGAACATTGGATAGGGAATCCAAAGTCTCGAGTTCTGGTCCTGGCTAAGCCACTAATTTGGTGTGTGAATGATTCTGGGCAAATCACTTCACTTTTGGGTACCTCAGTTTCCTCATTTGTCGAATGAAAGGGTCAGATCAGTTGATGTCTAAGGCAGAAATGGCACAGTGGATAGAGCATAGGACATAGAGTCAGGAAGACATGAGTTCAAATCCTATCTCAGATACTAATTGTGTGATTCTGGGCATGTCACTTAACCTCTCCATGTTTCAATGTCCTTTTCTGTAAAAGGGAGATAACAGCACCTACCTCACAGGGTTGTCCTCAGGACCAAATGAGTTAACATAGGTAAAGTGCTACATAAATGCTAGCTTATTGTTATTTTCAGTTCTAATGTCCTAAATATTTTATTTAGGAAACTTCTTTCTTCAACCAAGGACCCTCTCTTATTTGGTGGACACTTTTCTCATCTCCCTCTCATTGTTCATGTTTAGACTAGATGGGCTCTGGGGTCCATTCAAGCACCAGGTTTACGATCCAATGGTTTTTAGTGACATATGTTTGGGTGACACATTTTTCAGAAAATAAAAGATTGGAAAGCCTTCAGGTTAAGAGAGTGATGCACGTAAATAAAGGAAGGGGAATTACACAGAGGGCCAGACAACAGGAAGGAGAGAATTCTATCGGTACTGAAAGAAAAATGCTTCTAATGATGTCCTTTCACTGGGGATTCACCTACTGAACCAAAATGTAAATGCTCCCCAAATAAATTTGCTGGTATTTTGTGGTTATTATTTGAATCCAAGGTCATTCTGGGAAATGCTATTAGGAAAACCACAATGAGTCAGCAAACTAGGAGCAGGTTTATTTGCCTCCATTAATGCTGCTGATTTCTGCTCTGCCTGATGTCCAAGAGAGCATATATTACTCATTCTTTGAGCCCTCTCCACAGGAGAATGTGGGCATCCCTTTAACACCTCAATTCAAACCTTCATCTTAGGACAAAAAGGGGAAAAATAAATTTTCTTAAAAATTATTTTTTCTCAATTACATGTAAAAACAAATTTTTAACTTTTTTTTTTAATTTTGAGTTCCAAATTTCCTCTCTCCCTCCTTTCTTGAAAAAGCAAGCAATTTGATATAGATTATACATATGCAGTCATGCAAAATATATTTCCATATTCATATTGCAAAAGAAAACAGATCCCCCCCAAAAAAAACCCAAGAAGAAAAAATTTTAAATGCTTCAATCTGCACTCAGACTCCATCAGTTCTTTCTCTAGAGATGGATAGCATTGGAAAAATACAGTTTTTAGAATTATACCAAATGACTTTGTCACTGCTTCTCTCCCTCTTTCTTTCTTTCATTTTGGTGAAGTGGTGGCTTAGTTAGGCCTGGCCCAGCACTAGCTGCAACCAGGATATCCCTCTCTAAAGGAAGAGATGCAAAGGGGCCTTAAAGGGTGCGCTAAGAGGTGAAAGAAGAAAAGCATTAGGAAAAAAAAAAAAACACCGTAGGAGTTGGGATAGTTCTGGGGAGGAGGCTAGAGTGTGAGAGGCAGGATGAAGAGGAGATGAAGGGACCAAGAGGCCAGATCTCCATCTGGGAAACGGCTCTAGCTGCAAGGCCCTACAATGTGCTTGCTTGGTTTTTCCTGCATTTATGTGAACTGCTGCTCACCCTTTAACCTCTGCATTAAGAGAACTTTCTGATGGGTCCAGGAAGTCATTCTCTTTCTTATATAAAAACATTGCTGGGTCTCTTCCCACCTGGAAGCATCTGCCAAATAATGCTCAGCCTCATCAGGCCCTACCAAGGGATGGACAAGAACCATTTAGGCCTTGGCAGAGGAATACATTGAGACCTGAGAGAACTAAGCCATTTCTCCTGAATAATTTTGTCCTTAATAATTGAATATTGCAGAGGCATGAAGACAAGTAGAGATCCCTGGTTGTGGTTAGGCGCCTACAATCCTGGTTCTGATTTCATTCCCAGAACTGACTTCCTCCTTTCCATTACAAATGCGCTCTCTTTGTTAACTGCCTGGTTAGGTACCCTGGGTCACAAAGGTTCCCAACCTTTTTCAGTCCATCTGCTCTCAGTCACCTCCTCCAAGTTTCCTTATCTATAAAGTGAGGAGGTTAGACCAGAGGCTTCTAAGGTCCCTTCTAGTGCTAAATCTTTGCTCCTCTGATCCTGGAGGGAAGAGGGGGTCGTTGGAGTTTGCTGATTGAAAAAAGGTTTTAGTAAACCTTCTTGTACATCCAATCAATATGAAAGAAAATGAATACTAGGGCTTGAGCAATCAGTCAACAAGCATTTATTAAACCATTACTATGTACTAAACATTTTGCAAGGTATTAGAGATACAGAGCAGTTAGGTGATACAGTGGATAGACCACTGGGCTTGGAATCAGGAAGAGATATCTTTATGAGTTCAAATCTAGCCTCCATCACTTACTAGCTGTGTGACCCCGAGCAAGCCACTTAACCCTTTTTCCTTATCTATACAATGAGTTGGAGAAGGAATGGTAAACTACTCTAGTATCTTTGCCAAGAAAAACCCAAATGGGGTCTTGAAGAGTCAGACACCACTGAACAACAACAAATATACTTGGCAGCAGCCAAGTTTATGTTATGTTATATTATCTTATGTTAGATTAGATTAGATTCTTCATTTTATATTTACTAGCCACTGTTATCTTTTCAGATGATCATGGTTTACCTCCTTAACTAGATTATAAATTCCTTGAAAGAAGGATCTCATACATTTTTGGTCTCCCTTCCCTCAATCATGTAACATAGTGCCTTGTACATACCTTGTAGCAGTGAAAGTTGATTGATTGACAAGTACCATGTTCGGGGTAGATTTGGGCCACTGAACTCAACCAGTATTTGGATGTCCCCTGGAGGGCTCCCTACTCATCTGGGGCCCATGCCAACCTGACTTTACACAGTCTGCCTGCCAGTTTATTCCCAGGGTGCTAAGTAGGTTATTATGTCAAGCTATTGCTTTAAAGTCTTGGCCTCAAATGCATGGCATTAGTATGGGGGTTTGGGGTCAGTATGACATACTCCTGTGGCCTGAATTGGGAGGACTGCTCATTTCAATGTAATGGTGGGGATGTGGAAATGAAGGCAGGTCAGATTCAAAGACAGAAAGAGTCCTACAAATGCCCATGATGTATGATGGAACAGATAACACAAAAGGGGCTGATCATTTCACTGTGATTCCAGGGAGTTCAGCAACATTTCAGACGGGCTGAGATGGGTAAGAGAGAGAGGCAAGGAATGAAAGGAGGGTCAAAAAAAGGGACCGCTTGGGGTGAATGGGACAATGTTAATCCAGATGATAACTGCAGCAGCTGTTCCATTCTTTTTCATTTTTCTCTCTACAAGGAAGAATGACCTTCATACTAGAAATGACAGAACAAAAAAGACTAACAGGGAGACAATACTTGAGATGAGTAAGGAGATAGTAAGTTTTCACTTAATTTTGACAAATTAAATCAGTCGATTCAGGAGAAAGAACGACCACATACACATATATGTAAATGGGTTGTACAGAAGATGCACAGATATTCTCTGCCTGCTTCCCACTCCTGGGGGATAACGTTCCCAGCTATTCATGACCACGGCTTGCTAAAGGAGAACCTGGAGAGTCCTCCTCCCCCCAGAATAGCTGACGATTTAGTAGATATACTGGAACCTCTGTCTCTCTCTTAATTTCTGGGTATAAAGCTTGAGGATTATTTCTAGCTGTCTTCCTGCAGGCCTTGTTCTCCTATCCAGCTTCCATGTGGCTGTGAACAATGTCCACCTCTACTTCTGTGTTTATTTTTTTTCCTGATCTTTGGTAAAAGATAGCAGGGGTGGGAAACCTGCAGCTTCAAGGCCACATGTGGCCTCTTAGATAAAAAGCTGAACCCAAGGACTTGAGTCTAAGCTTTACAGATCAAATCCTTTTATTAAGGGATTTTGTTCTGTGAAGTTTGGATTCAGTCAAAGGGCCACATGTGACTTTAAGGCTACAGGGTTCCCCAACTAGGAACTCAGAAGAATGGTCTCCTAAAACAAGATTATATCTAAAATCATCCTTCTTTTTCCCTCTTTCTGATAAAAAGGATTTTTAAATTTATCATTATTATTATTATTCATCCAAGTGGAGGCTTTTATTTCCAAAGATATATTCTATAGAGATTTCCCTCAGTAACTGCTACCAGTGTGTCATAGAATAGATAGACAGAATAAACTTTAGAAAGAAAAACACCACCTCCTTATTTTATAGATGAGAAAACCAAGGCTCAAAGAGAGGCGGTATCACATAATGGAAAGAAGACTGGACAGGGATTCAGGAGACCAGGCGGTTCTAATTTCTTTGTGCGTCAGTTTCCTGATGTATGAAGACTAGATGACCTTTAACACCTTTTCGGTTTTAAGATTCTATGATTCTCAAGTAACGTGACAAAGGTCATAGCTATATTTTCTTGAAGAACATAACTTGAACGGACTCAAATACCACCCCCCCCAAAACATCAATTCATGGTGAACCTCCTTCATTCCTATCCTTTATGCTTCTACATTTGATTATAACCAATTAAATAAGAAGATGGAATTCAGCTGGTGTTGTCTCAAAACATTTTGATTTTCTTATTTTTTTAAATCTTGCTTCTCCTTTTGATTAACCCTTCCTCTAGTCATTCCATAGAAAGAACATCATTGATAACAGAAAGACTCAGCTTCCTGAATTCAAATCTGGCCTCAGACACTTACTAGCTGTGTGATCCTAGGCAAGTCACTTAACCCTATTTGTCTCCTCTGTAAAATGAGCTAGAGAAGGAAATGGCAAATCACTCCAATATCTCTGCCAAGAAAATTCCAAATGGGGTCATGAAGAGTCAGACAGAACTTTAAACAACTTAACAACAACAAATGACCTCTGCTTAGGCATTCTCCCTTCCCCCTTCCTCAAAGACCAATGCTGGCTCTCATTTCTCACCTAGGCTGTCTCCTGGGCCATATCTCTCCAGTTCCCTCCTCTCTCTTTCAAGTTCTCACTGCCAATACCATGTCCAGATCCTGGTCACCACACCTGGGGCATTTCAACAACCTCTTGGCTAATCTCCCTGACTCCACTCCACTCTTTGAAGCTCTCTAAGAAACTAATCTTCCTAAAACGCTACTTCTGCTGCCTCTTCAAGAACCTGCAAAGATTCCATATGTCACATTAGCCTCAAAGCTCCCTTGTCTTGTTATAAGGCCTTCCATAGTGGGCCCCCCATGTTCTATTCAACCTTACTTCTCACTACTTTCAAATAAAGCCTACAACCTCCAGGTTAACTGGACCAATCTCCTCAGCTGTCCCCATATGTGAGATACTACTTATTACCTCTGAGACTTCACAGGCACATCTCATTTTACTGTCCTTTGCAGATATGACATTTTTTACAAACTGAAAAAGTTTGTGGAAACCCTTTGTCAAACAAGGCAATCTGAGCCATTTTTCCAACATCATCTGCTCCTGTCATGTCTGTTACATTTTGGTAATTCTTGCCATATTTCAATCTTTTCCATTATTATTCTATCTGTTACACTGATCTGTGATCAGAGATCTTTGATGTTACTATTTCAACTGTTCTGGGACACCTGTATAAGGCTGTGAACTTAATGGATAAATGTTGTAAGTGTTCTCACTGTTCCACTCATTTTCTACGTTTCCTCTGACCTCTCTATTCCACCAGACACAAAAAACATTGAAATTGGGTCAATTTCGTAAATCTACAATGGCCTCTAAGTGTTCAAGTGAAAGGAAGAGTCAATCAATTTGGCAAACTTCACTCTTATCTTATTTTAAGAAATTGCCACAGCCACCCCAACTTTCAGCAACTACATGATCAGTCAGCAGCCATCAACATGAAGACCTTCTATCAGCAAAAGGATTACAGTTCAGGGGCAGCTAGGTGGCCAGTGGCCCTGGAGTCAGGAGGATCTGAGTTCAAATATGACATTTTTGTGATCCTAGACAAGTCTCTGAATCTGGATTGCCTCCAAACAAAGATTACAACTTGCTGAAGGCTCAGATGACGGTTGGCATTTTTTTTAAACAATAAAGTATTTTTAATTAAAGTATGTATGTTATTCTAAAAAACAATACAATTGCACATTTAATAGACTATAGCATAGTGTAAAATGATTTTTATATGCACTAGGAAAGCCAAAAAATTCATGTGACTGGCTTTATTGTAATATTCAACTTATTGAGGTGGTTTAGCACCAAACCCACAATATATCCAAGGTATGCCTATATTCAGTTGCCCTCCCAACTAGGAATATCTTTTTTCCTCTTTTCCATCAACCAAATTGTACTCGCCTTTCCATATTCACCTTAAATTGGACTGAATTTATTGAATCAGCTTGAATTAATTTCAAACTACTCCAAGCTTAACTTTTACCTAGCTACTAATACTACTACCACTAAAAAATAATAATTATCATCTTCATTGGCATCATCAATACTATTGACATTTATATGTGGTGCTTTGTGGTTTGCTAAGTTCTACTCACATTTTTTTTTCATTTGATCCTTAAAATAACACTCTCAGCTAGGTACCACAGACATCATCTCTACTTTAGGGATGAGGAAACTAAAATCCAGATAGGTAAGTAATTTAAACAATGCTCACATAGCTAGTGTTGAAGATAGTCAAACCTAGATCTCTTCTGACTGTAAGCCCAGCCAATTTTCTCAGCATCAATGAACTCTGACCTAGAATCCTTATGATCTGCCCCCCCCCCCCCCCCCCCCCATTTTTTTTTTTCTTAGACCTTTCTCCTTCTCTTTTTCACCAGCTAGCCCTGTCCTGTCTTCCCGAGCAGATTTTCAGATGCTTGAGGACCAGGATCGTCTGTCTCTTGTATTTTCTTCCCCACCCCCCACCCCCAGCTGACTCTCTACTGTAAGTGTGGACGATTTCTGATTGCTTGGTTGAAATCACATGGATGGACTTTGTTGTGTTTGCTTTAAAAACCAGACATATCTCTAGCTTCAATAGAATGTGAATTCAAGCAGTCTCTCCAGCTGGGGAATACTGCCTGCTTCTGCCAATTCAGAATCAGCTTGAATTAATTTGACATGGAGGCATTAGCAACCACTTAGAGGCTGTCTCAGCGATTCATTACCATCATTATTATGCAGCCGGCATTTAGATGAGTGTTTTCCTTATAATCCTCCTAATATCCTGGCTAGTAGTGTGTATCAACCCCCAACCCCTTAAGCCTGGGTCTAGATCTGAAGCCGTAGTAAGTGGATGTGAATGAAATGGACCACGCATGATTTTTGCTCCCCTCTGCCTACCTCACCACACTCCTGCAGATCCCCCCGAGCTGAAGGGAGGCTGCTGGAGAAAGGACCAAACAACATCTGGATGGGGGGAGGGGAGGGGGCGGGCCCAGAGAGCTGCTCTGAGCTCATTGGCTGAGCTCGCCCGGGGAGGGCGGGCAGCTGCGGCGCTTCAAACCAATGAGAGCGAGGTTTCTTCTAGCCAAGAGTTCGTCCTCTGAGCCAATAGGGAAGAACGCGCAGAGGAAAATGTTTCCCCCGGGTGATAAAGGTTTGCAATTTAGTTACATTTATGTGAAATTGCACTGATCCCAGGACTTAGAGCTTCCTGGTTTTTAAACCTCCTACTTTTACTTTTAACCTTTCTAGACGAAAAAAAAGCGGGGAAGGGGCATAAAGGGGACTCCATCCAACATATACATATATATATACACACACACACACATATATACACACACACACATACACACACACACACACACACACACACACACACACACACACACACACACACACACACACACACACATATATATTTCCACACCTCGTTTCCCTAATTTAAACTTCATTCTTCCAAAGGTCACTGAATGCATCCTATTTTTTGCATTTCCTGGCTCCCAGAACGGGCCTTTTCCTCAAGTCACTTTTATCTCCAGTCTGTGCAATGAATGAGAATTGCTTTTCTGGGCTATACTGGAGTGACTTCCTCCCCAGCTTCCCCCACCTCCTCTTTCTTTTGGGGTCCTGGGTTCCAGGCTATTAGGATCATAGCTTTATAGCTGGAAGGGACTCCTTTTTACAAGTGAGGAAACTGAGGCTAAGTAAAAAAGGTCACCTAGGTAGTAAGTAGTAAGGCTCTGATTTGAATGTAGGGATTCTGATTCTAAATCCAGGACTTTTCCTCTTGCACCAGGCTACATCTTCTTTTATATGTAAGAGTCCTTAGCTACAGAAGGAAACTACGCGTTATTCAGTGTTTTGTCTACCTCTTTTGTTGCGGTGGTGGTTGAGTTATTTTTCAGCCTTGTCTGATTTTTTGTGACCCCAATTGGGGTTTTCTTGGCAAAGATACTGGAGTGGTTTGCCATTTCTTTCGCCAGCTCATTTGACAAATGAGGAAACTGAGGCAAACAGGGTTAAGTGACTTGCCCAGGCTCACACAAGTAGGGAATGTCTGAGGTCGGATTTGGACAAAAATTTGGATTTGGACAGATCTGAGCCTTCCTGACTCTTGGCCCAGTGCATCATCCACTGTGCCACCCACCTGCCCCATGTGCCACCTGTCTATCCCTGTGTTACCTCTAGATTTTGGTTAAATGAAAGAATGGAAGAAAAGTTTCTATCCATGGATATTTTTTCTCCCTTGAGGCAAATGTGTAAATGCCAGCTGATGCCATTTCTGCACATCTGGGGTGGTGGTGAGGACTCCGGGGGTTACCCAGGATGAGGACCACATTGCCACATCACTGCACTGCTCCAAACCCAGAGTGTGACGGATCAGAAAATGGGTTACTTAGCTATTCAACAAATCAGAATTCTGCCAGTCACTCACGAGTTCTGCTTGTGTACCAATGGAAGATATCCCTCCTTTCTGCCTCCTTTCTCTGATTCCCTTTGCCATCCTTCACAGCCGCTTCCTTTTCCCTCTTAAATTCAGACAGCCTAAACATAAGGAAGGCAGAGCTAAGTAATTCAGCTTTGGAGGCCAGTAGGCAATTGTAATGGGGCCATAGGATGTCCCCTTTCCTACCTAGTTATTCAAAAGTGTTAAGGAGAAATACATCTATTATTCTCACTAGTCAAGTGGAGACAGCCCTGAATTTGGAGCTGCAATATTTACTAGCTGAATGACTTCAGGAGCAAGTCATATTACCTCTGAAAACCTATTTTCTCATCTATAACAAGGATATAATACCTGCGCTACTTACCTATAGGACTTTTGGGGGCTCTGATGAGAAGACAGTGTATGTAAGGGGAAGAGCCCTATTTAAAAATCAGTTGTTTTTATTATCACTATTGTACTTCGCTAGTCGCACAGATCTGAGATCTTGTCTATGTGGTATCTCTAACCCATCCATGCCCCCTCATCCTTTGATGTAATTATCCGTATCCTCCATAAGTCCTCCACAAGGAGTCCCACCCAGTATGCTGGAGGCAGATCACTTGAGGCTTATGAAGATAATGTTGAATCCTTGAAGGCAATGCTACAAATGCTGGCTAGCACCACTGTATTATAAAGCCTTTAAATACAGTTCCAGCAAAGGAGCTTGTCTGCTTTTTGGGATTCTTCCTGCAAACAGGCCCAGCAGCAGCAGGGAGGCCTCTTTTCTAGGTGATACATTTCTTCTCCTTTTCTTCCTATCTCTCAGTCAGTATTCTAACCTTCCACTGAAACTCCTTTCTCCAACGTTACCAGTGATCTCTTCATTGCTAAATGCAGCAGCCTTTTCTTGTCTTCATCCTTCTTGACCTCTGAAGCTTTTGACACTATTTGATCACCCACTTCACCTCCATACTCTTTTCACTCTTAAGTTTCCCTGACATCAGTCTCCTGGTTTCCCTTGTACTAGTCTGATTACTTCTCAGCTCCGTTGCTGAATCTTTAGGTTGTGTTCTTTAACCATGGCTAGTGCCCCAGGGTCTATCCTGGACCTTCTCTTCTCCTTCTATACCGTTTTTCATTGGCCCCAGTGAATCCAACTATGTTCTCTATGCAGAAGATTCTCTCTTATCCAGCCTTAAGACCTGAGTTCAAATCCAGCCTCAGATACTAGCTGTATGACCTTGGGCAAGCCACTTAACCCCGTTTACCTCAATTTCCTCATCTGTTAAATGAGCTAGAGAAAGAATGGCAAACCACTCCAGTGTCTTTGCCAAGAAAATCCAAACGGGGTCATGAAGAGTCAGACATAACTGAAAACTACAACTGAGAGAGGGGCTTGTTACCACACTACTGAACAGTGTGATACAGTGGAAAGCACATTAGCTCTGGAGTCAGAGGACATTGGCCCAATTCCACCTCTAATGTTCACTATTAATGTCACCTTGAGCAGGTCATTTTACCTCCATGGTCCTCAAGTCTCCTTATCTGTAAATTAAGGAGGTTGGGCTAGATAGCCTGTGTGGTCCCTTGAAGCTCCTGTGTTCTCATGGGATAACTTTTTTTGTCCATAGCAGCTCAGAAGTCTATCTGCTAAGGCACAAAGGGCTCATATCTGGATCAGTGGAAGTACCACTAACACCCATGAAATCATAGGTCTTTTGAAGAAACCTTCTATAAAAACATCCTTTGAAAAGTTAATTAGCCCTCCAGCATCCCCAGCCCTTTTTTCTGCACTAGGAAATAACTTATCAACTCATTTTCAAACTTCTTTCTTTTTGAACTTCAAAATCTACTTTAAATCAAATGAACAAATATATATTGATTGCCTCCTATGACTGAGGCACTCTTCCAAGTGCTTCCTTTAAAAAAAAAATTGGTTTCTCATTGAATTCTGAGCTTTTGCATGTATTGTGTGGAAAAGAATGACAAGTTTTAGAAATGTCCTTCAAACCTTCAGTTGGTCAGTTTCCTAGCCAAGTAGATTATTCCCTTGCTTCTCAAAGGCCATTTGGTAATGTTATCTTTTTTGGGGAAATTTGGGCAACTTTATTCTATATTGCCAGAAAGTTACCTTGAAAATAACTTTAATTACTCTGCATCCTCTCCAAGCTAAACTCAGGTTTTTGTTTGTTTTTTGTTTTGTCTAATTAGGTCCTGATAGGTATACAATATAGTGGGAAGTCTAATTTTTTTTTGAAGATTTTTTTTTAAACTTAAAAAAAATTTTTTTGGAGGGGAGAAGGCAGGGTAATTGGGGTTAAGTGACTTGCCCAAGGTCACACAGCTAGTAAGTGTCAAGTGTCTGAGGCCAGATTTGAACTCAGGTCCTCCTGACTCCAAGGTCAGTGCTCTATTCACTGTGCCACCTAGCTGCCCCAGGAAATCTAATTTTAAAAAATCCAACAGCAATCTACAGTACTTTAAAGTACTCACCTCACAACAATCCATACATAGTTTAAGTAATAATATCCTAATTTTACAAATAAGGAAGCTAAGGCTCAGAGGAATAAAATCATTTGTCCTTAGTTACACAGTAAGTAAATGTCAGAGTCAGGACTTACAATAGTTTTAGTCCCTTTCTCCTAAACCTCAACTCTTCCCTTAAACATCCTTTAGGCTGTGAATTAACTTCAATTGCCTTATTATAAGCCCAGAAGACGCTTTGCTCATATTGGGATGCTGGAGGTGAGGTAGAGAATTATTCTGAGAATTCGTAGATAGGACCCCAGAGCTGGAAGTGCTCTTAAGAGACCAGCTGGTCCAGCCCTTCTTCCCACCTGTCATTTGATAGGATAGGAAACTGAGATTCAAGACTTGAAATGTCTTGGTAAGTAGCAAAACCTGGCCTGGCGTCCGTCCCTTTAGTGCTTTTACCATGTATCCATACTATGAATGACTCTCTGATCATTAGCTTGCTTCTCTCTCCACTCAGCTGCAGTCAATAGAGGAAATGATCCAAGGAATCCAACCTTCCCATCTGACATATTTGTTGCCAATGATACATTAAATTTTCTCATTACCTACATGGCCATCATCATCCTTCAGGTTCTCAGCTATGTTATTGGACTAGCTCCTGCTTGGTCTTTCTCTCAGCTTTCAGTCTCTCCATTTTAAATCCATCCTCTAGGGGTGGCTAGGTGGTTCAGTGAATAGAGCACCAGCCCTGAAGTCAGGAGGACCTGAGTTCAAATCCAGCCTCAGACACTTAACACACAAAAAAATTAGCTGTATGACCTTGGGCAAGTCACTTAACCCCAATTGCCCTACCTTTCTCCCCCCAGACAGCCAAAAAAAAAAAATCCATCCTCTATACCGCTGCCCAAATCCTCTTCCTAAGGCATAGATATCATCATGTCATTCCCTTGCTCAAAAAAAAAATCTTCAAAGGCTCTTTCTTCCCTCTATGAAAAAGAACAAGCCATACAGCCTGAAATTTGAGGTCCTTCATAATCTGGCTCCAACGTACTTTTGGAAACCGTATTTCCTATTACTGCCCTTGACTCTAGCCCCCAGCCAAATCAGACTTGAAGCAGTCTCTAATTGTATGACTAGCCTGCCTTCCCCACATCCACAAAGCACTCCTTCACAAAGTGCTTCTTTGTCATGTCGGCTGGAGTCTCAGACTCCTTGACTTCCTTCAAGGTTCAGCTTGGATGCCATCCCCTTTGGGAAGCCTTCTTGCTCAATTCCAGTCATTTAGTGCTCTCTCCCCTCCCCATTCCATTTGTGTGCTTAATTGGAGGTAAGCTCCTTGAGGGTAGGGACTGGTTTTCCTTTTTCTTTGTATCAGCCTTGGAATGTGCCCTATGACTAGTAAGCATCAAATAGTTATTTACTCAAATGGATCTGTGATCTCATAGATTTATGCGGTGCTGGGGAACCTTTGGCTTCGAGGCCACATGTGACCCTCTAGGTCCTCAAGTGCTGCCCTTTGATTGAATCCAAACTTCACAGAACAGATCTGTACTTCAAGACCTAGAGGACCACATGTGACCTGGAGACTGCAGGTTTGCCACCCCTGGATTAAAGAGTTCCCTCCAGAAGGGCAACCTATCGATGCCTGTCCATCCTGCAAGAAATTCTTAGAAGGCTGTGTCTTTTCTCTTTGAAAATGATACCAACCTTAATTTCTGTTTCTCACAATGAGTTGTCTATCCAGTTGAAGATCCCTGCACTCAACCTTCAAAGTATGGGGTAGTGAAAAGAGTATTGGATTTGAAGTCTAAAGACCTCGCGTGTAAATCACAGCTCTGGCCAGTTAATACCTGCATAACCTTGGGCAGACTACTTCAGGACCTGCCATCCGTTCCTATTTGACTAAAGATCTGAATTTACAAGACAGGGGATTGGAATGGATTCACAGGATATTAGAACCCTAGATTTAGAGCTAGAAAGGAATTTTTAGGCCATTGAGACTGATTTTATAAATGAGAAAACTGAGATCCACAGTGGATAATAGGTAGTAAATATCAAAGCAGAATCCAAACCTAAGTCCTCTGTCTTCTATATCCAGTGTTTTTTTCCACTAGCGATGGCATAAAATAGAATTAGAGCTCATGGAACAGAGCCAAGCTAACTGGGCTCAGACCTGTGACCTCGGGATCGCTGGCTCCAACCAACTGAATAAACCAAGAGTAGGGAATCTCTGTGTTCCAAGAACATAATATGATTGATTCAATGGCAGGTCGTGAAAATTGGGAACTCTGTGATTTATAGGGAACATAGTTGAAAAAAATTTAATTGAAGGGAGGGGAATAAAGTCTGATGCCTTTTGTTCTCTTGCCTACATCCAGCCCTCTGTCCTCAGGAGCCACGTTTGGCTTGTTCCCCAACCAAGAGGGAAATCTGTACTAGTACTTTGTGCCATTTTGTGATTAAGAGTTCAGGGCCAAAGAGGACTGGAAGTACCTAACTCCCAGCCTCCTCTGGAGAGTTCAGTTGAGGGGGAGGGGGCTCAAGGTCATCTTTTCAGAGCTGTGACCTAGGAAATCTCAAAAGTTCCCGTGTTGCTGTGGTGGCTGTGATTGAAGGTTGTAATAAATCTTTTGTGTATATTCAACTAAGCCTCAGGTTTTCTGTTTATTTTGTTTTTAGCACCAGCTGCTTTATCCATCTTATTCCCTTTCCCTTTCTCTTTCCCCATTCACCAACTCTATGGGGACAGAGAAAGAAAGGCCAAGAAGATCTGCCAGACTTAGAAATATGTGCATGTGTGCATGTGTGTATGCCTAGGTATGTATATATATATATACACAGTATACATATAGGTATATGCATCGTGTACATATATGTATATACATGTGTGTGCATCTGGGTATACCCACATGTATTCATGTATTATGTGTGTATATGCACACTAATCTGGAGAGATTGAAAATGGGGAAATGGTGCAGAGAAGACTTTTCTTCCTGCATGAAGCTAATACTGCTGAAAGGTTGGGCTCCTTTCTTTTCACTTCTCTCTGGGAAATTACCTTTATGTACTGAGTAGACTGCACGAGAATTAGACTGCACGAGAACACTTCTTCTTTCCAGCAAGAAGCATTTCCCATCAATATTTATGCTGCAAAGTGGGACCAGTGTTTTGTCAGCTCCCTTAATGGTTTTCCATATCATTTATCACAAGGTTGGTTCTCCATTGTTTTGTGGTATGCTTTCTTTTTCTCCCCAGCAACAAACAATTAAAAAAAAAAAGCCTTCCCTTGTGCTTTGATTGACATTTCATACCTTTAGAATATTTATTACTTACATTTAGGAGGAAGCAGCTGGCATTCTTGACATTTGGTTCCAACACAACTTAACTATTCTTTCCCTTCCCTAGGAGATAAAACATTTTTGGAGAATGTCCAATTACACTGATCTGAATTAAGTGGGATGGGGGAGGCATCTCATGTTAATGCCTTTGAAGCTGGACTGATGTCATTGAAGTGGTTATTTTCCCAACTGAATAGCTTATGGGGTAAGGGGGCCTTGGATGGATGAATATTTTAACTGCTGTTCTTTTTTATAGCTTTTAAGATGAAAACCATAAGAATGGGGTTGAACAAACTATAGAAGTATTGTAGTGTGGTACATGTATGTATGTATGTGTGTGCATGTGTATCTGTATAGGTGTATAAACTATAGAAGTATTGTAGTGTGGTACATGTATGTATATATGTGTGTGCATGTGTATCTGTATAGGTGTATAAACTATAGAAGCATTGTAGTGTGATACATGTATGTATATATGTGTGTGCATGTGTATCTGTATAGGTGTATAAACTATAGAAGCA
>NW_027185764.1:28784755-28798745 GCF_028583685.1 Petaurus breviceps papuanus | reverse complement strand
TGTGTATCTGTATAGGTGTATAAACTATAGAAGCATTGTAGTGTGGTGCGGTGAAGAAACACCTGGACTTAGAGTCAGGAAATTTGGGTTTCCAACAATTGACTACTCACCTAACTTCTATGAGCCTTAGTTTCCCCCTCTATAAAATAAGAATAAGAATTTCTGCATTACCTCCTGAGGTAAGCCCTTGTAAGGCTTAAGGTATTATGTAGCCCACATAGGTGGGATAGCTGGGAGGCACAGTAGAGTGAGTGCTGGGTCTAAGATCAGGAAGACTTATCTTCCTGAGTTCAAATCCAGCCTCAGACACTTAGTAGCTGCATGTGTGACCCTGGGCAAGTCACTTGCCTATTTGTCTCAGTTACTCAACTGTAAAATGGGGATGCACTGGAGAAGGAAATGGCAAAACACTTTAGTAACTTTGCCAAGGAAACCCCAAATGAAGTCACAAAGGGTCAGATACAACTGAACAACAAAACATGGGTGATAGCTGTTCTTGCTGGGAAAGATTTGGTTTTAACCCCCAGAGCTTTGCTTGGAAAGGAAGGGGTTTAAGGGGAGGGTGCTTCCCCAAGAAGCCTGCAGCTGACACTCCCATTCTTTATGTGCCTGTGCTTCTACTTGTCTCCAATCTGCAAATGTGTCATTGCAAATCAGGCAGAAACTCCAACTGTGCCTGATTCTGTAGTGGTCACGTCTGTTAGCTAAAGTGCTGATCCAGCACTCTGCTGGAGTGCCTGGAGCCTGGCTCATATCTTCTAGCTGTCTTAAATTCTGCTGCAGACTCATCTCCCTGCCTGTGGGGCCCTGAGCCTGCCACTCACCCCGGTTCTGCCACGGATTCATAAAAACCAAAGTGTGCCTCCTGTGTTCCCAGTTCAGTTCTGAGACAAACTCCAGGGAATGCCAGGTGTGGAACCACTGGCAATGCTTTCAGACCTCCCAGAGTGAAGATTAGGTGGTCACTGGGGCTGAGGGACTGGTGTCTTACAGAATGAAAACAGAAAACAAGAAAGAGGAATCATAATGGATTCAATAAGGTTAAACTGTTTACCTTCCTATATGAGAAGGTGAGGCTTGTAACTCCTAAGGACTTTATCATTATTAGGGCAGTTAGAAGGAGTGTACATAGACCGAGGCCACAGGTGTGATCTGACTGCGATGGGATTATCTCTAAAAAAGGGGGGAGAGGGTTTAGAAAGAGGGATGCACTGGGAGAAGGGGAAGAGAGTAATTTAAGAGGGAAAATTATCCCACATAACAGAAGCACAAAAAGAAGAGCTTTTACAGTGGAGGGGAATATGAGAAGGAGTGGCAGGCAACACTGGAAACTTGCTCTCATCAGAATTGGCTCAAAGAGGGGATAACATATGCACTCAGTTGGGTATAGAAATCTATCTTACCCAACAGGGAAGTAGGAAGAGAAAAGGTAGGAGGGGAAGGGAATGAGAGAAGGGGGAGGGACTGATAGAAGAAAAGGGCAGATTAAAGGAGACAGTGGTCAGAAACAAAACAGACTTTTGAGGAGGGACAGGGTAAAAAGAAGGATAAACAGGAAAAAAATAAGATAGAGGGAAATACACAGTTAGTAATCATAACTGTGAATGTGAATGGGGTGAACTCACCCATAAAAGAGAAGTGGATAGCAGAGTGGATTAAAAACCAGATACAATATGTTATTTGCAAGAAACATACTTGAAGTGGAGAGAGACACACAGAGTTAAAAATAAGGAACTAGAGCAGATCTATTATGCTTCAACTGAGGTTAAAAAAAATCAGGGGTAGCAATCATGATCTCACACAAAACAAAAGAAAAAACAAACCTAATTAAAAGAGATAAGCAGGGAATTTAAACATTTTGCTAAAAGGTACCATAGACAATGAAGTAATATCAATACTAAACATATGCAACATATGGCATGGCACCCATATTCTTAAAGGAAAAGTTAAATGACAGTAAAATTATCCTACTGGGGGACCTCAACTCTTCTCTCTCAGAACTAGATAAACCTAATCATAAAGCAAACAAGAAGTTAAGGAAATAAATAGAATTTTAGAAATGTGAGAATATGATGGACCTCTGGAGAAAGTTGAAGGGAATAGAAAGGAGTATATCTTTCTCAGCTGTACATGGCACCTACACAAAAATTGATCATGTATTAGGGCATAAAAACCTCAAAACCAAATGTAGAAAAATCAAATACATCCTTTTCAGATCATAATGCAATAAAAATTACATTCAATAAAGGACCATGGAAACATAGATTGAAAAGTAATTGGAAATTTAAAAATCTAATCCTAAAGAATGAATGAGTCAAAGAACAAATCATAGAAACAAGCAATAATTTTGTTAAAGAGAATGACGATAGTAAGACAACGTAACAAAACTCCTGGGATACAGCCAAAGCAGTACTTAGGGGGAAATTTATATCTCTAAATACTTATATCAATAAAATAGAGAAAGAACAGATCAATGAATTGGGCATGCAATTAAAAAACTAGAAAAAGAACAAATTTAAAGTTCCCAATTAAACACCGGATTGGAAATCCTGAAAATCAAAATTGAAAGTAAGAAAACCATTGAACTAATAAATAAACCTAGGAGCTGGTTTTATGAAAAAAAAATGTATAAAACAGGTAATTTGATTAAAAATAAAAGAAAGCCAAATGACCAGTATCAAAAATGAAAAGGGTGAAGTCACTAGCAATGAAGATGAAATTAAAGCAATTATTAGGAAGCTATTTTGCCTGATTATATGCTAATAAATCTAACAATCTAAGTAAAATAGATGAATATTTACAAAAATATAAATTGTCCAGATTAACAGAGGATTAAATAATCTTATCTCAGAAATAGAAATTAAACATGCCATCAATGAGCTCCCTAAGAAAAAATACCCAGGACCAGATGGATTCACAAGTGAATTTTCCCAAATATTTAAAGAACAGTTAATTCTAATACTATATAACTGTTTGGAAAAAACAGTCAAAGAAGAAGTCCTGCCAAATTCCCTTTATGATGCAAATATGGTTTTGGTATCTAAACCAGAGAGAGCAAAAACAGAGAAAGAAAACTATAAACCAATTTCCCCAATGTATATTGCTGAAACAAATTTAAATAAAATATATGACAAAGATCATACAATGTGACCAGATGGAATTTATACCAGGAATGCAAGGCTGGTTAAATATTAGGAAATCTATCAGCATCATTGACTATATTAATAACAAAAACAGCAAAATTCATATGATTATCTTATGATTAGGTTTTGACAAAATATAACATTGAAGAATAGATGGGGCTTTCTTAAAATGACAAGTAGTATCTATCTAAAACCATCAGCAAGCATTATCTGTTACAGGGATAAGCTAGAAGCCTTCCCAATAAGATCAGCAGTTCTTTTTGTGGAGGGAAAGAATTGGAAATTGAGGGGATACTCATCAATTGGAGAAAGACTGAACAAGTTTAGTATTTAATTATGATGGAGTACTATTGTGCTATAAGAAAAGATGAGCAAAATGCTTTCACAAAAACTTGGGAAGACATATATGAACTGATGCGATGTGACATGAGCAGAAGCAGGAGAATATTGTACACAATAAGAGTAGTATTGTACTATAATCAACTGTGAGTGACTTATCTGTTCTTATTAATACAGTGATCCAAGACAATTCAGAAGGATGTAATGAAAAATGCTATCCACCTCTAGAGAAAGAACTGATGGAGTCTGGGTGTAGATTGAAGCAACATTTTTAAGCTTTCTTTATTTCTCTCGGGTTTGGTTTTTTTTTTTTTTGATCTGTGCTTTCTTTTGCAACATGACCAATATGGAAATATGTTTTACATGACTGCACATGTATAATCTATATAAAATTGATTGCTTTCTTAAAGAGGGTGGAGAAGGAGGAAGGGAGGGACAGAATTTGGAACTCAATTTTTTTTAAATCAAGTACTAAAAGTTTTTCTACATATAATTGAGAAAATAGAAAAAAAGAACACATAGGTTTAAAAAAATTAAATTTTAAACTTTAAGGCATCGAATAAATATAAATGATTATTCAGTGAATTGTTTAAGGTCTCACAGCTAGTTAAGTGGTAGAGCTTTACCTACAAGTTAAGTCTTCTTACTCCAAATCTCTTTCCAAGTATATATGGCTACATTTTGAAGAAATTACTTTATGAGCACAAGGGCATTATTTGCTGGAGGAGAAGTGATCTTAATATGATGGTACATGGTTTAGAGTCTGATCACCAAAGCTTTAGTTTTGCCTTCTCTGTATGCCCCAAATACCACAAATCTTGACCACTGAATCATGTTGACTACTTAGAATAGTGAAGCATTGAACTAGAAATATCCTGAAATCACCCCAAAGGACAGACATTTGGAAAACATGTCAAGATGGTCATCTGCTTGGTGTTCACAAGCATGAGTTTTGAGTATTTATGCATATCACACACACACACACACACACACACACACACAATGTTCTAAATCATCTCTTCCCCATGGATAGGGCTCTTCACAAGAGAATGTTCTTTTCAATTTGAATTCACCTCTTACAAATCAGCTCTTCTTTCTTGAAGTAGAATTATCACTAGGGGAAAGATCAAGGAACTTGAAGTCAGAAGACCTTTGAGTCACATCTCTGTTCCTTATTGCACCATGTGACCATGGACAAATTACTTTACCTCTCGGGTCTTCATCTGCGTTCCCAGAAAATGGGCAGTTTGGGGGCGGCCAGGTAGCACAGCGAGTAAGAGCACCGACTCCAGTGTCAGAACGACCTGGAGATCGAATCCTGGGCTCAGACACTCAGCACCACACCCAGAAATAACTGGCCGTGTAACCTTGAGCAAGTTACTTAACCCTGATTGCTTAATTAAAAAAAAAAAAATGGGCAGTTTGAAGAAGGTGAATTTTGAGGTACCCCTTCCCCAGTTCTAACATTCTGTGATTCTGAGCCCTATCAGATCAACCCCACTCCAGACACCCTTCTATCCTGGGGGGGGGGGGGGAAGGAATGCCGTACTGGCTTAATCCAAAGTCCTCAGAGACAGACTATGGATGGAGATGATCCGTGTTCAAAGTTTTCTTGGGACTTAACTATAAATCTATAATGCCATAGAAAACTGGCATTATTTTTTCATGTTCCAGAACATCAGTTTTCATGGAATCATTAGTTCTGGAGATCTTTAAAAAATATAGTAGAGCATAATATGTCCTGGGATACTTGACATAGACCCACCTGAGATGGGGATGGATGGGGTTCCTCTTTTTACAAAGCAGTTAAAACATATCACCACTGTTGTTTGTTGTCTCAACCATTCTGGAGAACAATTTGAATTCCGCCCAAAGGGCTATAGAACTGTGCATGCCCTTTGACCCAACAATACCACTACTAGGTCTGTATCACAAAGGATATTTAAATTTTTAAAAAGGACCTATATGTAAGTGTGTGTGTGTGTGTGTGTGTATTTATAACAGCTCTTTGTGGTGACAAAGAATTGGAAATTGAGAGGATGTCTATCATTTAGGGAATGGCTGAACAAGTTGTGGTATTTGGTTGTGATGGAATACTATTTTGCTATAAGAAATGATGAGCAGGATGCTTTCAGAAAAACCCAGGGAGATCTATACACAAAGTGAAGTAAGTAGAACCAGGAGATCATTGGTACACAGTATAGCAATACTGATTGACTGTGAAAGACTTAATTACACATTCCAGTGATCCAAGACAGTTCCAAAAGACCCATGATGAAAAAAAATGCTGTCTACCTCCAGAGAGATATCTGATGAAGTCTGAGTGTTGATTGAAGCATAATTTTTAAACATTCTTTATTTTTCTTGCTTTTTTTAAAACATGACTAATATGGAAATATGTTTTGCATTATTTCACATATATAATTGACATCCACTGCTTGCATTCTCACTGGTTAGGGAAGGGCAGGAGGGAGGGAGGGAAAAAATTCAGACCTCAACATTTTTGTTCAAAACGTAAAAATCAATAATAAAATTATTTTAAATAAATAACAGCCAAGGGGCAGAAGCAGGTGCTGTTGTATATCTGCAGTTGGAAAAAAGGGAAGAAATAGAGAATTAGAGCTAGGAGAAAGAGAAGAAGAGTGATGTGTCTTACAAATACCTTATCAGTATTACTAGGAATGACATGTAGTCAAAGAATTTACAAATATTAGACCTGGAAAGGACCTGAGAAATTAAGTGGTCCAATCCTGTCATTTTATAGATGAGGAAATTAAGAGATGAAATGACTTGTGTAATGTCAAACTTATTGCTAATGGCAGAGCTGGGACACCATCCCCAGCCTTGTGACTGCAAGCCCAATGCAGTATTGTGTAGTATGGCCTGGTACTGAAGCCTGCAGCCCAAGTCAGATATAGATACTTCGGAGAGAAATCCAATCATAGTAAAGGAACTTCCTTCTGTAAAGATTAAAGCCAAAGCACAAAGGACACATTCCTAATCAACATAAAAGTTTATAAAAATAGATCTAAATTGAATATGAGTTTTGTGACAAATTAGTGAGCTAGCGAGAGAAAAGTATTGACGTACCAAATGCGTCTAGTTCAGGAGTCAGAAGGCTGAGATGGATGATAGAAGATCTGGAGAACAGAATAGTTCCTTGGCAGACTTAGAGGCATTTAACAGTGGTGTAAATAAAATAATTTCTTGCACCAGTCTTCTTCAAAGATCCATTAGCCTTTAAGGGGACATAGGATGGTAACACAGTGTGTTACCAACAACAGGCTAATTCTGGTATTCATGGTATCCAAGCTGTTCACCTGCTTTCAAATTCCCTTTCCAAATGAAATAATGTGTATAACCTTCTTGGCCACCTTGGTCAACCTTCTATTTTTTTTAAGCAATTGGGGTTAAGTAATTTGCTCAAGGTTACACGGCCAGTCATTTCTGGGTGTGGTGCTAAGTAATCTGAGCCCAGATTTGATCCCCAGGTCATCCCGACACTGGGGCCTGTGCTCTTACTCACTGAGCCACTTGGCTGCCCCTAAGCAATTGGGGTTAAGTAACTTGCTCAAGGTTACACGGCCAGGTGTTTCTGGGTGGGTACTAAGTGTCTGAGCCTGGGATTCGATCTCCAGGTCATCTCGACACTGGAGCAGGTGCTCTTACATGCTGTGCTACCTGGCCGCCCCTGGTCAACCTTCTTAGAGCACCATTTAAGTGCCTGAATGGGTATGGAACTTTGATTTCATTGGTGGAGGGAGAGTACCTACTCTGCAATGATTGTCCTAGCTACCTGGGCCACTGAGAAGTTAAGTGGTCATATGGTCAGTTTTGTATGTATCAGAAATGAGACTTGAACCCAAGCCTTCCTGACTCTAAGGCCAAGTTTTCATTCAGTAGGCCATATTTCTACTTAAGTGTTAGTTCTGTTATTATTTTTATTCTAGCCTTATCACATATTGCTCTCCTTCATGCTCTCCCATCTTCCAAACAAAGCAGATTTACATGGGCTCCTTAATCTTACTCAGTCATTTCCTACCCTTGTGACTTTGAGTATTATCTTGCTCTGCTCCCTCCCCCCACCATAACTGATGGTATGGTCCTCCTCGTGATCTACCCCAACTTGGGACTATTGAAAACTCTCCCTTCCTTCCAGGTCTAGTTGTTAAAACCTTCACAGGAATAGCAACAATAATTAATTTTTATCCTCAAATTTCTTCTAACATTCTACTAAGACCTCTCCTGTGATTTGTATTTTTATCTGTATTAGAGTCATTTGTATATTTGCCTTGTATCCCGTACTAAACTGTGAAAAAGACCATACTTTTTTCTTTATATCCCAGAATCAAATGAGGGGCAATAAATAAATTGAATGGAATTGAATTATTTCTCATTTTCTATTTATGTAATAACCGTCATTAATAGAGTAACAGCCTTATATGAAACTATTGGGCTATGAACTTTTAAAATTTACTTCCTTATTGACTTGGGTTGAAGGAATTGTGAGAATGGACTGAAGAGAGTAAGTTTCCATGGGTAGAATAATAATTATGAAAATGGACAAGGAATTGTCTCTGGACTTGAGGGATCAAGATGAGAGACTTGATTGAATAAGAACTGGGCAGCTCCCTGAGGCATGTAATGTATGTAAGGTAAGCTCCTTGAGGGCAAAACTCTGCCAGCATTTGTATCCTCAGCACTTAACATAGTGCCTTATACTTAGAAAGTGTTTAATAAATGCTTGTTGCCTTGCCTTAAGGACCAATTTGATGAAATGGAATAGAATATGGGAGGAATTGATTCCAAGGTTAAAGGGTATCTTGGAATTTAAAATTTTTAGTTTAAAATTTTAGCTATTTGGAGGAAGAAGCCATTCTGCAAAGGAAAATGGGAAATTCAAGGGGACCCAAAGAAGTTCCAGAATATATAACTTCTTGGGGACTAAAATAAATAAAAGTTTGAGAATGTAGGTTTTTCCAGAAGAAATGAACACTGGGTCAATAAATGTCTTGGTTAAAGAACTTATGAAAAGAAACCATGTGGGATATTCAGGAACGGAATGCATACCATATGTGAGTACCCTGAGAGTGGTAAATGCCTTAGCACTCCGGGTGCTATGTGGGCTAGCTGGTAAAGTGAGAGATTTAAAATTAAGGCCAACACATCACAACAGTTGGCAGGAAGAATATGGAAGGAAGTCACGAAACAGGCTTAGATGGGTGATGATAGAAGACAAAGTAATTTACCATTGGGAGTGGAGACAAAGGAGAAGAATTTTGAATCATTCATCTTTTAACTTATCTTTTTACTTCTAATTTGTCCCCATTTCTTCACTCTGTCATATGTAAACTCCCAAATTTGACCCAATATTGCAATGAGTAAAACCAGTTCCAAATGTAATGGGAGCAGGACATGTCTATGATACTTTACAAAGATATATGGTTTTCAACTTTGCCAAAGTACTCTTTTACACCTGCTATCTCATTTGAGCCTCAGAGAAATTCTTTGAGGTATACTTATGTCCCCACCAATGAATGCCCTCAGATATATTCAAATTCATACTATTTGAAGTTATATAAAATATGGTCACTAGTTTCAGCCCAATGGAAATATTCAGTGAGAATTCAAATGATTTGAAATCATTTGCTGGAGTCCTTATTCATACTAATCAGGACCTGACTATAGACAGAATTGTAGCATTGTTAGAGCTAAGAAGTATCTTAGCTATCATCTAAATCAGGACTCATTCTCCCTATTTGGTAGATGAGAAAACAAGGCCAGACTAATGTCTTGCTCAAATCAACCAGACTTGCCCAAAGTCAAACAAATCATTGGTGACATAGTTAGAAATAAAACTTCCAGCCCTCTAACTCTCAGCCCAAACTCTTCACTGGATCCCAACCCAACCCTCATGATGTCTTTACCAAGGCATTTGAGTCTAGCCACATCCCTCCTACTAGCCTTATCTATTAACTGGAAATAAAGTGGTCCTAGGTTATACCCCTGTTCTACAGGCCACACCTGTCTAAAGAAGTAGACAGAGAAAACAAATCATTATGCAGACTTTAGGCAAATCTGGCCTACATTGAACATTTGTGGAGCCAGTATTATTTGGGGTTTCCATTTGTGATGTATGTGAGGAGATAGAGTACCCAACCTTTAAGTTTCTAGATGAGATTAAGTCAGTGAAATTGGGTAGATAAAAGCAGAATCAAGTGGATTCCATAAGCTGGAGAAATGATCTGAAGCCAAATGAAGGGAGTACATTAAGGCTGAGTGCACAGAATCTCAGATTTGGAAGGAATGCAAAAGGTCATTTGATCTAGCCTCATGTTCCCCCAAGGTCATAATTCACCCTCCACTTGAAGACCTAGCTGTCCCAAAAATAGCATAGAAAGGGAATGATTATGAATTGGCCTATACGAGTGCTTCTGTCCCTTCCAGTTCAGTGATGTTGTAACTTATTGATCTTTGGGTCAGGTACATTTTGACAAAGAATAAAAAGAATAAGCTGGATATCCCAAAACAATTTTTGGACACCTTGTATTAAGTGACCTATTAAGGTCCCTTTCGCCTGCCATTCAAACATTCTATGTTCCTTCAATGTTGTCTTGTGGCTATCCCACACCTCAGTATTATGTCACTGATTTTTTCAATGTCATAATGTTTTTCCATTTTTGCTGTTTTACTTTTAGCCAGAGGTCTACTATGATCTCCAGGATGGAAGGTTTTTCTTCAGGGGGTCAAATTTCTTTCATTTGGCATTTTCAAATTGACATTTCCATTTATTTTTCTTATGTTTTTGAATTCCCAACCTTTCTTTCCTAAAATGTCTGACATTTAAGTAAACCTGGCTCTAAATTCCTATCTTTATAGTTAAGTATCACACATGAAAAAGTAACATAGTTTTTGTATATCATGAGCCAAGTTTTCCTCAAAAATTTAAAAATTGTTCTATATTTTGGTGCCAAATCTTCAATACGCTTTTCCCCAGTGAATATGGGGGTGGGAGCTAGGAGGAAAGTGTTGTACCAAGGAAAACATTCCCTGGATCAATCTTATTTATATTCATTAGCAAATAGTCTGTACTTTATAATTCTTCCCCAAAAGGTAAGGCCTTCCTCCCATATAGGTTGTTAGGAAATATGACCTGGAAGGAAAAAGGTGCTCACAGAAAATGATCTTATTTACACTTTATTGTTCTTGTTCTTCTCCATATGATCCTATGTACCCTGACTCAGGGGCATATTCCCAGTCTTACTCTTTTCCCATTACAAAGGAATTCTTGATCTTACTGGTGTGTCATGGCTAATAGGGGTACAGGCAGGGATGTGCTGGCATATGTTTAAGAATTGGCTCTCTAGAGGGAAAAAATGTAGGAAGGGCACACTTTTCAGTTCGGTCTGCATTATTAATATTTTGTCTATCATTTTCTTCAGTCATCAGATTTCTGATTTATTATAAAAAATTGAACAATCAGCTCTTGCAAGGTTTTACTCCTAGCTATGTCAACCATCAGCTCTTGCTGGTTCCAGCACACCACTGGGTATTGGGTCAGGGTTTTCCTTCTGGACCTTCAGAACAAAAACCCAGAAGTACACATAATGACCATTCTTTCCTTCCTTCTTTTGTCAAATAAACATTTGTTGAGTGCCTACTATGTCCAAGGTACTTAGCGGTTTAAACAGTAGTGAATGTACCATCTACATAATCCTTGTTGGCCTTCTGTCACTCCTGTTTCTTCCTTTCTGCCTTTCTCCTGTAATATTTCTTTTAGACCTACTATGTTCCTCATATTCTTATTTCTTCACAATATAAGGTTTGGGGAGATAGGCTTTAGAGCTGGAAGGGACCTAAGAAGTCATCTAATCTACCCTTTCTCTCATTTTACAAATGGAGTTGAGTCACAAAGAGGTTAATCAATGTGCCAAATGTCACTGACAGGATTTGAACTCTGGTCCTCTTTCCATTGTACCATAGAGCCGTTCCTTATAGCCATGGGCCCAAATTGACCCATCCTTTGAATAAAATGGGGGCATAAATAGAATTCCAGGGTGCCAGAATCCTTTGTCTCAAATGATGATTTAATAAAGTGTTGCTCATTTCACACATCAGCTGTGTGTGACACTGGAGACGCCTATACTCACACTTGGAGAGGGGCCCATTTTTCTCTGTCATGGCTTTTTAAGTTGATCTCCAGTTCTGTGCAAAAGGGAAGGGTGGAGGGAGTATAGTCATGTTACAACTTAAATCACCAGAGCAAATAAGACTATGATGAGAATTTGGGGCCCAATAGTCACATTCCATTGTAGTATTAAAAAGGGATTTTGGTGTTTCACAATCTTCACCAAGACCTTTCCAGCTGTTTCATGGAGTATGTTCAGTATTTGAGAGAAGAGATTTATAGGAAATTTTAAAACCTTGTATCCTTATTCATCTACTCACATGTCTAATACACCACTAAAAAAAAACCCAAACTATTCTAACACTTTGGGCAGTTTGCTACTAAATATAGTATTTTCTTTTCAGATTTCGAAAGGATTGAATTTACAATGAAATTTTTTTCATGAACGATGTTAACAAAGGCAAAGTAGAACTCTTAAGTCTGTACAGACAATATATACTATCTTTGGAGCAAAAAGTCTGGTAAAATCTTTTACTTGAATTCCAAAAATCAACTATACAACCATAGGCATGACTAGACAACAGTTTGTGTGATTAAAAATCAAGAGAGAGAGATTAGGTTTGTTATGTAGATCTGGGAATCATTCACAGAGAAATGAAAATAAATCTACGGGAGCTGATGAAACTGATAAGAATATAGAGAGAAAAGAGAAGAGGGTCCAGGACAGAGCCCAGGGGGAAACACCCATAGTTAAGGGGCATGATATAGACCTAGCAAAGGGAACCGAGAAGAAACAGTCAGATAAGCAGGAGAAGAACCAAGAGAGAGCAGCATCACAAAAACCCAGCAGGAAAGGATGGTCGATTATCTCCCTTTGCATCCAAAAAATTGCATCTTAATTGTTTCTGACTTTAATCCAAAAGACTGACCATCATTAAAAATAGATCTTTGTGTTCATAGGAAGAGAAAGAGAGATCTGTTATTTTAAACTAAGTTATCCTGGACAAGTCACTTAAGCATTATCTAAATGCTGGTTATTATTTCTTCAACACAGACTATAGATGCAGTTTCTTCATCCTGTTCTTTTGGGGTTATAGTAAATTATTCTTTGAACATCTCTCTGAAGCATCCTGAACCTTCATGGCACAGAATTTGTATTTGTCTGGGCACACTCTGTTGACTTTTTTCCACTTCTTTGTTGTTGTAAGTTAGTCCTAAACTGACATTTTAGTTGTCTTTCTTCTATAAAGGTACTTGGACAACTAACACTACCAGCTCTGGACTCTAGCTAAGACAAGTACAATACGTGGCTAGGTTCACACACACCCCCCCACACAGGTGTTTTTATTTAACAATGCTTCGTGCTTAAATTGTATTTTCTGCCTCTGAAGCATATTGCAAACTTCCTCCCTCTCCTAGTCCATTGAGTTGATTGGTACCAGACTTCATGTTGTAGAGCTATCTAGCCAGAAGACTAAATATTTAACCTAAAGCTACAGATATGTTCCACGTCAACATATTTTGTGAAGAAAGTTTAAAAAATGATGTAATGAATAGAAGGTGATTGGTAAACAGTTGTGTCTAAAATCATGTTTATTAATTTAGGATTCTTATGAGCAGCATTCCAGAGTCAACAGCATGCTAGACCTGAATTCGGGAATATCTGGGCATGAATTGTGCTTCCGGCACATAGGATCAGTATAAAATACTATGGGCAAGTCACTTATAGAACCTCAGTTTCCTTACATGAAAAACAAGGCTAATAATCCCTGTAACAATCTTTGTTGTTGTAATTTCCTGGCCTGAACAGTGAGAATGTTTTTCTGGATGATCTCTATGGCCCATTACCACTCTAATTTAATTTGAGTATACATTATAATGGTATCTTTTAACAGGGGCATTCTAGAAACAATGATTGAAGTCAAAGGAATGACTTAAACAGTACAAATATCAGAGGATCTGCCTCCCTCCCCGACAAATAAATAAACGAGACCACATCTTCATCCAACTTAAGGGGAAAGTGAGCCTTGCTTTCATTACTAGACACATGAAAGTAATGAACTGGGAAATATGAAACATTAACAAGGTAATTAAAAAGAGAAAATGACACAAAGAGTATTAGCTCATAATGGCTTCTTACTATTACCAAGCATTTCCATGTGCATCATCTCGTCCAGCACCTATTACATATTTTATTTTCACAATGGTCAGCTTTAAGGAGAAAGTATCACTTAAGAATCAATAAGTTGTTTATATTGAGCAGTAGAGTATGTTTATGTATACACACACATACACACACATACACACACACACATACATACACATACACACACATACACACTCGGCCTTAATTTGCCTTGGAACAACCTGGTTACTTATA
>NW_027185764.1:28784329-28784745 GCF_028583685.1 Petaurus breviceps papuanus | reverse complement strand
CGGCCTTAATTTGCCTTGGAACAACCTGGTTACTTATAGAAGCATGCAATGATACAACTGAAAGGAATTTTAAAGATCAAGCCCGCTCATGTTATCTATCTGTCTATCTGTCTGTCTGTCTATCTGAATGTGTGGGCATGCATATGTCTATCTACCTCTCTCTGTATCTATCTCTGTCTATGCATGCATCTATCTATCTATTGATCATCTATCTATAATATATCCATTGATCAATCTGTCTGGCTTCCATCCATCTATCTGTCTGGGCATTCATATGTCTATCTGTTTACTTGTCTACTGATCATCTATCTATCAGTCTATCTGTGTGTGCATATGTTAGTCTATCTGTGCATGCATGAATTTATCTTCCTATCTATCTATCTATCTATCTATCTATCTATCTATCTATCTATCTA
>NW_027185764.1:28729814-28784319 GCF_028583685.1 Petaurus breviceps papuanus | reverse complement strand
ATCTATCTATCTATCTATCTATCTATCTATCTATCTATCTATCTATCATCTATCTATCTATGCATGCGTCTACCCATCTATCTATCTGTCTATCTGTCTGCCTATCAATCACCTATCTATATCACCTCTGAAGTTAGAGGAGCCAGGTTCTGATCCCAGCTCTCCTAAGCACCTGGTATTTGTGTGATTTTAGTCAAGTCCCTGACCTTTTGGGGTCTTACTTCCTCATTAGTAAAATGAGGGATTTGGACTAGATGCTTCTAAGGAACTTTCTAGATCTAAATTTTTTTATTCTTTGGTCTGTTTTTGAATCAAAAAATATTTATTAAATGTACATAGGACAATAATTATTGTTAAAGAAAGAGGGCATGGAAAGGGCGAAGGCACAGTCCTGGCCATCAAGAACTTTAGAATCTAATTGGGGATATGAGACAAATACACATTAAACAGTAAATGACAGTGAAAGAGTTAAATTGTGGTATAAGCAAAAGAAGAGCTCTGGCCCCACATGGGGTCAGACAATCTAGGCTCAAGTTCCAGGTCTATTAGCTATGTGATACAGTGGGCAGAGTACTGGACCTAGACCCAAGTTCAAATCTCACTCCAGCCTCTTACTAGGTGAGTGACCCTGGGCAATTCATTTGCTCTCTTTAAGCCTCAGTTTCCTCATCTGTAAAATGAGGATAAGAGTAGCACCTGTCTTTCAGAGTTGTTGTGAGGATCAGAAGAGATAACATATGGTAAGCACTTTGCACACTTTGAAGAACTCTAATTCTAGCTATTATTATTGCCGGCTGTGACGAACTGTTCAACATCCCCAAGCCTCCGTTTCTTAATTTCACAATGGAATAAGGCTCCCCACTTCACAGGTAACCCCCTCACTTTACTGAGGAGAAGCAGGAGGCCCAAGAGGTGCAATGACTTGCTCACATTTACATAGTAAGTCCAAAGCTAGAATTTGAACCCAGGACTGCTGACTTCCAACATAGCCTTCTTTCTACTATCACGTGATTAACGGATCTGGTTTTTCCCAAACTAGATATGTGCCAAGTGTCATTCTGGTCAGTGGCTTTAATAGAATTCCTAGGGGAAAAAGAGAATCCAGGATCAAAAGTCTAAATATTTTTCTCAATAATTTTCTCAATAATATTTTTCTCAAATAATTTCTCAAATTACTTCTGCTTTTCCCCTGTTTTGGAAAGGAGCCATGATGAGTTAGGGAGAGGAGGCATGCCCATCCACTGTGTCTTCTTTGGTTAGGGAACTGTAGCCTGTAGAGGCCATGGATTTGAGTACCTTTAAAAGCACTGAAATTCATTTAGGGGGTTGGGGAAGGTTCCCACTGAAAATTGCTATGGGAAGCCATTTTTTAGGAGTATATAAATGCACAGAAATGAGTCTCAGATGGATTCTGATTGATCTATTGATTCATTTAAAAGAACATTCAAAAGCCCCGGGGCTTTCTTTGCCTTTTAACCAGGGGTACTCTTATGTAACCATACCAGAGTATCTTTGTGTGACCCCAGCATCTGATTTTAGATTAAATAATGTTATAGGTACAAGTAGAGCCCCAGTAACATTTTACTAATTTTTTGTCTTTGTTTTGGGGAAGGGCTGGACTTGTGCTTTTGAAGGTTTTGGAAAATCCAAGTACAAAAACTCCTACTACCCATTAAATTAACAACTTATCTGTAACATATAATTTTTGAAAAATTGCCCAGGATCCAAAGAGGTTAAAATGATGAACCCACATCACATATCTATTATATGAAATGGATAAGACTTGAATCCAGGTCTCTGAGGCAGGCTCTCCTTACTAAACTAACTGTATTACTGGTCAAAATACATTAAGGATATTGTTGTTAAAGAGTGTTGGGTGGGACAACCTTGGATGGGATTTGCCTGTACAACTTGCTTAATACCCAGTTCAAGATGAATGTCCCTTCAACGAATCCTCAACATAGCAAGAATAATTCAGGATGTTGCCCTGGTATCTGAGATACATTCACAGAAACTGCATTCTTTCCTTCCATTTCCAGGTTGAGACTAGAGAAGAGGGGAAGGGAAATAGGGAGATTATGACTGGAATTCTATGAAAATACTGATGGAGCCAAGTCAAACCATTTCCCTAGACTTTTCCCTGGAAACCTTCCTGCATGGTCCCCAGAAAAAAATGCAAAAACCTCCCTTTGCTTGAGCTCTTACAAGAATTCCTGGTGGGCAGATTCGAGATTGAAAGGAGATAAGGTACGGCCATCCTGCTAACCATAGTCCAAAGAGTTTGGTTACCTTTCTTTTGATTGGAATTACTTCTTGGAAGGAATTACAGAGAAGTGTTGTGTAAAGAATGATGTCAGCCCGTCAGGAAACTCAGGACAACAGTATTTGTCTACATTCCAATCCACTTTTATCCAATCCCCACCCGCCCTTCCACTCCCTCTACAAGTTCTCATGTTTTGAATTGCTCCCCACACAGCATATTCTCAATATGGCTTATTAACTATCTATCCTCCTCTCTAGAGTAGACAGACATTATTAGAAGCAAGCTTAAGTTAGAATCCTAAACAATGGTTTTTACAGAGAAATCTGGACATGAAAACATTTGCTAAAAAATAAAAAGCCTGATAGAAGAGGTCATTCTAACCTCCCTGGATGCAATATATCTGTGGTCAGCATTTTTGTTTGTGATGAGAAAGCCTTATATTTTTCCCTCCTACTTAAACATTTTAATACTCATTTCCTCCTAAGAATTTTAATGAGGAATATTTTTTACTCCTAGAAATGCCAGAGCTCAAACTCAAGCCCCCTGGTCACTTTAATGCATACCCTAGGTCAAAACTAATCCTTAGTTGGACCCTAGAGCTATGGGCACACAGAACCATGTCCATACATCCAAGGGGAGTGGGGGATGGGGTTGCACAGTGAGACAGCTTCTGCAGCAAGATCTAGACCAGAGAACTTCCTTCACTTCAAAGCACAAGGCCAGAAAGTGCTGACGTTAAACAAGTCTTATATCTGCCAAGCTCAGACTGCAGGATCTTTTGATGTTTCTGTGAAAGGGCCTAGGAGGCCCTTGTTATAATTATTTCTTTGTATTTATTGTTATATTTTGTCCTGAGTGTTCTAGCCCACACTGATCTTCTTCTACCTCCCCTCTTCTCCCCCTGATGTTTTATGTTTTTCCCCCTGAAGTACAGATGTTTTCCCTCTGTTAACTTGGGGGAGTTCATTCCAACACCTTACCCAGGGCCCATATATTTCAGAAAGTAGGAAAATCTGGACCAAGGCTCTAACAATTATAATAGTGTGGAATTTGATAGTAAACCCTAAGGAAAAATGACAACCCAAAGCAATGACCCATGAAGCAATAACAGCTTTTGATTATAACTGCTCATTATGTTGAGAGTCCCAAAACCAAAAAGCTACTTCCATTTCTGCCTTTTGTTTTTAGATAATTAATATTGGCTACTTCAATAAAGCTCCCAGATTTTCCCCAATAAACTCGGAAACTCATATTTGCATACTATTCCACATGATTGTGTATTGATTTACATAAATTTAAGAGATGCTCAAGAAACCACTAATTTCAAAAACTGTAAAATAGTGACATCTACATTATATGAATTCCTTAAGTAAGTCAATGAGAGCATCTAGGATACGGGGCCAGCCTTGCTGGGTTATTCACCAATGATGACTAATTCTGGGGCCCAATACAGCTCACATTAAGGAATCAAAAGGAAAATTGATCCTGGAAAGTGAAGCTATCTGGTAGACTAGTTGAAACTCAAATTGATTTTGTCTTGATAAATTTAGAATTAGCCACACTAAATCAGCAAATACTTTGATACTTATTGACTTCAATGAAATTATAGGCAAAGGGGAGAGCAGCAGAGATATGTTGGAAATTATAGTTCAGGAATAATAAATGAGAGGTCATAGTCTTGTAGATATTCCATAGTCAACTTTATATCATTGATAAGGATGACCATCTTGTTAGAGCAAAGGTCAAAATTAATATAAAACTTGTTCTTCAGTCATGTCCAACTCTTCATGACCCCATTTGGGGTTTTCTTGGCAAAGATACTGGAGTGGTTTGCTATTTCCTTCTCTAGCTCATTTGACAGATGAAGAAACTAAAGTAAACAGGGTAAAGTGACTTGTCTAGGGTCACATAGCTAGTTAGTATCTGAGACCAGATTTAGAAACTTAGAAAGATGAGTCTTCCTGACTCTAGGCCCAGCACTCTATACACTGTGCCACTTAGCTGCCCATATAAAATGAGAAGAATAAAAGTTTTAAAAAAGATAAGGCATGCAGTTAAAGCAACTCCATCCTGACCTTTTAAATTAAAGTACTAATGGCAAAAAAATGGTAATTAGATAGATGGACATTGATATCCATTATAACAAGTTCTTAAAGAAATTTAACTGATATCAATCAATTGCTGTGATAAAGAGGTCAAAAGATCCTAGAAAATAGCCTCATTCAACACATACTAGATAGATTTCCTTGCCAAATGTAAAAATATAGCAGCCAAAGGCAATACTGATTTAGAGTATTAACTCATTTTTAAAACCTTATGGACAAGGATAGTAAATATGTTGAGCTCCATCACTTCATAAAGAAATAAGTGGAGGGAAAAACACTTTCAAGAAAGCCTTGGAAAAGGCCCAAGTAAGCCTTGAGTATATTTGAATATGAAACTGGAAGGAGGACAACAAAGAAATTAAAATGGAAAAGATCTATAAAGGATTTTATAACAAACTCTTTTTACAATTGAGAATGGTGAAGGCACCATATTTGGACTCTAACATCACAGTCTTGGTCATATTTAATGAGAAAGGGGAAATGGTATAGAAGAAAAAAATAAGGGAAAATCATCTGGGACCAGACAAAGGAGAGACAAAGAAAAGTCCTTGCTAGAGATGACATAATTTTGAGAGTTGGCCACACTTAGGTTCTTAAATTATATGAAAAAGGGGAAGACACCAAAAGTGTAGAAAGAAATATAGGACCTTTTTTCTGCCCTGAAAAAGTAACCACCAAGAGAATATAAAAAACTACTGATCTTTATCAGCCTTCTTTTACATCTATATAAAGGTAAGGGTAATCTCTACAACCATCAAGGACATCATCCCTGATAAAGGTATGAGAAGGATCAGACAAGCTTTTTTTCTTTTTTGCAAGTGATATTCCGTAGTAAACCACATCTTCAGCATCACAAAACTGACTAAAAGGGGCAGAGAATACAAGATCCCATTGTGATTGTTTGACCATTAAAAAAAATTTTGATTTGTTAGCATAGAAGACCACCTTAAAGATTCTCTTCTAACAAGATGTCTCACACACATGTCAAATTCATATAAGAGTCCTTCAAATACAATGACAGACAACTTAGACTGTACATAAAGCTGGGCATAGCATAAAGAGACATGCTTACTGAAGCATTCAGCACTGTCATAGAAGGAAGGCATCTAACCAGAGACTACATCAGAAAAGCTTTCCCTGTCAATATGAGATTCTTAACCTGGGGTCCGTGGGTTCCCCAGGGGTCTGTAGATAGATTTCAGGGCTCCATGAACCAGGATGGCAAAAAAAACCAAAACATATATCTTTTTCTCCTACTAACCTCTAGCATTTCTTTCACTTATTTAAAAACATTAATCTGAGAAGCAGTCCATAGACTTCCTCAGACTGCCCAAATAATTCATGACACAAAATAAGGTGAGAAACCACCCCTTCTAGAGATGGTGAGACCCTTCCCAGGCTGTTAATTACTTCTGACTGAATGAAGCCTCATCACAGGGCAGTCTCCCAAATGAAGCTCAGATTTACTCAAAAGAGTTCACTCAACTTTTCACTCCCACGTAGGAAAAAATGAAATAGAGAAAGAAGATTGTTGATTGTTTCCAGGCTATTCATAGTTTTAAAGATAATTCGTAGAGCTCCTCAATCAGAACATGTGTCTTAAACACTGAAAACAGACATTGAACTGGACCTAGAATTGGACAGTGGGACAGTAAGCTGGATGATCTTTGGGAAACTTCAGGGTTTGTTGTTGGTTTGTTTTAACGGGTTTTTTAAGCTTTTTTTACATCACTGTCATTCCTAATTACCCTTCCCTTCCCACTCCCAGTGCCCCCAAAGAACTCATGTAATGAAGAAATACAGCTAAAGGGCAAAGATGATATGCGTAGGTTTAAACTCTTTGAAGTCCGGCCAGCACACAGCTGGTGATTTGGTGCCGGACTTCTGCAGAGAGAGCAGGGTTCAAAATAAAAAGTTTTGGAATCATCTGTGTATAGATGATAATTGAATTCTTAGGAGCTGAAGACATGATCACAGGAATAGAGTGCAGAGAGAAAAGAGAAGATGGCCCTGAACAGATCCTTGAGTGACATCCATGTCTAACATGAGGAAGATGGATAATGGTACAACGAAGGAGTGTGAGAAGGAATGGTCAGACAGTCAAGAGGACAACTAGAAGATAGGAATTGTCAGAATTCTACAGGAGCAGAGAGATTCTGGGAGAATAGGGTGGTCTGATTGTCTCAAAAGCTGCAGATGTCATGGAAGAAGTGGACACTGAGAAATAGACATTAGATTTAGTACTCATATCTATATTATATATTACATTATATATAATATATTTAATTATGTTATAATTTATTTATATCATATTTATATTATCGTGTAATCTTGTAATAAATAGTTTAAGTAAATCTGTGGTATTCAAAGCCACTTTGCAAGGGGTTGGGCTGTGGGTGGCAGGAAAATGGAAATAGCAAGAGATTAAAGGCAACTCTTAGTTTCATTCTGGGTTTAATAGTATGTTTGTAGCCACCAAATTTCCTGAATTTTGCTCTAATATTACTGTAATCCAGAGTGGTTTATTACAGATTAGTTTTTCACATTGACCTTGAAGAACTGTGGGTAGTTTGAACTGCTCCTGGAACTCAATCTTCATATTCACCTTTGGGCTCTTTGTCGGGGAGAAGGGACAAGGATACAGATGAGGATTGGGGGCTCTTGTCAGAAACCCCTTAGGCACCTCTACCCTTAGGTTCTGGTTCAATTACTTCCCAGAAGAAATGAGGGACTCCATCTGGCAAAACTCCCTGGGAAAGTGTGTTTGGAGAGTCTGAAAACACACTGAGAGAATTAGCAGGGCATGGCAGAAGGAAATTAAATAAGATGGATCCCAAACCTCTCCCAAAATCTGGACCAGTATTTTCAACCGGCAAAGAGGAGGGACAATGTATCTCTACCTCCAAGTATTTATGGAACTGGAACATGTGCATAATTAAGTTTCTTTAACAACCATTACAATAACTGTGGATTTATGTTCGCTTATGATGACCAGACGTTTTCTAATTTTTATACTATTTTTAAATTTTATATATTTTATTTTATATGTTTATTTTTAAACTATACAATTCAAAAAACTTGGTAAAAATGTTAATTTCTATTTGTATTTAATAAAAATATTTATAAAAATAAAATATTAAATAAAATAAAATTTAATAATTACAGCTTTTCACCACTTCACCCCTTCCTACCTCTTTAGTCTTCTTACATTTGATTTCCTGTATACACTCTAGGATCCGGCCACACTGGCCTACCACAGGATGCTCTCATCTCCTGTGCCTCTCACTGGGTGCTCCCAAGCCTTAAATGCTCCCCCCCCTCACCACCACCTCTGGGCTTCTTGGGCTTCCTTCAAGGCTCAGCTCAAGCTGTACCTTCTGGAAGGACTTGCCCCTGCCCTGGCTTCTGTCAGTCAAGATCCTCCTTTGTGAACAGCACTGTGCTGAATTCTAGGAATACAGACACAAGCAGTAAGATAGCCTCTGCCTCTGCCCTCAAGAGTGTCCATTCTAATGTGGGAAGATGAATAAAAGGAAGCTAACAAGCTTCCCCCTCCCTACTTCCCTTTCTCTGATATTGTCTTCCATCGACTCTATATATCTTTTATATATTCGGCTATTTACATGTTGTTTCTGCCCCCACTTCCCTTTAGACTGGGAGCCTTTGAGGGCAGGGACCCTAATGTTTGCCTTTCTTTGTAGCCTTAACACAGCGGAGTACTTGGCTTGTAATAAGCACCTAATAAATCTTCACAGGCAGCTAGGTGGGGCAGTTGATAGAACACTGGACCTGGAGTCAGGAAGACTCATCTTCCTGAGTTCAAATCTTGCCTGAGTTACTTACTAGCTGTGTGACCCTGGGCAAGTCACTGAACCCTGTTTGCCTCATTTTCCTCATTTGTCAAATGGGCTAGAGAAGGGAATAACAGACTACTTCTAGAAAACCCCAAATGGGATCTCATAGAGTTAGACAAAACTGAACTATAATAAAAATTCATTGACTTTTGAAACAGTGCAAATATGAGTCACTTGGTTAGGGCTTGTACTAAAGGGGAAATTTTTAGAGTTAAGTGCATCATACTTAGTAGGTTTTCACTTTGATATCAACTAGATTGTAAGCTCCTTGAAATCTGTGTGTTCCATAACCCCAGTACCTCACCAGATCTTATAAACCTAGTTGATACTTGTGTTTGCTGATCAAGTGAGGGTACCATGAGCCTCTCAAACAAACTAAAATCATAATTTACCTCTACCCTCACCCTAAAACAAATTCAGGCTTTATACCTCAGGGTCATTTTGATTACTCCCTTTGCCTTATTTCTCAGCAGCCAATTCCTCAAAAAGTCCTCTCCTTCCTTCCTCCAAAATATCTCTCCACGCTCACTTTCACGAGCCTAGCAAATGCCCTCAGAACCTCTTGCCTGGATTAATTATTGCAGTTGCCTGGCCACTAGCCTTTTACTTCTCTTTTCTCTCTCACAAGTTGCTGCCAGATAGGTTCCCAAAGGATATTTCTGATTATGACCAGATGAACCCTGGCTAGAAAATCTCCCATGACTTGTTACCCACTAAATAAAGTCCAAAATCCTTAGCCTTGAATTCAAGTTCTGCAATTTGGTGTCAACCAACCACTTTTCTTTCCTCCCACGAACCCCTTCCCTCACCATAACAACCTTCAACCAGTCTAGAATACTCACAGTTCCCAGAACTTGCCTTATACATTCATGCCTCCAGACCTCTGTTTATGCTGCTCTGGCTGCCATCCCCCATCTGTCCAGCTCTTAGCCATCCTTCAAGGTACAGTTCAAATGTCAGCTCTTCTATGAAGCCCTCCTGGATCCTCACTGTCAGAAGTGACCTCCCTCTCCCTTCCCTCCACACATACAACCATGCTTTGAAATGAGCACTTTGCATCATGTAATGTCTTTTTTAATCCTACCTACTCAAATGAGGCCATATTTGTAAAAAAAAAAACCAAACAAACAAGCTTAGCATACCTCCTGGAACATAGTATCTGGAACTTACAAATAGTATATTTATTATAATCATGCTTGTAATAAATATATATTAAATATATCATATGCTTATATACTTATGCTTATGGTAGATATATAAAATGGACAATTATGCTTATAGTATGTGTTAAATATATTTATAATAAACATATTAAATATATGCCTATGCTTATATTTAATATAAATCATAAATAAATATATCATTAAGATTTTATATCAAACATATAATTATGCTTAAATACATGCTTATTCTCCCTTTCCTACCTTGTATTGTAATATAAGTATAATACTTTGTTATGGTAATTAATTTATTTTAAGCCTAGAAAATTAATATCTTGGTGTGTAAGTATACTACATTTTCTTTCTTTATCTTTAAGGAATTGGGTTTTTTAAAATATATATATATATATATATTTATTTATTTATTTATTTATTTTATTTTTTGCTTTTTGGAGGGGGAAGTCAGGGCAGTTGGGGTTAAGTGACTTGCCCAAGGTCACATGGCTAGTAAGTGTTAGGTGTATGAGGCTGGATTTGCACTCAGGTCCTCCTGACTCCAGGGCCAGTGCTCTATTCACTGTGCCTCCTAGCCACCCCTAAGGAATTTGTTTTGATGAAGAATTCTGAATTTAGTCACAGTCACTTTAAGTCCCCTTGGGCTCTCTGCCTAAACTTGTACTAATATCTACTTGTAATCCTACTTCACTCCCTGGGTATATTTAATAGCTGAGGCATAGTTCAGTTTACTGGAAACATTTAGTTAATGAAACAGTTGATCATTATTATAATAACTATGGATAGACAGGCTTTTAGGAGAGGAGGTTGGGAAGAGTGCTGACCTTTTCTTGGAACTCCCTTAGCCTAGATCTTCCTCTTCATGATGCTAGCAGAGCCCCAAGAACTCTCCTAAAATATCTTTTTTCTCTGCTATAGTGCAGTCTTTCCTTTGCTAGCTGCTGGCTACTTTCTCCAGTCTCTGGAATCCAGGGGCTCTGTCCATTCTTCTTTCCTCAGTTCTGAGACAGCCACTCTCTTTTATACAAAGTGATTAAGGTGTGACCTAGTCTCTCACACAATGGCTTTGATAGATCCGAAAAGGTATATAGGTCCTATTCACTCTTGGTTCTTATTCTGATTGTTTGACTCAATCAAGGAAATAATTTGCACCTAGTAACAGAGCCAAATTGAGTGGTTTCAACTTGGACCCTGCTCCTTAAACACACACACACATATACACATTATACATATACACATACAAGTATATACACATACATATATGTGTATATATGAGAGAGAGAGAGAGAGAGAGAGATTTTCCTCTCCATATAGATTGACAGTTCTCTACACTTTAGAATTAAAAAGTTAGAAGTTGGAGTTTCCTGGGACACTTGGAGGTTAAGTGATTTGCCCAGTCACCTAGCTGGTCTGTGTCAGATGAAGGACTTGAATCCAGGTTTTCCTGCCAATGAAGCCATCTCTCTATTCACCATACTGCAGCTGATTCCTATGTGCATTTGATTATAATATATAAGTGATCCTATTGTGAAAGGATGTGGTACATGCTTGTTCAATTATTACTTTCTTTACTTGACATCCTACTAGCAATAGCTCAGGAAGCTTACAAGCTATATGACCCTGGACAGCTCACAATCTTTGTGTGCCTCAATTTCCTCATCTGTAAAATGGGGGTAATCTAAGCAACTACCTCCTAAAGTTGTTGTGAGGATAAAAAAAAATGAAATAATATTTGCAATGTGCTTTGCAAACTTTAATTTGTTATTCAGTCTTTTCAGTCTGACTCTTCATGACCTCATTTGGTATTTTCTTAGCAAAGATACTAAAGTGGTTTGCCATTTCCGTCTCCAGTTCATTTTTCAGAGGAGGAAACTGAGGCAAACAGGTTTAAGTGTCTTGCCCAAGGTCACACAGCTAGTGTCTGAGGCTGCATTTGAATCCAGCTTTTCCTGACTCTAGGCATGGTGCTCTATCTACTATACAACCTAGCAAGCCTTAAAGCACTATATAATTCTAGTTGTGATGATGATGAAGAGGAAGAAGAAGAAAAAGAAGACGGAGGAGGAGGAGACCCAGTTACAGTTACAATAGAATGTAAGTTACTTAAGTCAGGGACTCTTTTACTTTTTGTCTTTGCATTCCTGTGTCTGGTATAAAGTAGGTGTCTAATAAATACTTGTTGAGTGAATGAATGCATGGATGGGGTGGATGAGTAATGGGTGGATGGATGAATGAATGAATGAGTAAATAATGGATGGATGGATGAGTTCAACAAAGGTCAATTGTCTAACATGTCAAAAACACTGATTGGCTCTGGAGATACAAAAATGGACCAAAAGAAACCTACCTTACCCTCAAGGAGTTATCATTCTACTGTCTCCTAGAAGGAGATGGAGCCATCAAGATGAGGCTTGAAGTTGTTCCACTAGAAAAAAGAAACCTTATTCCCAGTCTTAGAAACTCTGAGCCTAGAACTGCTTATAAAGACTCAGTTACATTGAGTTACTCTTTATTCTAACTCTGGAAGGCTTTAGATAATGGGGTAGTTGGTGAGACGAAAAGGAAGAGTGAGCCCTAATTATAACCCAACTTCTGATTCCCAGGAGACAATATGGGTTCAGGTAAAGGACCCTTTTAGGTGTATCAATTGATTTATAGATATCATTTGAACATCTGCTTTGTATTATAGGGCATAAAAACAGTAGAGAAGATTCAGTAACTGAAATGATGTGCATAAAGTACTTTGTAAACCTTGAGAAATGATATCAGTATCAGTTATCATTCTCGACATCATTATAATGACAAATCCCTGCTCACAAAGATCTTATCCTCTTCTCTGGAGAGGGCAAAAATATGCAGACAGGGAGTAATTCTTTAACCAGACAGTTTAAATTAATATGCTAAATGACAACATACCAGGGACGATGAGAGAAAGAGTCTTCATGGCTGTATTGATAAGGGTACAAGGAGTCAAAACCATTTCTTCATCTCCTTTCCAGACTTCGTTCCTGACTCTCTGCCCCAGAAACTCACCCACCCTAAACTACCTCTCACATTTGAAATACTCTCCACCCCTGGGGTGGCTAGGCGGACCTGAGTTCAAATCCGGCCTCAGACACTTAACACAAAAACTAGCTGTGTGACCTTGGGCAAGTCACTTAACCCCAACTGCCCTCCAAAGAGAGAGAGAAAAAAAGAAATACCCTCCCTTCCTAGAGCCCCTCCCTCTGACTGGGTTTTTCCTAGATCTTCTATTTAAAGGAGGGTGACCAAGCCAACTATGTCTTTATTCCTCTCCAGTCTTCACTCTTTTTTATTTTTTTTTAATGCTTTATTAACTTCTGATTTACATAGTTCATTTCCGCCAGATTTTGAGTTACAAATTTTCTCCCCGTTTTTCCCCCACCCATCCCCCAAAACAGCAGTCCCACAGGATATCCCCACCTCTGATCTGCTCTCTCCCATATTTTCTCCCATACCCATTTCAACTTTTCCAGTAGGGCATGGTGGATCTCTATATTTCCCAATTATATGTAAATTCACTCTTGACTGTGGCCTTTCTCTACTATGTCTCTATGCTGAGTACTTTCATCTCTCTTTCCACTGTCCCCTTCCCCCCTTTTTATTTTACTGTTGTTTTCCCCTATTAAATTGTAAATTCTTTTACGACAAGGACTATCTTTCTGCTTGTATTTTATTCCTGGTGCTTAGTACAATGCCTGGCAAACAGTAAGCACTTAATAAATGCTTGTTGACTTGACTAGTTAATTACTTCACTCAGTGTAGCCACTTACAGGAGAGCCTGGCTAACAGCCATGGGTGTATTGTGAATGCATCCTCAGCACCTCACTCCTGGACAACTGCAGTAGCCTGATGCCTCAAACATCTCCCCACTCCAGCCACCCTTGCACTCATCTGTCAAATTACTCTCCTTAATGTGCAGATCTGATAATGTCACTGTTCCCTATCCCCCATCCCCCACCCTCACCCCATTCAATAAATTCTAGTCGTCCCCTGTTATCTCCAGGATCATATATAAAACCTTTTTGGCATTCAAAGCCCTTCTTAACCTGACCCCTTCTAACCTGCTTAGTCTTCTTACACCTCACTCCCCCTCCACATACACTGACCTCCTTGCTGTTCTTCTGCATCTCTAAACTCCTGGGATTTTCACTGGCTGTTCCCCAAGCCTGGAATTCTCTCTATCCTTATTGCTGCCTCCTGGCTTCCTTCAAGTCCCTCTTAAGATCTCACCTTCTACTGAAAGCTTTTCCTGATTCTTCTTAATGCTAATCCCTTCCCTCTGTTAATCACCTCTTATATATCTTGTTTCTATCTTCCTTTTACCTAATGATTTGCCTATCGTCTCCCGAATTAAATCATGAGCTCCTTGGGAACTGGGACTGCCCTTTGTTTTTCTTTGTGTCCCCAGTTCTTTACACAGTGCTTGACACATAGTAGGCATTTAATAAGTCAATGCTTATTGACTGATTGACTGAACAGGGCGATTTGTGGCCCAATGATTTGATTACAGAATGTTTACAAATGATTACAGAATAATTATAGAAAGTTTCCAGGGTTAAGACCCCCTCTACTGCACTGTCCTGTCTTGCTGGGCATTACCACAGAGGGATTTGTGTGCCACTGGCATAGAATTTTAGATTTCAGACATGTAGCAAAATTATCCCTTCCTTGGACTCCACACTCATCAAGCAAAACATTCTCTACCTCACATTCGGGGCTGGGGGAGAAACTCTTTTTGTGATTTCCCTATCTTTATAGGGTCGGGAGCAAAATCATCTCTTGAAAGGAAGGCAGCCACTTGGAACTCAAAACTTTAGAAAAAACCCAAATGTTAAATTGTTTTAATGTGTAATTGGGGAAAAATAAAATATTATATAGTAAAAAAAAAAGAAAGGAAGGTAGCTTATTCTCATTTAGGTCTATAGAAACCAGGATGAGGATTATTCTTCTCTATGTATAGGCATGAGGCTTTTAAATCAGTGGTAGTATACACACAGTCTTAATATTAATATTTAATGATATTTTGACCCAGGTATAATTTAAAGCCCATACATCACACAAATGGAACCTCTCTTGTTTAACTTAAGTGGTTCCATCCCTCTGCACAGCAGTATTATTTCACAATTCTACAGTCTACATTGATCATGGTTTCTGCATAAAATTGACTCATGGGGATAAGGCCTTGGGAAAAAAAAAAAAGAATTATCTTCAATGACCCAGGCCACTCAGGCTGTGAAATTTATTCTAGCCTGTTCCTTCCCTTTGGAGAAGGGACAGGTCCATTCTGACTCCCAGGCCTCCAAATTTAGTGCCTTATCAGGAGGCAGCCCATTGATTTGGTGACCCATCTTCCTGCCCAACCCACCAGAAGGAAGTCTAGGGTTGCTCAGGGATTGCAGATGAGCAGGCTCAGTGATCTCTATGATTTTTTTAAAAAATGTTTTACCTTTCTGTTGCTGTTACTGGTCAGTGAGCTTGGTCACTGGACTCAAGGTGGGAAGAACTGAATTTAAAATTTGCCACAGACTCCTAATAATAGCTCTCATTTATATAACACATCCAGGTTTGTAAAACAATTTGCACATGTTATCTCATTTGATCCTCACAACAATCCTATGAGCTAAATGATCTTGGGTGAGTCACTTAACCTGCTTGCCTCAGTTTCCTCATCTGTAAAATAGAGGTAAATAATAGCATCTATCTTAGGGTTGTTGGGAACATCAGATTACATATTGTATATTAAGTTCTTTTCAAACCTTAAAATGGTATATAACTGTTAGCTATTATAATAAATAAGTTGAAAATACTGCTCCTAGGGAAGAGTTGTCTCAATGAGAAATGACACCCTGCTGCCTTGGCCTTTAAGTGTAGGATGTGGTGACTTCAAGTCAGGAACAGACTATGAGAAATGGAGAAAAATTAAGAGATGAGTTTTTCTAGTCTGGTCTTTAGCAAGGTGCCATCTATACCTCTTTTCCCTCTTTATTTTTATTCTCTGAATAGTTTACAATCAGCTCTCAATTATCTGTGGGCAGATTATCCACTTTGTTAGTGGTCTGCAGTCTGGATTTCCACTGAACTGTCTTCTCAGATGTTTGACCCTGCCATAGCTTTGTGGGAGAGTTATCTATTACTAATTAATCAATAATTAAATAGTAGTAATACATAACTAAAGTACTGTCCCTTTATTTCTGTAAAACCTTTCTCTCCAAATCTCTCCATCTCTCCTTCCTCTGAATTACCTATGCTACATAAGAGAAGACTAGCTAATCCCTGCATTGCTTCTATTTGGTTCTGGACAGCAATATCTGTGAGATTTATCTTCGTAGTTATATTTTTTTAAGCTGATGGGGAAATAGGCTTGTATTATATATATATATATACATATAAAAATGTAATAGAAATATGTTTGTATTTTATGTATCATATAAAATATATTTGTTTTATGTTTGAATATGCTTGTATTTTATAAATTGTATATAAATATGCTATCTATATATATCAAGCACAGTTTTACATTAGCTAAAAAATTATAGTATATGTTTATATATATACAACATAAATAAATATTACACATATAAGATACAAACATATTTTCCTGACTAGTTTTTGTGTTATATATTTTTGAATCTATGTATGAGACATATATATTTATGATACAAGCATATTTTCCCATCAATGTAAATATATATAAAATACAAGCATATTTTCCTATCTCCTTAAAAACATGTATTTAGTATACACATATATATAAGTATGCATATATAATATAAACATATTTCCCATCAACTTAAAATGTAGTTAATATATGTATATATATGTATATTACAAACATAGTTTCCTATCAGCTTAAAAAAAATTATAGTTAGGAAGATAAATCTCCTCAGGAAAGATATTGCTGTCCAAAGCCAAACAGAAGCAATGCAGGGATTAGCTAGCCTTCTTTTCTATAGCCTAGGTAATTCAGAGGAAGGAGAGATGGAGAGATTGGGAGAGAAAGGTTTTACAGAAATAAAGGGCCAGTACTTTATTAGGTTAAAACAGGGAACTGAATTTCTCTGATTTGGAGGGCAAAGAAATTCACTACTTTCTGCTTGGTGCTCTGTCCTCCTAATTCTTCTGATGAACGATTTGTCCATAATTAAATACCCTTTCAATCAGTACATTTTAAATGGAAGTGAGGTACCAACTCTTCTCCGCTTGCTGGCTGCAAGGTCCAGGGGGAGTCCAAAGGAGCTGACAGCCAGAGATTTTTAATGACTGGATGAGCCTAGACATGTGTAGGTTGGGAACACATACCAAGTGGGATTTCACACTTCAGAGTGAAGTATTGTTAAAACTGATCCTTTTCTCTCTTTAAGAAAAAAAAAAATCTGTTTTTTCCCTCCTCCTAAATCCCACGTTTGACCTCTAGACAAGGCTGCAAAGACAAGATAAGAGCTCCCCATCAACAGCCCAGGTCTTCTGGCCTCGGGACGGTGTTGGTGAGGGGAGGTAGGGGATGTACTTGGTTTTTAAGGGAGTCAGTATCTTAGTGTCAGGCCACAGACGCTGCAGATGGCCTGCAGTTTGTGAGGCAGCCTTGCAAGAAAGCTAAGAGAAAATCCCAGCTTCTTACTGTTTATGTCCCTGGAGGCCTTTCTCCCTCTCCAAATCCCACCTCTAATGTTTATTACTTGCATGGCTTGGGCAAGTCATTTAACCATTTTAGGCCTGTCTCCTGCATCTATAAAAATGAAGGCATTAGAATAGCTGGGTTGTGAGGTCCCTTTCAGACACCAGGCAAGCAAACCTCATCAGGAAGATTCTTTCTTTGTCCATCTCATAAAAAGGCTTTTATGGACCAGGAATCATAGACCTCAGTCGTGACCTGATCACAATTTATAGAACTGTCTATCCCCTCATTCATTCAAAAACCTCTTATTAAATACCATGTGCCAGGCCCTGGAGATGCAGAAACAGAAATAAAACAGCCTTATTCCCAAGGAGCTCTCATTTTATAGGGGCAAACAACACATGTAAGTGAATTGGATTTAAGTGAGGAAGGGCTGTGCAAGGTCACCAGCCTCACTTTCTCCCCAGAGCCACCTGGGTCCAGTGGCAAGATATAGATCAGGACAACTGGAGATGGCCCTGGATGCAGTGAGAGCCTTTTTTAATTTTTTTTTGCTTTTTTTTTTTTTGGAGGGCAATTGGGGTTAAGCAACTTGCCCAAGGTCACACAGCTAGTTTTTGTGTTAAGTGTCTGAGGCCAGATTTGAACTCAGGTCCTCCTGACTCCAGGGCCAGTGATTCACTGTGCCACCTAGCCGCCCTAGTTTACTTTACTTGTATAAAGTACAAGTAAATAAATGAAAAGTGATTTTTTTTCTCTATTATCTTTTTATTTATTTTGTTAAATATTTCCAAATTACATTTATTTTTTTATTCATTAAAAATTTTTTGAGTTCTAAATTTTCTTCCTTTTCACCTCTCCCCCTTCCTTGAGAAGACAAGCAATTTGATATTGATTATACATGTACAGTCATGCAAAACACATTTCCATATTAGCCATGTTGCAAAAGAAAATGCCACAAAAAATCTCCCAGAAAAATGAAGAGGGTGAAAAATAGTATGCTTTGATCTGCATTAGATTCCATCAGTTCTTTCTCTGGAAGTGGGTAGCATTTTTCGTCATAGGTCTTTTGGAATTGTCTTGGATCATTGTCTTGATCAGAATAGCTAAGCCTTTCAGAGATGATCATTGTACAATATTGCTGTTACTGTGTACAATGGTCTTCTGGTTCTGCTCTCTTCACTTTGCATCAGTTCATATAAATCAAAAAGTGAGTTTTAGGGGAGCGCTAGCAACTGGAGAAATCTAGAGAGGCCTCTAGAACTGGGCTTTGAAAGAGTCTAGAGATTCTATGAGGCCAAGGTGAGGAGGGAGAGCATTCCAGAAATGGAAGACAGCCTTTGCAAAGACACTGAGGCAGGAGATGAGGAGATAAATGGTCCTATAAGGGAGACATCAAATAGAACACGTGAAGGGGAAGCATGAGTAGTGAGCCTGGAAACATGTGCTGGGGATGGATGGTGAAGGGCTTTCCAGTGTGGTCCAGCTATCTTTAGAATGCAAGTGCCTGAAGGCCAGGGACCTCACCTTGCTATGTTTGGTACAAATCCTAGTACACTGAGATTGTAAGGATTTTCTATGATCAGGATCATGGAATCCTAGAATTATAATCATAGAATCAGAATTGGAGTGGATCTCAAAAGACATCTCTATACAACTTCACTTGGTGATCCCATGTTTTCAAATACCATTGCTAGGCTGATGATTTTCAAATCTACTTTGTTGTCGTTCAGTTATGTCCAACTCTTCATGTCCCTATTTGGGATTTTCTTGTTACTTGCCATTTCCTTCTCTCCCTCATTTTACAAATGAGAAAACCAAGGTAAATAGGGTTAAGTGACTTGCCAAGGGTCACACAGTTGGTAAGTGTTTAAGGTCAGATTTGAACTCATGCAGCTCTTTAATCCAGACTCTGGCCTCCTCTGGCTATTCCACAAACAAGACACTCCATCTCTCCCCTCCAGGCATTTTCTCTGGCTGTCCCCCCCATGCCTGGAATGCTCTCCCTTCCCATCTCCACTTTCTGACTTCCCTGACTTCCCTTTGGGTCCCACCCAAAATCCTCCCTTTTACAAGAAGCCTTTCACAACCCCTCTTAATCCTCGTGCCTTCCTTCTGTTAGTTATTTCCATTTTATCCTGCATGTTGTCTCCTTTATTAGATTGTAAGCTCTTTGAGGGCAGGGATTGTCTTTCGCCTCTTTTCATATCCCCAGGGTTTAGCACAGTGCCTGGCACACAGTAGACGCTCAATAAATGTTGTTTGATTGATTTAATACAACTTGTCCCTGATCAAGAGTCCGTCTTATACTCAAATTGTACCCTCACCTACATTTTTTCTTCCCTGAGATGAGTATCCCCACTTCCTCCAAACAGGCTGATGTGGCAGCATCTTGAAATATTCCATTATCTTGTTTGCTGTCTCTAGATACTCTCAGTTCTATCAATGTTCTTCCTAAAGAACTCCTTGTCTAGGGAACAGTGATCAAATCAATGTTATCTTCCTAGAAAGATCAAATTAATCAATTTTTCTGTGGCTTCCCTTCCCCTTCCTCTGATCTCCCAGTTTGAATCACCACTCCCTGGTCACTACTCCCTTACATTGTCTTCTCTTAATAGGATGAAAACTCCTTTAATTCAGCTTAATGAAAAAGTAAACTTAATGTAAATTCTCTTCTTTTTCTATCCATTTCTCTAGAACTTAGCACGGTACTTTGAACAGAGTAAGCACTTAATAAAGGTGTATTCATTCATTCCTGAACTGTGCTACCAAAAACTGAACACATACTTTGGGCGGCTCTGAGGGAGAACAGAGTGGAATAGGGAGATAGCCTCCCTAGCCCTCTGCACTATGGTTCCCTCTTCATTTTGTCTAAAATTTCATTAGCTTGTCTGCCATTCCCCACTATTGGCTCATACTGAGCTTGAAGTCTGTTAAAATTACTGATCTTCTCCAGATAGACCACCATTTAGCCATGCCTCTCCCATCCTATATTAGTGATGTTAATTTTTTATTCCAAATTTAATCCCAAAACTTAATCCCAGTCCCTTGCATGGATGCATATTAAATTTCATTTCATGAGAGCTGACTATTTCTCTTCTTAATTTCTTATCAGGCTGCAATCCGGGCTTCTCCATCAGAAAAAAGCTCTTCACCCAGGAAGATCACTGCAGTCCTGGGATTCCTACCTGGGAAACTCCCTCTGCCCCTTCCTCTGAATGGATGGTTCTTCTGAACCTCCATTGAAGCAGAGTGTCCAGGCCAGACATCTCTCTTCCTTTTTATCAGGCTGCTACACTATGCACTTCTCAGGTACCTTATCTTTCCTTTTCCACTCTTTGGCTTCCTTTTATGTGTTATATTCCCTTCCGAGAATGTGTTATATTCCCTTAAGTGCTGTGAGGGTCTTTCTTGTTGGTTGCAATTATAGTCCCAGCATTCAGCACAATGCCTGGTGTGGATCAGACTGTCCATGGGATTTTCTTGGCAAAAATACTGGAGTGGTTGGCCATTTTCTTTTCCAGTGGATTAAGGCAAACAGAGGTTAAATGACTTGGTCAGGGTCATACTGTGTGGTCAGGGACACACACAGTGTCTGAGGTAGGATTTGAACTCAGGTCTTCCTGAATCTAGGCCCAGAGCTCTATCCACTGAATGGTGGATAGCTGCCTTAGTGTTTAGTAGTAAGCACTTAATATTATCTGATATACTAACCAAACATTTGAGCCTCTCGAGATCATTTTGGATAATGACTCTTTCATGTAGGATTGTCAACTCTTCCTTCTTCCCAGCTTTCTGTCATTTGCAAATTGAAGAAGCATGGTTTCTGGTGCCTTCATCCAAGTCAATTATAGTATTAAACAGCACAGGACCAAGCATAGACCTTTGGGGCCTTTTATCACAGAACTCTGTCCAAGATGACATTGAACCATTCAAGATTACTTGTCTAACATACAGCTCCCCATCTTGTCTGTAAAGCAATGTTGTTATGCAGTTGTTTCAGTCATGACCAGCTCTTGCCATTTCCTTCTTCAGCTAATTTTATAGATGAGAAAACTGAGACAAACAGGGTTAAATGACTTGCCCAGGGTCACACAGCTCAGAAGTGTCTGAGACTAGATTTGAACTCAGGAAGATGTCTTCCTGACTCCAAGCCTGGCAATCTATCCACTGTACCATCTAGCTGTCATCCCCATAGACATTATCAAATGCTTTGTTAAAAACTAGGAGTATGTGTGTGTGTGTGTGTGTGTGTGTGTGTGTGTGTGTGTGTGTAGGAGGAAGGGGGAGGGACATAGCAAATTCTTCATTTCTTGTAAACTACATAAAAAACCCCTGTAATTCTGTCAATAAAGGGCATGAGCTTAGTTTGTCATGACTTGTTAATTTTGATGAAGGTGTGCTGACTCTTTATGGCTTCCTTTTCTAGGTGGTTACTATCCATTCTTTTAATAATACATTTGAGAAGTTTGCCAAGAATCAAAGTCAAACTCATTGGCCTATTATAGTGTAATGACTACTAGTATTTCTTTTTTTTTTTTTAAATGGCCCTTCTCCAGTTCTGCAACCTGTCTCTGGTTCTCCAGGAGCTTTCAAAGAGCACACTGATGTTTTAGGAATTTTAAGTGCCAAGTCTTTTAGTAAACTGGGATAGCATTAACCTGGGACTGGAGTCTTGAGAACTCATCAAAAGCAACTAAGTGTTTTCTTATTCTCTTACTACTGTTTGGTCCTTCCCATTGTAAAGCCTATTCACCTCTGCAGAGAAAATAGAAACAAAGTAAGATTTGGGCAGTTCTGCTTTTTCTCTACCATCCATTATCATCATCTTATCTGCCCTAAACAGTGATTCCAACCCTTATCAATACCCTTCTTTCCTTTAATAAAGCTAAAAGCACAACCATTTTTATTGCCTTTAACTTCCCTTACTAGACTCAACAGATTCTGAGCTTCAACACTCCCAACTGTTTTGAAAGGATCACATTACTCTTTTTTATTCACCTTCCATCATATGTCCTTGCTTCCCTCTTCTGTACATCTTTGTAAAATCTAAGTTGGTAAGTGAAATCAATCCCTGGTTATCCATATTCATCTTTTTAAAAGAGCGCCCATTTTTCTACCTCATCAGAATTGTTTTCCTTTGTATCTTGAGGATTTCATTCTCATTGTAATCTTGCTTTCTCTAGACAAATTTTTTTTTGGAGGGGGAAGGGCAGGGCAGTTGGGGTTAAGTAACTTGCCCAAGCTCACACAGCTAGTACATGTCAAATATCTGAGGCTGGATTTGATCTCAGGTCCTCCTGACTCTAAGGCTGGTGCTCTATTCACTGTGCCACGGGCCTCTACCTTTACTTTCTCTGAATCCTTGGAAATCTGCTTTTCTACAGTCTAAGGACCATGTCAGCCTAGACAGTTGGAAATGACTGAACAGCAGTTTATAATGGTAAGGCTTGTGCTTTAGGAAGATTATTTTGGACCAGGGACTGGAAAGAACAGAGACTAGGAGCTGAGAGAACAATTAGAAATTTATTATAATACTTCAGGCAAGACTTGATGAGGGCATGAATTATGATGATGGCCTTGTAGGTGTAGAGAGTTGCACAGATGCAAGAGATGTTGTACAGGTACAGTCAACAAGACTTGACAATTGATTGAATGTGGGCATGAAAGAGAGGGAAGAGTTGAGGATGAGTCTGGATGCCTGGAAGGACGGTGATGACCTGGACAGAAATAGGGAAGTTTGGAGGTGGGTGAGGTTTAGGGACCAAGACAATGAGATTCTTTTTTGGACATGCTGAGGCTGAAATTCTTATGGAGCATTCAGGAAGAAGCATCTCACAGATGATACAGAACTGAAACTCAGGCCACATTTAGGCAATGGATATTTGGATTCTCAACCCAGCCTCATCTTTCCCTTGCTTTTGTCCTGACTCCCATTATTTTCTCCTCATCTTTGGCTGAAGTGTCTTTATGAATTTTGTTGTATAGATTGAGTGATAAGCTCATGACCCTAAGTTTATTGTAGGAAAGAGGGCACTTCAATACATTCACCTGCAAGTCAAGGCATCACCCTCATGATGTCTTGGCCCTCTGAAAGAATGAAGGACAAACAGCAACAAGGGCTATTCCTATGATTTCATTTGTACTGTGACCCAAAGAGTCAGACACACCTGAAGGTTGGTCACAGAACATGAGATATTTGACAAAAAAAAATTAAGGACAAAAAGTCTCAAGTTAAAGAACAGCCAGCTAGGGGCGGCCAGGTGGCTCAGCAAGTAAGAATACCGGCTCCAGTGTCGGGATGATCTGGGGATCAAATCCGAGCTCAGATACTTAGTACCACACTCAGAAATAACTGGCCATGTAACCTTGAGCAAGTTACTTAACCCCAATTGCTTTAAAAAAATAAATAAATAAAAATAAAGAACAGCCAGCTGAAGTAACTACAGTAGAGCTAGGCGAAAGCATGGGGCTCTGGGCTTGTAGAGAGGCTACAAGACTCAGCTAGATCTTTTGGGATGGAGAAGATGGAGTTGTCTTTGGATGTCTATGGTAACTGACCTGAGGGAAAGGAGCTTTCCTGATGTGTGAACAAGTAAAAAGAGAGAAAAAAGTAAGGGGATCTCCCCCGCCCCTTATTAATTAGCTCCTTCTTGTAACTGACTATTCACAACCCCATTTCAGTTGTTCTTGGCAAAGATACCAGAGTAATTTATAATTTCCTTTTCCAGCTCATTTTACAAATAAGGAAACTGAGGTAAACAGGGTCAAGTGACTTGGCCAAGGACACACGGCTAGTCAGTGTCAGATGTCAGATGTCAGATTTGAACTTAGGAAGATGAATCATTCTGACTCCAGGCCTGGTGCTTCACTCACTGCATCCCCTAGCTGCCCCCAAGTTGTTTTACCAAATAGCAATTATCTTGTATTCATTGTTTGCTATTGAATTTAACTTGGCCTTACTCTTTAGCATTGACATTTAGCTCTTGGAATTTTCCATGGCAGTGGGAGGCCACCACAGCAGCCCATCACTTGCTCATTCAGGATTCTTGCTAAGTGTCTCATTTGGTCTAACACTGAATAAAGGAAAGCTCAGTGCACATAGCAAGCATGTCGTTATGTTTCCCTCTCTGAATTGACCTGGCTGCTTTTATGTAAATCAACTCATCAAGGACAAGGTGCGTGTTTTCATTTTGTTTTTTATCTTATCATGGCCTAATGTAGCACACAGTCGGCACTTAATAAATGCTTGGTAATTGACTTAGTGATTGATCCTTTAGCTTGAAGGCACTTCCCTGTTGGTTTCAAAAAAAAAAAAAAGAGGAATTCTGGGTATTTGCTACAAGGTTCCCAGGCTAACAGCCTTTCCTATAAGGATGTACAAATGAATACCTTCACCTTCCAAATACTGCTCTCCCTCCACCCTCCTCCACCCCCAATCCCTCCAGCCTCCCACCGCACAACCCAAAACAAAACAAAAAGCCCAGCAGCAACAACAGACTCTCTACTCCTTCCTCTCTCCAGGACAGTGTGACATCAGAGAATTAACACTGAACTAGGCAATCAAAGATTTGGGGTATACTTCTGGCTCAGTGGTGTGACCCAGGGACCATTACTACTCTGAGCCCCAGTTTCCTCAGTCATAGAATGGGAATAAGGAAGTTGTGATTCTAAGGTAAATTGTTATTTGTCAAGTGGGTGGTGCTTTCCAAGGATGCATTTTAATGTATAGGGACAGGTAATGTACCGGTCATTAATGTCCATTCACTGGAAAGAAGTCTACCACACAGTTTATCTGGGGTTATTTGGACCAAAAAATACCCTTCCAACATCTGACCAGTATTTTCAGTTTTCAGTTGCTTGTTCTGGTACCATGTATACACAGTCTACTCTAATCCTCAACACTGTAATAATAAGTTGGGAGGGTTAAAGCCTTTAATAACCTGGCCCCCTGCTATTCCAGCCTTCTTGAAGCTTACATCCTTCCCTCTCCCCACCACGAGCTCTCCACGTTCAGGGACTGTCTTTTGGCTGTTCCTGGAACAAGACCATCCATTCCCCCATTAGACTGCGATAAATTAAATACACAAAAAGCAAAACAAAAAGTCATAAAATTCATATACACAATCAGGAGAAATTTGGCTAACAAAGTTTTTAAATCCTACCAACAGGGTAATGAGCTCCCCACTGTTTTAATAGGAGCAGTTTCAGAGTTCCCAGGAAAGCTGACTTCCCCAAAACCATTAGAAGAGGTCACTGTACATTTACCTCAGCTCTGCCCTGCCCCACCCCCACCCCCCAATCTTTGGGCCAAAATTTAAAAGTCAGTAGAGTTAGCCCCAATCGGTTCATGTAACATGTAGAAGGAAAAAGAAATAAAAATCTTTCTCACTTGAAACTTCTAATGGCTCAAAGAAACAAAAAGAAAAGTTTATCCCTGTGGCATTGCAAACTTTGTTTTATGGATCTAAGTAATACATCTCTCTATATGCCACATTCTAAGTTTTGAGTATTCACATTGATCAGATCTCATTTTGAAAGTCTCTGTAATAACTATTCACCTTCTCCTCGCTCCTTCCTAAAGAAACATCCCAAGCTTAATTAGGATTCCATTTCAAAGTATGTTTCTATAGAAAGATATTTATATTTGAGGTTTCTTTACATTATAAAAGAGCTAGAATTCTATGTATAGCAAATGCTAATGCAATACCAAAGAAACCACAGCAAAAAGAACCTTTGAAAATCAGTCTCATAGGGGCAGCTAGATGGCGCAGTGAATAGAGCACTAGCCCTGGAGTCAGGAGGACCTGAGTTCAAATCCCGACCTCAGACATTTAACACTACGTTGTGATCTTGGGCAAGTCACTTAACCCCAATTGCCCTCCCCCCAAAAAGCAGAAAAAAAAATCAGTCACATAGAATCACAGAAAATTAGAAAAAGAAGGAGCCTTAGATGCAGAGCCATTACTAGGGTGAGATCAAAGAAATTTTGGCCAATGAGGCTGAAAGGTATAGGGTTGTAAGAGCACATAAACACCTTCAAAAAGGAGAAACAACTGAACCCAGCACCTACTTGGTCAGAAAAAGCTCTGGAAATGGGACCCAAGGTCACCTCCTCCCCAGTCCCTTTCTTCCCCAGTGGAGCCAGCCCTCTTTGCTTCTCTTGGGGTCTCTGTCTCTCCATCATGGCGTTATGTCTCATACACATTTGTTAAGTATTTACTCTGTGCCAAGAACTGCGTTAAGCCCTGGGTATACAAAGAAATGTAAAAAATCAGAAAACTCTATCCTTACTCTTACAGGATTCACATTTTAATGAGAGAGACAACAGACATATATGGATGTGCATACAAGATATATACAATGTAGATGGTAGGCACTTGGAAGGGGACAGGGAAGGGACCATCCCAGCAAGGAGTCTTTGGGCTGAGTTTTGAAGGAAGCCAGGGAAATTGGGAGGCAGTGTTGAGGGGAACATTTCAGGCGGAGTTGGAAGATGGTGAATGAAGGAGTGTTATGAATATGCTTCATGTGTGAACGTAGCAAGTGGACCAGTGGGGAAGGGTCACAGCGTTGGTGGAGGGAGTAAGGTGTAAACATACTGGAAGGGTGGGAAGGAACTGCTTTAAATGTTAAATAAAAGATTTTATATTTGATCCTGGAGGAAACAGGGAGCTACTAGAGTTTACTGAGTAGGGAAGTTACATGGCCAAATCCCAACTAGACTTGTCTTTTTAAAGACTTTTAAGTTTTGAATCAACTTTGAAGTTGATTTGAGGACACCTTTCATGCTTACCCCAGGCAGGTTTTTTGTTGCTTGCCCCAGGAGTCAGAATTGGTAGTTACTGATCTACTTTGAGAGCCTCTAGGCCAAACCTATCATTTTATAACCACAGTCTCCGAGGATCAGAGAAATTAAGTGACTTCATAGCCTCAGGAAATCTCAGAGGTGGGAGGACCTGAGCCACCATCCGTCAGAACTCATATCTGAATGAAAAATCTCCTCTAAAGCATTCTTGATATTATCCAGCCTCTGCTTATTCAAGGTCATAGTCAGTTAACTACTGATCTGGGAAAGGCACTCCGGCCCTTGCCTTGAACTCTGCTACACTTTCTGCCAAATTGGGTTGCCTTGGAAGGCACCTCTTGCCCCTTTGTATATCATAACCCAGCTTCATTTCATTCTGGCAGAGATGTGTCCAGACGAGCCACCCGATGGATCCATTCCCTTCTGTTCTATCAAAGATTTTCTGGGAAATGAAATCAGAAATGGACAAAAATCTAACCAAAATTGGAGTGGCAATTAGACCTGGTAAATAAATCTACATATGTGTTTACCAGTTCAAAGTGTAGGGGGGGAAAAGTTGAACATATTCTCCTGACCCTCCCCCAAAAAGTGGTAGCAAAAGGGGCCTGGTTTTCAGTCCTAAACTGAATTTCTCCTTGCTCATCTATGCTAGAGAGGGGGGAGGTGGTCAAAGTGGAGGGGGGAAGGAGAGAGGGAGAACTCTCAGATTATTGACAAATCATCTTCTCCGGCTGAGTCATGGAAGAGAGCTGGTGGGCTCTAGAGAAAACTGCATCCAGCTTTCTGTAGCCAGGGGAAAGGTCGCCATAGACACAGGACTGGGGAGGATGGGGAAGTGGGGGAAGGGGACAATAGGGCTCTAAAAATAGACCTGAGCAGTTTCTTTTCACATTCATCTAACTTGAAAGATTCCATCTCCAAGCTACGGTTTCTCCACCATTGATCTCTGCTGGGCATCACTGGTACAAATTATTCTGCAGTGGAAAGATTGGCTTTTCTGCAATGCTGAGAGCTAACCATCAATATTTGAAAGCCCATCTGTGATTATTCCACAAGAGTTCTGAGTACAGAAAATCTATGTTCAAATGTGTATTTAGCTGCAAAGCTATAAGAAATAATTTCGGCTCAGACAGAGGTAGAGTGTCATATTGATCAAGAATTAGGCACCCGAGGGATAGATAGGAAAACTATTGAAGGAATAGGTCTTTGCATATCAGTCCATAATCTGTGATTTCTTTTGTGTAGGATTCTTCCACCAATCAGTGTATAGTCCATCTATTACTTAGCAGATATATCTTAGAGATTTATCTAGCTGTGAATTAGAGAAAGCTTAAGTGACACACTCATGGTCACAAGGCTAATAATAAGCTCAGAGGCAAGATCTGAACCCAAGACTACCTGATTCCAAGTCCAACATCCTTATAACTTCACCACTTGGCCTCTCTGCTTTGCACACAAGAGGGACTTAATTTAATGGTTGTTAAAATAATGTAAAGACAAAACAACTTTGAAAGACTTAGGAACTCTGACCAACACAGTGACTAGCCACAATTCCAGAGGACTCATGATCAAACAAACCAGTCACCTCCAGATGAGTGCAGCCTAAGGCATACGTTTTTGGACACGGCCAGGATAGGAATTTATTTTGCTTGACTTTATAAGTTTATAACAGGCATTTTGTTTACCTTGCTTTCTCAATGAGGTACCATGGAGGTAGGATGAGAAAAAACAGATCACAGAAATAAATATAATTATTAAAATTTGTTAAATTTAATTATTGTGTACTGTAAAAAAGGAAAGGACTAGGCAAGTATTAATTTGATTTAATAATATTCAAGAACTCCTGAGTAATTCCGTACTCCAGATGAATGTATTTTCAACCCACACAAAGCTACCAACTGGACATTGTGACCTAGTTGCCAATTTGTAACATAACCACCCACAGCAAAGATGAACTAAAGCCATACTTTTTATGTATTCGGAGATTCCAGGAGAGAATTCTCCACTTTGAAGCTATGAAAGAGCTGGTGTACACCATGAAATCACATCCACACCTCCTTGATCCAATGCTCTCATTGGGTAGGGTACGGGGTCTCTAGACTACTAGAAGGCAGCAGAACAAATTAAATGGAACTATGGCCATTTTAGGTTTCCCTTTAGGTTATTGAAGAATTTTTTACTCAAGTAACCAACAGATATTTTTGTGTGACTCTCTTACCCCTGTAAATAGAAATATTCAACACGTGACCTTTTCAAAGAGAACAAAAGAACACTAGAGTATCTCAGTCTGGGGTCACAAATGGGAGCAGACAGATTCTACATTGGGTTCATCTTATTTTGGGGTCATCCAGGTGCTCTTCTGTAGGCTGCTCTCTGAATCATCAAACTCTTGCTTTTTACATTTCACTCCATCAGAAAACACAGTCATATTTTTATTTTTCAACATTTGTACTTCACATTTTCGTATTTTGACAACCAAAAGTCGAGGGGGTTGTTGTTTTCAATCCAGTGTACAGAATCAAACAAAAATGAAACCAAAAGGCCCATGTAATGGAGATCGCAGGTCAGAATTCATTCCTGGAGGTCATGATTGCTGATAGTCGCCTAGACTATCAATCTACGGTTTCTTTTCAACTTCAGATCAAGTGAGGGAGTGAAGGAGGTGGGGGGGGGGGGGTCTTTATAATACGGCTGATGGTTATTAAGCTAATTGCCATACCACCAATCTCATAGTTTTAAAGATAGAAAAGGATATGTTGGAGCACATTAATGAGTGACCACAAAATTAACTTTCATTCCAGTATTTTACAAGTAAGTCTGTTTTCTAGAGCTACCAAGGAAAGTCTACAGAGAAAAGAGAAATAAAAAAAAAAGCACAGAAGGTCTTTTCACGCAGAAGACTCCCAACAACCCACTATGACTGTAAACCACCATTTATTAAGGGTATTTAATCAGATTTCTGATGCAGGTTACATTTTTGCAGTGAAATCTTAGGATTAGATTCTTACTCTTGTCAATGAAAAACTGGATATTTGAGTCTCCTCACTAACCACAAAGCGACTTCAGTCAACAAATTTCACCAAAATCTAATATAGAAAAGACATGCATAACACCCCTTGCCTAGTGCCTTTTCCCCTGTATTGTACTGTAAGTTTCTACAAATACGTATGGTCTTTTCATGTGACCTAAATGATCTATTTTTGCTAATGTGGTCTTGGGTCCCCTGTCAGCCTGTCCTGATGGACTCTAGGTAACAATATTCTTGCTCACAAATTTCAGGTGTGACCCCTTATGAATGGTTGGTCCAAATGTCTCCTAGCTGGTTATCCTTGACTAGTGTATTGCATTCTGCTTGGTGCTTGGAAAACAACTGGCTATTTGGGCTGAGTAAAAGTATAAACATAAGCTTGAAGTATAGTCTTGGATCAAGTTATTGTTATATAAGATCAGTCCTTGTCTTCTAACCCAGTCCCAGGAAGATTTTCTCAAATGACAGCTGAGTACCTTAGAGGTTATGTCCTTTGTTGCATCCATATATATGTATGGGTCACAGGTTCAAGGTCAGTTTACACTTATGCCCCAAACACACAGTCCTCTTAACATCATGCAACCCTCTTGTCTTTCTCTTAGATTATTTACCCAGAACGGAGCTCATATATGATCATGCCTAATTTGGAGGATATCTGCTGGGGAGTAGAGAGAAGGGGAAAAGAGAAAAGGAGACAGGTATTGCCATTTCTATTGCGGTCATATCCCATAAACCCTATGGCAAATGGCAGTCCTTGGCCGATGCACCCCAACAACCAAGCTGCCTGAAGCCAGAATAAAGAGAACAAAGCTTCCAGCAGGAGAGTGTAAGAGAGCCTAGTGACTCGTGTCTTTTTATCTATGCCCAAATCCGGATTGACCACAGTGCACCTCCTTTTCCCCAGCGCAATACTCTTTTCATTGTTGCCAGATCTCAGATTCTAAACATCAGTATTGCCTTTAAAAAAAAAGTCTAACTTTAAATTCTGGGTCAACCATCCTTCATACTCTGTGAGTCAAGGATGTGGCCAGTGAGACATCTTCATCTAAAGATGCCTGGCAGAGAATCTGTGTTAGTTACATTGAAAAAGAAGCAACAGTGATTTGATGGGTAACTTACCAGCTCCTGATGTCTGAAGAGCTGCAGCACCAAGCTCTTTCTTTCTTTACCTGCTTTCTGCTCTCATGCACTCTCTCTCCCTCTCCCTCTCTCTCTCTCTTGTGTACAGATTGCAGTGAACTTACAGAAGGAGCTGGGACAGTGTTTCAAATGACTTAAGAAAGAGAACAGGAACAATTACTTCGTTCTCTTTTTCTCAGATGAGTACCTTCGGGAAGAAGGAAGGAAGGGAGGGGAGAGGGAGGAAGTCAACAACCCTTTGCTTTCCTGAAAAAAAATAAGGAAACAGAAGATAGACATCTCGTTTTCTCTTAAACAAAATGTTGGGGAGGGGGGGGGAGAGCTTGGAGAAAAAAGAAAAGAAAATCCAAAAAAGGAATACCTCCAGGGGGCTGGGAGCACCCGGCTCCTGCCTGGAGAGGCTGATTGTCCAGAGTGTTGTCCTGTCCAAACAAATGGACCTCCAGAAGGGCCTGACTCCTGAGCTCACTCGACTGGCTGCTATCTGGTTTGCAGAACCGACACAGCCAGAGGGGAACAAATCACTTCATCCTGACTCTAAGCAAGGGAAAGTTTTGTCTGTCTGACTCTGGAGAGACGGCGGCCATTGAGATATGGAAGCGGCCAGTCAGGGCAGTGATTGAACTTAAAAAAAAATTGAAAGACCAGTTTAGCATTTTGGTGGAGTTTTGCAGCCAGACTCCGGTTCTTAGAGTTCTCTTGGAAGGAGATATGGGGCTGATGCTTTGACCATTTGGGTTTATCCATTATATCAGTCCTGATTTTGATTTGACAATACATTGTCAAAGTAATTTTTCCCACTCCCCTACATGCACTCAGATCCAACAATTGGGTACCACCAAGCCTAACTGAACGTTTCACATATATCATTCCTCAAATCTTTAAGGCTTCTCAGCTTTAGGTAACTCTTAAGATATTATGAGACACTATGCTGGGCAATGAGTGGGATACAAAATTTAGATAAGATACTGATCTTGTCCTCATACAGCTTCCTAGTAGGAAGATTTCTAAACTGAATAAAATCAAATGAGCTTCCTAAGAATTGATAAGGGTACAACTTTCTAAAACCCACAGTTTCACTTGACAACCTACAAATCGGCAAAGATAGCCAAGAAAAAAAAGGGGGGAGAGAGGGAAGCAGTTAATGTTTGGGGGGGGGGGTATGAAAAAATGGTATGCTATTTTACTTACTGTTGGAAAAGCTGTGGTCAGCCCAACAATTCTGGAAACCATTTTGGAATTATTATAAGAAAGTGATAAAAATGTCCATCCTTTGGACTCAGAAGTTCCTCCCAAAGAGAGCCTATGCTAGACATGTATAAGAAAGAAAAATCTCATGTACACTAAAATATATAGCAGCATGTTGTTCCTTAGAGACAGATCTAGGAGCAAAAGAGACGTCCATTGATTAGCGAATGACTCAAAATTGTGGTACATAGATGTAATAGATTATTACTGTGCCATAAAAAGTGAATTATGAAGAAAATAGAGGAGCATGAGAAGACATATCATCATGAAGAGATGTAAAATAAAGTAAGCCGAATGGAGGGAAAGAGTACACGCGAGGACCACAACAAAGTGACCCCTGTGTAACAATGATGACCAAGCGGGACCGCGAAGACGAGATGAGAAAATGGCCCTTTCTCCCCTCTTTGCAGAGGTGGGGGGACTGTGGTCATGGGACAATGCACACACTGCCAGACTCAGTTGATATGTTACTCAATTTTGCTAATCTTGGTTTTTTTTTTTGATCTCCGTTTTTGTCTTTGTTATAAGGGATGCAGCTTTGACTAGGCGCAGGGGTGGACATTTGGATTCAGTCAAAGGGCCGCACTTGAGGACCTAAGAGAACTGAGGCCTGGAGGCCACAGGTTTCCCACCATGGACTAGGGGATGGGAAGGGATCTATTTGGAAATAAAGGTGATAGGAAATCAAAGATATCTTTAAAAAGAATCAATGAGACAGTGGCTAAGAATGGAAGGGAAGAAGATAACAGAGGAGAAAATCCATGCCTTCTGCCTTATCTATCATGTGACATTTAGGCAAGCATGGAAGCTGAACTCTGCTCAAGGGTAGCTTCCTACCAAGAAGGAACTTGTCTGAAGCTTTCCCCATTTGCTTTCCTGTGCTCTGTTATGCCCACCACTGGATCTTTCTGCCTCTTCAATCAACTGCCTCAAGGTAAATGTATCAGGTCATTTTCACCACTTAGAGGAACAAGCAGTTACACAGACCTTTGTGGTAGCAGGAGGAAAACCAGCCCTTGGGGTTACTTCCTTTATTTAGCAAAATGGGGAAAAAATTGGGTAGGGAAGTTACACCTGAAAGCAAGAATCAAGTGAGCTTAGAAGGGAACATTTGAGGAGGGAGTAAATAGCATAGAGTGTGGAGTGGAGAAGACTTGGGTTTGAATCCTTCCTCCGACAGTGCTGTGACCCTGGGGAAATCATTTCATTTCCATGAGCCTCAGTTTCCTCATTTGTAAAATGGAGGCACCAAGAGCATCCACCTGACAAGGATGTTCTGAGGATTTAAAAGAGATTATGTGTATCAAAGACTTTCTAAACCTTGAAAATCTATATAAATGTCAGCCAATGTCATTGTTGTTGTTCAGTCTCTAAAAGGAGACTGAGAAGTGGGGTCCTTGATCTGAAGTGGTTTTTTTTAAATTTTTTTTTTTTAAGCAATCGGGGTTAAGTAACTTGCTCAAGGTTACACGGCCAGTTATTTCTGGGTGTGGTGCTGAGTATCTGAGCCCAGATTTGATCCAGGTCATCCCGACACTGGAGCCGGTACTCTTACTTGCTGAGCCACCTGGCAGCCCCTAAGCAATTGGGGTTAAGTAACTTGCTCAAGGTTACACGGCCAGGTGTTTCTGGGTGGGTGCTAAGTGTCTGAGCCCAGGATTTGATCTTCAGGTCTTCTCAACACTGGAGCCGGTGCTCTTACTCGCTATGCTACCTGGCCGCCCCATCTAATGTGGTTTTTACTGCAATCCTTGGTTCTGGAAGGTAATTTCTTTGCTTCATATAACATCTCTCCCTTGGATTTGTCCAATAGTCTTTATAGTCAGCTTAATTTAATTTAATTAAAAATGTTTATTAAGTTCTTACCAGGTACAATAATATGCCATGCTAAGCACTGGGTAAGATACAGGGTAGAAAAGCATGGCTCTTGCCTTTTATATAGCTTACAATCTGGTTAAGGGATGTGATATACACAAATGACTATAAATACAAAATAATATATGATACATATTTAAAAAAGGAATGAAGTACTGTATGAGGCCTAAGGGAGAAAGGGTCATTACCAAAGGTGGGAATCAGGGAAAACTTCTTGGAGGAGGCAGCTTTGAAGTTGAGCTTTAAAGGATGGGTAAGAACTCGGCAGATGTGTGTGTGTGTGTGTGTGTGTGTGTGTGTGTGTGTGTGTGTCTGTAGGGGTCACTATGTGAAGTGTGACTACAGGACATATATGAAAAGGAGAATATGGAGGGGAGTAGTATGATAAAAGTACAATGGCCTGATGGAGGGAGCTGCTGGCACAGTGGATAGCATGCTGGGCCTAGAGTCAGGAAGACCTGAGTTCAAATTCAGACTCAGACATTCACTAGCTGTGTGACCCTGAGTAAGTCATTCAACCTTTGTGTTCTTTACTGGAGAAGGAAGTGGCAAACCATCCAGTATCTTTGCCAAGAAAATCCCATACAGGATTGCAAAGAGCTGGACACAACTGAACAACAAAGAATGATCCGAAGTTGTAGAGGGCCATGAATATTACACAAAGTAGCTGAAACTTTTCTCAGCACTAAGTAGAGAGTCACTAAAAGATTCTGAGCAGAGGAGTAGTCTGAGCAGGTCCACCAAGAAGACAAATCTTGAATTAGTAATAGTAGTTAGGATCTATATGGATCTCTCCTTAAATTTTGCAAAACATTTTACCTCTGTACAAGGATGGATTGGAGGGGAGCAGAGAATGCAAAGAAGACCCGTCAAAAGGCTATTTCAATAGCTCGTGCCAAAGGTCATGTGGGCATGTGCTTGTATGGTGGCAGAGAGGAGGGGAAGAAGAAGGTTGCCACAGTGTTGAAAGGGCAGGATTATAGGACTTGGTGACCAACCGAGAAGAGAACGGTAACGCCATGATGGCAAACAGAGAACACCAGGTGAATGATGGTACCCCTGACAGAAATAAGCTCCCATGCATTGTGTTTTTCCAAAGTAGCAAGGAGGTAGAGGGAACAGGGGGATGTTATCATCTCCATTTTCTAGGTGGAAAAAAAACAGTTGAGGCCCCAAGAGATTCAATGTTTTATTTAAGATTATAAAGCAGCTCAAGAACAAATTCAGAATTTTAACTATGGTCTTCAGACACCTACTTTACTGAGTATAATACAGAGAGCACTGCTGAGCTCAGGTTGGGAAGACTCATCTTCCAGAGTTTAAATCTGGCCTCAGATGTTTACTAGCTGTGTGACCCTGGGCAAGTCACTTGACCCTGTTTGCCTCAGATTCCTCAACTGTAAAATGAGCTGGAGAAGTAAATGACAAACTACTCCAGCATCTTTGCCAAGAAAACCCCAAGTAGGGTCATGAAAAGTCAGACAGGCCTGAAAACGACTGAACTAATTGACAACTAAGCTACCCATAATAAAAGCTAAAATAAGAAAAAAGAAAAAAGCTTTTACTACTAGCAAAGGCCCTGAATTTGGAGTTACAGGATATGAGTTCAAATTCCAACTTAGTCACTTACTGTGGCAATTTCCTCATTACAGTTTCCTCATCTGTAAAACAAGGGGGTGGAACTGTGTGAACACCAAGAACCCTTCCAACTCTGAGTCTAGAATCCCATGAGGATAAATGAGTCTCCTCAACCTTTTAAAATGAGAAATAGAGTCAAGGAAGTTACATTCCAAAAAGGAAAAGCAAGAGGTTTAAAGACTAGGGGAGAGGGAAAGGGGGAGAATGTTGGGGGAATGGAACAAGATCCAAGGTTTGCTTTTGAAATGGGACAGTGAATAGTCAGGAACCAGAGAGTGTTGGACGTCAAATTTAACATTCTGTAGATGCTAATGAGGAAGAAATGGATGAACATGAAATGCGACCAGGGGTGCCTGACAGAGGACTTCAAAGTCAGTCAGTGATCAGTAAACAAGAAATCAGGGTAGGAACTCAGGGAATGAGAAGGAACAAAATGAACTTGGCCTGCAGAGTCCTCTTGATGACAAAGCAGTTCCGAAAAGTCCCAGCCATGTCCAGAATGACTGTCAGAGCAGCAGCATTGGGCTGTTTGTATATCTTTATTCCTTTTTGTGACATTCCAGACTGGACTGACTTGAGTCATTCAACATGAAGAGCCACAGGAGTCCGGGTGGAATCCAAAGGATTTCCCTCCAAAGAACCCAGAATGTGGGGATTGTCACGTTTAGACCCTGCTGTTGTTTCCAAGCCAAATGACCACTGCAGCCTTTAAGAACCAACATTCAGGGTTACACAAAGTGCCAGAATACCTTCCCTCACCAATGTCTCTTAGAATCCCAATCTACCTCCTCCCTTAAAGCCTTTCTTGGCCTAGGCCTTCCCTTTGATAGGCCTCTCCCCCTATAACTGTTTACATATCCTGATTTTGCCTATCTGTCTACCTGATGTTTTTCCCTAAAAGAATATATATTCCCTGAAGGTAAGGACTATTTCATTTCTGTCTTTGTATCCCCGGGACCTGACAAATAATGCTTGTTGAATGGAAAGTGAGGTGGATAAAGTGCCTGGCCTAGAGTCAGGAACACTTATCTTCAGGAGTTCAAATCTGGCCTCAGACACTTCTTACTGTGTAACCCTGGACAAGTCACTTAATCCTGTTTGCCTCAGTTTCCTCATCTGTCAAATGAACTGGAAAAGGAAATAGAAAACCACTCCAGTCTCTTTGCCAAGAAAGCCACAAATGAGGTCACAAAGAATTGGACAGGACTGAAATCATTGAACAACTACTATAATATGTCCTATCCACTCCTACTGAAGGTTGGCTTTTATCATACAAACCAGGGTTGGATAACCTCCACAGAGCATGCCAGGACAATTCCCAAACCTGCCCTGTGCCAAACTATTTTGTCCAACGAGTTTATTTTGCTCTTGCAGGAGAGAGATTCAGTGAAAAGGTCTTCCCATTTCACTTCATTCTTCCAGACCTTATTCAATATTCAAAAATAATTATCTAGCATGCATAAAATCACTGCAGAAAGCCTGAAGGTAGGATGCCCAAGGCCCTGCTTTTAGGGTCACAGGGGAGATTCCTAATCAGATCATTGAATTTTACAAGGTGTAAACTTCAGCAGTCTCACATTTTATGATGATACTGATTAGAAGCGAAGGAAATGAAGATTTCCAGTCTAGACAACTAAAGGGATAGACTTGTTTAGAAACAGACTCTGCTTTGCCACTCTCTCACTTACATTTGTGTGAAATCCCAGGGAAGTTCCCTAAGGAGAAGCAGGTATCGAAGACCTTCCGTGGTAAGAGTGATTATAAAGGCAGGGGCAGGCACAAGGAGAGCCAGAGCCCCCACCACAAAGGGGGAACTAGCCCAAAGGGTCCTTCCCTCTTGTGGGAGGTGCAGAGTGTGTCAGCTGGAGCCTGGTCCAGGCCAGCCATGCCATCTGCTGCCCAGAACCACTTCAAGAACAGTACACTTGAAAAAAAAAGATGGTTAATTGATGTATTTACATAACAAGCTTTTGCAGATTATGCTCCCCACCCCCACTCCCTGATAGGTCTCTCCTAATAAAGTAAAACAATTAAGAGAAACTAACAATGCAATGACCTTATCTCAAAGTGCATGCACCATTCCATTTCTGCAGCACCTCTTTCCACAACCTCTTTATTTTTAAATTTTTTTTTTTAAGCAGTTGGGGTTAAGTAACTTGCCCAAGGTTACACGGCCAGTTTTTTTGTGTGGGTGTTAAGTATCTGAGGACGGAACTGATCCCGGGTCCTCCCCAGCTCTCTTACTTACTGCACCACCTAGCCGCCCCTATTTTTGATTTTTTTAAAAATCAACAGAAATAAAAACAAATGAACAGAAATCTATTTTCTGTCCTGACCACCCCCACCCATTGAAAAAGAGACAAAGAGGCAAAAACAAATTTCTTGTAAAAAATAGACATAGTAAATTCCCTCATTTGGGAATTGACTATTTACAAAAATATGTCTCATTCTGCACCCTCAATCCATCCCCTCTCTGTCAGGAGGTGGGTCTTATGTTCCATTATCCATCATTTGAAGTCAAGGATAGCTGTTGTATTGATCTTAGGTCTCACAGTTTTCAAAGTTGCTTGTCTTTACAATGTTATTGCTAGCCTATATAGTGTTATTTTGGTTCTCACTGTAAACTATTTGAGTTAGTTAAAACCGTGCCCAGGGCCCACCTTCACCTTAGACCCTCCTTCCACAAAGGTGGCCTATGTCTCATGCTTCTTTCTTCTCCATTTTTTGGGAGTTGGAACATTTAAGCTGTTTGTTGGATTTCATAATGTCTACCTTTCTTAAAAAGAGTTACATGGTTGTAATGTTAATGGGATATAAGATCTTCCCCATCCATTATGTGGAGCCCATTAAGGGAAGCTTGCTTAGGGGAGACTTGCTTCTAGGAAGGCTTTTACACCTTTTGCTAATTTCTAATTAGGCACTGAGTCATGAGGGTGGTGATGCCTTCTGGCTCTGAGAAGGGTATATATACTCTGAGTTGGAATTTTTCTTTGGGGGCTCACTTATGAGAAGGATCTTGTGATTGTCTGGTCAGGATTCTGCATGTTCAGAGCTCCTCAACTACTCAGATAATGAAGGCTCTCTCAATCCAGGGATGTATGTAAAGTGTAGAGCAGTATTGCTTTGATTCAGGCAGAGCACTGTCTTTATTTGATCTTTATTTCTCTAAAGTTCAGGGCACTGACTTTTCCCCTGAACTAGTGAATGTAATTTGAAAAAGACTGTTGATCTCTTAAACAGCTATCTTTCCTAGTAAAGCAAATCTAAGAACATTTTCCAGCAGCCATCCTGCGTATGCCAATGTGGTTACCGCTACAATGGCATTTTTAAAAAGTTCAAATGAAATTTTGCTTTGAGTTTGACTTTTTTTTGGAGAATATGGCAATGTCCCTTGAGATAATCAGATGTAGCAATACTGCTCACAGAATTATTTCCTGCTTGCAGTATTATTGACAACAAGAGAATAGCAATATTAGGTATCTTCATATCTAATGATGACATAGAACATGTATAAATGACAAAATTGACTGGAGTGCAAAAAGAAAATCAGTAATAGAAAAAGAGTTCAATATCTCACTAGTGAAATATGGAGAATGCATCATGGTATAATGGAAACAATTATGAATTTGGAGGCAGATTCCAGGTTTATGAGTTGCCTCTCCTTGACTTTGCTAGGTGACACAGTGGTAAAGTGTTGGATCTGGAGTCCAGAAGACCTGAATTCAAATTTGGTCTCAGATACTTACTAGCTGTGTGACCCTGAGCAAGTCACATAACCCTATTTGCCTCAGTTTCTTAACTGTAAAATGATCTGGAGAAGGTAATGGTAAACCGGTCTAGTATCTTTGCCAAGAAAACCCAAAATGGGGGTCAAAAAGAATCAGACATGACTGAGTAGCAATAACAACTTTCCATTATTTCCAATCCCTCCCTTGTTCTGTGGGCTCAAATCCTGCCTGTGCCAGTGAGTCACTTACTGAGCCTCAGTGGCCTCACCTATAAAGTGAAAGAAGTTGGATGAGAGGAGGTTTCTTCTAGCTCTAAATTCTCTGACCTTGGGTTGCTGTAAAAACCAGGGCTCAGAATGCTATTCTCTTTTGTTTTCCTTCGACTCATCTAGCCCTGAGATCCTCTTTCCCTATGTTTAAAATTCCCACTTAAATGATTCTTCATCCCTTTGACAAACCTGAGTATAAAGTACATCTCTCTTCTTTTATTGGTAGTTGTGCCCCATAGACATTCCATGATACCTTACTGTCATGGATGGGATGGTGAACAGGATGCTGGAGATGCTATTAATATTCTGGGGAAAGGGATGGGCATCAGAATTTCTGAGTGCTGGATCTGAATTTGCCTCATTTTCTTGCCTTGAGTCTCTTACTTTGATCAGGGTTCAGTTTCCTCAGGAGTCAAAGGGTGGGAGGAGAAGGATTGTCTGATCAACAAAACTATGAATTTTATTTTATTTTATTTTCAGGGAGAAAAGGATAACGTGAAACCTTTATTTCAATTCAATAAGCCTTTACTGGGCACTTAACTGACTTCTTGAGCACTGTGCAAGGCAAGGGAATAGTAGTGCTGATATCCTTGTTGGAAGACAAAACTAATGAGATGAAACATTTCAGAAATAATTTTTGTTGTGTATAATATCTGACTCCTTGCGATCCCATTTGAGGTTTTCTAGGCAAAGATATTGGAGTGCTTTACCATTTCCTTCTCCAGCTCATTTTACAGATAAGTAAACAGAGAGAAACAGGGTTCAGTGTCTGAGGCCAGATTTGAACTTGGGTCTTCCTGAGTTCAGGCCCAGCACTCTATCCACTGTGCCACCTAACTGCCCAGTCATCTGATTACCTTCATGATATCTTTTTTCAGTGACTTTATTTTCTCTGCCTAACTCCATAAAATTAGTATTCACCAAGGTTTGTCCACCCTATTCCCTTTGCTGTCTGTTTTCTCTTGGGAATCTCATCCATTCGCTTGATTTAACAATCACATATAAGTGGCTAAATCCCAACTTTATATCTCTAGCTCTAAGCTTTCCCTTGTACTCTAAACTTGCGATTTGTAATTGTCAACTAGAGATCTCCACCCAGGTGTCCCATCAATATCTTAACGTCAACAGGTTCAAAGCTGGAGTGACAGGATTTCTCCCTGAACCTGTTCCTTATTCTGAAATCACTATTTCTGTTTGTAAGATAGGAACAGAAACATTCAATATTTCCAGGGTCACCCATGTTCAGACCTTCTGGATATTTTTCAATATTCCTTCTCCATCCCCACATGTTCACTATTACTAGTTCCTGTTGACTCAATTCTACAGTATTTCTTGCATTCCTCTCCTCTCTATCCCCATTGTCACTAATTCAGGCTCTCATTACCACTATTATATTACATTTAGTTATTATATATAATATGTATTATTATATATATCATAAATCATAATAACCTCCTTCTAGTTCTTTCCATTCTACTCTTTCTCCACCTCCAACCCTTCCTATCAAAATCATTCTTTTTTTTTTGCTTTATTTTGGGGGGGAGGGCAGGACAATTGGGGTTAAGTGACTTGCCCAAGGTCACACAGCTAGTAAGTGTTAAGTATCTAAGCCCAGATTTGAACTCAGGTCCTCCTGACTCTAGGGCTGGTGCTCTATTCATTGCACCACCTAGATGCCCCACAATCAGTCATTCTTATACTTAGATCACCTGACAGATCACTCTTCTGCTCAGAAATATTCCAGGGGCTTTCTATCGCCTCCTGGGTGAAGTCTGCCTGGCATTCAAGGCTTCCCATAACCTGGTACCACCCTGTGAGCTTTGTATATCTCCCCACAGTCTAGCTTTGTGCTCTGCACAAATTAGGTGCTTGACAAAATTTTTAAAATTCTCCCCCTAGATTTCCTGTCCTTCCTTCTGACTCTCCAATTTTTGCTGACTATGCCATCATCTCTTCATATAGCCCTCTTAGAGGGTCTGCTATGGCTTATAAAGTGCTTTTGAGATGACAAATGGGAAGGATTGTTCCCCACCCTCCCTTCAGAGGGATGTGACTAACAGTTGCTCAGCTTGGCAAATGAACCCATATAACTGATGTCGGTGCTTCAAAGCAGTTATCAGCACACAGAAGTAAGTGGCCTTTAAAAGGTCTCTGCCAAGAATAATGAATGAGGTGAAAAGAACAGAGGGGTTTTTTGAAGGTCGACTGGGTTTCCTTTGCTCTGCCCTCCCTCTTCACTCTACTCCCTGCCCCAAAAGGGGGGGAGGAACCTACAACATTTTTTTTTAAGTTGAAAGGTTTCTTTTTGGGAAAGAGAAGTTTGCTTGTACTGCTGTTGTTTATATTTGGTAAGATGGCCATTGGTGGTGAATTAAAGCACAGGAAAAAGCATTTTCTTACAGGAAGAGCCATAGACTTGCCTGGAAGCCTTGCCATTTGGAGGGCTTCAGCTGCCTATTTCCCCTCTGTGGGTCCTTGACCACAGCCTCTCCTTTCAGCTGAGCCCTCAGACTTTTGGGCATCCCATAACCACCCCAAGAGATCATCTTCCATACTGATAGTGATCCCACTGGTGGGAAAATGGTAAAAGAAAGGGATCTTCCTAACAATAAAGAGAGGTGCTGTGGATGTTAGGGGAACAGTTTATTTTTAGCAACAGATGGGGGGGGGGCTTCATCCTAGTTTTTTGATCAATTGCTTTTTATTTGTCTAGTGGCAGTGATCAGGGAAAGCGCTAATAGAATGAAATCTCATCATGTGGACTGAGGGGACTCATTCCCATTGGTCAAGCCTTCTCCTGATCATGGCTCCTACATTCGGAAATGATCCTTTTCAGGAAGGGAGGCTTGATAGTGGTGGTGGACTGTGTCTAGAGGTCACATTTGCAAAAGTAGGGAAACAAATCTGCCTAGTAAAAAGGGACCTCTGACTTTATAGCTATCTCCAACACCGCACAGGGATTTATCAACAAAGGAATAGTCAATCTGCTTCCTTTTCAGTTTCTTTCCAAAGGAAAGCTCCATCTTTGGGAAGTTCACTCCTAAACTGTGATTGATTGGGGAGAAAGGGAAATGGGAAAGGGGGGGGGGGGGAGAGAAGGGAGGTATTCAGGAAAGACCTAGAAGATCCAGTCATTTGGCCTTATGTTTCCTTAGTATGATTTCCCTCCTTTCTAATTCCTTTCCTCTGATCCACAAAAAATCTCCTGGTTCTGAAAAGCCTTAGAATTTTCACTATTAGGTCAGGGGTTCTTAACTGAGAGCCTGTGAACTTGGGGAGAGAGAGAGAGAGAGAGAGAGAGAGAGAGAGAGAGAGATTAGATATAGATAACCATTTCAATATATTGGTTTCCTTAGTAATTATAATGTATTTTATTTTATGCATTTATAAAACCATTATTCTGAGAAAGCATCCATAGACTTCACCAGACTGCCCAAGGGATCTATTATACAAAAGGAGTTAAGAAGCCCTGCCCTAGACTTTACTGATTGAGTTGTTTTTTAGTTTTCTGAGAAAATTCTCTCATTCCCTCCCTTTTCCTCTCTCCCTCTCCTCTCCTCCCTTCTCCTCTCCTTCTCTCCTCATCTCCTTCCCCCTCCTCCATTTTCCCCTCCTCATCTCCTCAACTCTCCTCCCCTCCTTGCCCTTCCCCTCCCCTTCTCTCCTCTTCTTTCTTCTCTCTCCCTCTCTCCCTTTTTCCTCCCTTCCCTTCTCTCCTCCCCACTCCCTTCCCCTTCCTTCCTCTTCCCCCCTCCTCCCTACTCCTCCTCCCTTCTTTCCCCTCTCTCCTTCTCACACCTTTCTTTAAATGTTTTCTTACATTATTTGTCCTTTTGCTGAATGTTTTCTGCTTTCTTTTGTCTCAAAGAGTTCCTTACACCCCCTCTAGTAAAAAGTCTTCCCTGATTTAAAGCGCCGGTGACTTTATATATCCAAGCCCATATAAGCTCGTCCTAGTTCCCTGAGCTGCTTCACTCCAGCACAAAAGAAAAAGTGTATGTTTTCCCTAAACTACAAGAACAAAAAAACCCCCTCTTTTCCTAAGCCCCACAACAATAGTGCACCAAAGCCTCAGTATGATGCCAGGTAGGGGCCAGGTTGTGCAAATAACTTATTTGTAAGATGACTTTATATCAAAACAAATTTGAAAATCAACAAATCGTCCCTCTTGAATCTGGGATCAGGGGATTCTGTAGATGTGGTTTACCTAGATTACCTAGACTTGAACAATTCATTTGCTAAGGTCTCTCATGCCCTTACTATCAAAAAGACGGAGGGATAAAGGCTGAATAATAGAATATTGGGGGAGATTTGTAACTGGGAGAAAGAATGGACACAGGAAGTCGTTATGAATAGCTCAAGGTCAGCTTGGAAGGCAGTGTCGAGGGGTATGTTCCAGGGGAGCATCGTCACAGCTGTGTTTGACTGTGTGTTATTTAACAACAAAAATGGGCTGCATGGCCTCTGAGGACTCGTCCAGCTGTAGACCCAGGATTCCAGGAACCTCCAAAACAACTGAATTGTTCAATTTTTGTCCACAACTTAGGTAAATTTGTTGGTATTGTGTATATCAAGTTTTCAGATGACCAAATGTTGGCAGGGATAACTAAAGTAACACTGGAAGACATTCAGGATTCAAAAATATCTTGGCAGGCTAGAAAGTGGAGTCCAATCAAATAAAGTAAAATTTAACAGTGTCGAATCAACTTCATAGTATAATACTGGGGAGACATCACTAGGCAGCCTTTTTCTGAAGAAGAGCTGGAGGTCTTTGTGGACTTCAGGGTCATTAATTCATTCATTACCGGATCATTGTTGTTTTTTATTGGTCTTTCATTCTTAAAGAGGGCCGATGATATCAGGACTTGCAGGTGAATCAGTCTACCTCATTACAAGCCAACGGTTGGATAAAGTAGCCAGGAAAGAGAATATAATCATAGGCTATATTAAGACAAGCATGGTGACCAGGACAAAGGATGCTGGGTAGGATGTACCTGGAATCTTCTGTTCTTTTCTAGAAAGTGATAAACCAGGGAGTATCCAGAGACACTGGATAGCAACCAAGATGAAGAAGGGCCTCTTGTTCATTCCATTTGAGGTCTGATCAAAGGAACATGGAGGAGGCTCAGCAGGGACATGATTGCTGTTTTCAAGCATTTAAAAGGCTATTCTAGAAAAAGGATATTTAATTTATTCTATTTGTCCTCATAATGCAGAACCAGGAATAATGGGTCAAAACTGTAAAGAAATAAATTTGGGCTTGATGTAAGGAAAAATTTAACAATTGGAGTTCTCCAGGAGAGCATCACACATAGTAACACCCACATTGTGCAATGACTGACTTTGATATACTTAGCTCTTCTCAGCAACTCCAAAAAACTCATGATGGAAAACACCATCCACATCCAGTGAAAGAAATATGGAGTCTGAATACAGATCTAAGAATACTATTTTCTCTCTCTTTTTGTTGTGTTTTGTTTTATTGTTTCTTTCTCATGGTTCCTCCCATTCATTCTAATTCTTCTATACAGCATGACTAATGTGAAAATATGTTTAATAAGAATGTATGTGTAGAACCTATATCAGATTATACACAGTCTTAGGGAGGGGGAAGGGAGGGAGGGAGAGAAAATATAAAACTTATGGAAGTGAATGTTGAAAACTAAAATAAATAAATATATATTTTTTAAATGGAGTTCTCCCAAAGTAGAATGGGCAGCTTCCAGAGATGATGGGCTTCCTAGCATTTGGGATCTTCCAGAAATATCTGGCTGACCACTTATGCCTTGTCATGGGATATGACTTGAACTAGAGGGACTCTGAAGTCTCTTCAACTCTAAGAGTCAAGAATTCTGGAATTTGGGGGTCTGAGACAACCCATCTTACACCAAATTCTGCTCTATTACAAAGCTGTGATGGTAAAGTCCCAGCGTAGCAAGTAAAAATGATAATAGCATTTAGAAAATACTTTAAGTTTTGCAAGGCAACTTTATAAATATTATATTTTATCCTTATGACAACTCTATGAGATAGATGCTATGATTACCCCCATTTTACAGATGAAGAAACTGAAGCAGCCAGAAGCAAAATGGCAACTAGAGACATACAGTTAATAAGTGTCTTATACTGGATTTGAACTCAGGGATTCCTGATTACAGAGCCAGTGTTTTGTTCATTGTGCCTACTAGTTGCCTAAAGTAGTAGTAGTAGTAGTTGTTGTTGTAGTCATCATTGTATTTGTAGTAGTATTAATAGAAGAAGAAGAAAAAGAAGAAATATATTGGACACTATAACAATTAAAATAATAATCTTAGATACTATAATGATTACAAAAATATTTTGCATTCTATAACATAGTAATAATAATATCTTGGGTTTCTATAATTTTTTTCTTTCTAAGAAGTAAAAGAAGTTTCCTCCAGAGCATAGTTCCACAGAAAGAGGAGTCAGAAGAGACCAAGGTTCAAATACTGGCCCTGCTGCTTACTCACTATGTGACCTTGAATAAATTAATTAACCACTCTGAGCCTCAGTTTCCTCATATGTAAGATGGGGTTAATAATACATGTAATACCCACTTCAAAGGGTTGTTGTGATGAAAGCCCATTGCTAATTTTGAAAACATTGTGTAAATATGAATTATTATTTTTTGTAACCATTTTTATCTGTACATCTCTCTTTTTTTTTTTTGGAGGGAATTTGGGGTTAAATGACTTGCCCTAAGTCACGTGGCTAGTAAGTGTGTCAAGTGTCTGAGGTCCGATTTGAACTCAGGTCCTCCTGACTCCGGCCAGTGCTCTATTCACTGCACCACCCAGTCACCCCACAAAGTCTCTTATTTAAAGAGGAACAACTATATTGCTGCCATTTTGCATGAGGAAACTGAGGCATAAGAAAATTAAATACCTAGATTAAAAACAAAGAGTCAGTGATAATATTAGAGCAAAGGTCTCCCAAATTCCAGCAAAGTGCTGAATTGCACAGCCTCCATCAGGAGTTTGTCCATAATATAGTGTAAAAATTGCTTTTATTCCTTGTCTTATATTTGCCAGGGCATTTGTTGTTTTTCCACAAGTTGTTGCATAGTTGTGATGTGTGTGAACCAGAATACCCTTTGAAATATCAAAAAAAAAGTAATAGAATGAAGTCTACAAACCATAAGTTAGTGAGTTTACCTTTGATTCCTGGCAAAATTCTAGAAATTATTATTTGAGGGATGGTTTGTGCTTACTTAGAAAAGGAAGTGGTGTTTGCTAAGAACTAGTGTGACTTCATCAAGAATAAGTCATTACAGCTAAACTAATTTCCTTTTTTGATAGGGTTACTAGAGTGGGAATAAGCAGGGGAGATTAGGAGAATGCCATAGGAAATTTTACTCAAAATAAGTAGGAAATTAAGAAGATGGCACTTAGCTCTCCTGGATGAGTCCAAATCACCAGGCTCAGAGAAGCTACACTCTGGAAGTACTGAAAGAATTGGCAGATGTGAATATGATCTTTGAAAGATGTTAAAGAATGAAAGACAAGTGAAAGTTTGGAAAAGAATTAATGTCAGTTTGAGAGAGAGAGAGAGAGAGAGAAGGACCAACAGATAGAAAGATATATATTTGGTTCAAATCTGTGATTTCATCAGTGTGAGAAACTCCCTCCACTGCTGTAAATCTAGCAACTCATTAACAACTTAGTCTTAGAAAACTGCCTACATAGAGAACTAAGAAGTTAAGTTGTTTGCCCATAGATAGACATGGGAATGGGCAGGTAGATGGCACAGTGGATAGAGTACCAGGCCTGGAGTCAGGAAGATACATCTTCTTGAGTTCAAATCTGACCTCAGATACTTGCTAGCTGTGCAACCCTGGGAAAGTCACTTAACCTTATTTACCTCAGTTTTTTCATCTGTCAAATGAGCTGGAGAAGGAAATGGCAAACCACTCTATATCTTTGCCAAGGAAATCCCAAATAGGGTCACAAAGAGTCAGACAAAACTGAAATAACTGAACAATAATGCATGGGAGTGTGTGTCAGAGATGAGATTTAACCCTGGGTATTCCTAATTCCAGGGTCAGCTCCCTAGCTACTACTCCATGATGCTTCTGTATATTTATTTGACTCTCTTCAGTTTTCAAAGGACTACCACATACTTTCTCTAATCCTCATTGCCTTTGAGGTAGGTAGGGCAAATGTTGTGACTCTTGTTTTAGAGCTGAAGAATCTGAGGCCTAGAGAGGTTAACTGTCTTGCCCAGGGAGCCCTAGCATGTTCGTAGCTGAACTGACATTTGAACCCAAGGATCCTGATACTCTAAATCAGTATTTTGGGGTTTTTTTCTCCATCATACCACTATGTACAGTGGAGCTTTTGATCTATTAGATAGCCACAGAACATGAAGGCTTGGGAGATTGAATAGGCCACTTGTAAGAAAGAAAGAAAGAAAGAAACTTTTGGCAGAACAGAACTTTCCAGTATAGAATTTGCCTGCAATAACTATTACCTTGTCACTGCTCTCTAATTTTAACTTGCTAACTGATGGTGCAATGAGATATTCATGCATGTCAGGTGTTAACAAATATATTAAAATATACCGATATCCAAACTTGTAGCGAAAATTATTCAGTGATAAAACAGAATTTAGGTCTTCCTTGGATCTGTAAGTTGAATTATCTTTTAAAAGTTCCTTTAAAATTGTATTTCAAAATTTTATTTCTCTAGGTCTATATTTCCATAGGACCTATCTACCTAGTCCCTACCACTTGAGCTGGTCATGAATATAAATATTGGCCCATATACTAAACTAGATGGCTAGACAGTACAGTGGATAGAGAGAGGGACCTGGTATCAGAAAGTCCCGTATTCAAATCCAGCTTCTCGTACTTCCTAGCTGTATGACCCCGGACAAACCACTTAACCTCTATTTTCCTCAGTTTCCTTATCTATAAAATGAGGATAATAAGATCACCTACTTTATATTGATACATTATCTCATTAGGGAGGATTGAACGAGATAATATTCAGCACTATATAAATGCTTCATTATACCCAGAGCTTAAAAGTCTACTTCCTTGGGTTTAATTTAATTCAATAAAAATGTATTAAGTGGGACGGCTAGGTGGCGCAGTGAATAGAGTACCGGCCCTGGAGTCTGGAGGATCTGGTTTCAGATCCAGCCTCAGACACTTAACACAAAAAGTAGCCGTGTGATCTTGGGCAAGTCACAACCCCAATTGCCCTCCAAAAAGGAAAAAAAAATGGATTAAGTGCCTACTACAAGAGTTAGTATTTATATTAGGCTTTAATGGATTTTGCAAAGAAATTTGTATCCATCAACTCATTTGATCATCACTACAATCCTTTAAGGTAGATACTCTAGGTATTATAATCCCCAATTTTCAAATGAGAAAACTGAGGCTAAGAAATGTATACTTGACTTGACTATGGTCATAGAGCTAGTAAGTGTCAGAGGCTAAATTTAAACGCCTAACACCAAGTCCAGCGCCCCTTCTCTGATACTATCCTGCCTACAACATAAAATGCACGGAGGATACAAAAAAACAAAAATCCCGAATTAGCCTGAAAGCAGGCTAAAATTAATTTTCTCTATTTTTGCCTCACCCTTTCATTCATCCCGTTTGTGGCATCGGTTTCCTTATTTGTAAAACAAGGATAATTATCCCTGCCTAGTCTACCCCACTGGGCTAATTTGGGAAAAAGATGAGATTGTGGATATGTCCTGGCTTCGGGATCAGGGGAAGGCAAAAGATAATTTTTTCTAGTGCATTTTCCGTTAAGAATGAGTTTTGCTAGATTAGTGATATGCCAAGCAGAGGACATTAGTGGACAGTGGTTAAGAGAAGTGAACTCATGGTCTTGTTGAATGTGGAGGGGCCAATGTAAATGTGATTTAAAAAAATAATTTGATGAAACTATATATAAGATGAAATATTCAGTCTGGCATAGAAGAGCCAGGCATGGTGGTGAATATTTGCAATGCCCATGACTGGGGAGGCTGAAGTAAGTAGATTGTTTGAGCTCAGGAGTTCTGACCTACAGTGGGCTAAGCCAATATGATGTCTGCACTAATTCTGGCTTCGATATGTTGAGCCCCTGAGAGTGGGGGACCAGATTGTTGTTGCTGTTGCTGTTGTTCCTCCTTCATTCTAGAAAGGGACCAATGACATCAGGAGGGTGATGTCTTGAATTGCAAGTGAATTGGATTTAAGTGAAGCAGAGCTGTGCAAAGTTACCGGCCTCACTCTCTCTTCCAGTTTGATTAAGGAGAAGTGAACTGATTCAGGTTGGAAAGGGAGGTCAAAGTTCCTGTGCCCATAAATAAGGGGAATGGGTTATGAGTCACTACTGCACCTGTTGCCTGGGCAAGGAAAGGAGACCTAGTCCTTTAAAAAGAATTGGTGCAGGAGTCAGGAAGATCTGGGTTCAAGTTACTTCTCGGATGTATAAAAGCTGTGTGACCATGACCTGTTAGTACCTCAAACAACTCTCTCAGCCTATGAGCCGTGGAGCAGGTGCTGATCTGCAGTGGGAAAGGAAGTGTTTTCACCGAGATTTCATTCTATCAATGAGATTACAATTAACAACAAATGAGAAATAAATGATTCAGTCTCTCTCTGTCTCTGTCTCTCTCTGCCTCTCTCTAAATGTGTGTGTGTGTGTGTCTGTGTGTGTGTGTGTGTGTGTGAGATAATGTTTGCCATGACTGAACTAAGGAATTTAAGAGGATGAGGTCCAAATTAGCTAAGTGTCTGGTTGGATTCTTTAGCAATTATATTTCTCCCTTATTCCCTTCTCCCAGTGCCCAGTTAGCTGGTAGTTTGCTCTCCTTAGGCAACACAGATTCTTTGAGATGTTTCCAACCTGAAGGTCAGTATGCACGCTGGGTCAGTATGCTGGTGTGAGGACAACAATGATAGCCATCAGCTGGAGTGCCTCTGGAGGTCAAGATAACTCATGAGCTTCACAACCTCAGGAAAAGCCAGTCGAACATATTGATGGGGCAGTTTCCTGTACAGTTGCTTCCTAGAGGCCAGACTTCTAAAGGGAACTCCACTGCATTAGGCTGCCTTGTTTCTCCAAAGCCAAGCAGGCTGAAGATCCTAAGGTCAGGCATCCATCAAAAACCCCAGCCAGGAGCACCAGTGAAAGACCTCCAAGAACCAGCACGTTTATTGATGTGGAAGCACCATCTTAAAAAGAAACAAGGAAAATGGAGAGATCTTCTTAAGAGAAACCCTTGTGGGTGTTAAAGGGAGGAAGTGAGGGTTTTGCAGAGAAATAGGAGAGCTTCAAACTTTTGTCTTTCTTGAATCCTATCTGGAGGGTTATGGAAATTTTGAAATGTGGTATCATGGAAGGAATACTGGGCTTGGTGTTAGAAGACCTGGGTTTGAAATCTGGTTTAAGCAAACTTTAAGATTCAGGACCTGATTTCCCTCACTGTGACATGAGAGATGTGTGCCAGATGATCTCCAAGGTCCCCTCCAAAGCTAGCATTTTCTAACTGATTCTATAATAATCAATCCTGGTCAGTACCCACTAGAGAAAGCAACCTGCTTTAGATCTGGCAATGTACCAGAACTATACTCAGGATAGATAGAGATTTGGAGACCTTCTTTTTTAAATAATATTTTATTTTTTCCATTTACATGTAAAGACAATTTTTAATATTTGTTTTTATAAGATTTTGAGTTCCAAACTTTCTCTCTCCCTTACCTCCTACCTTGGTAAGCAATTTGATATAGGTTATATATGTGCAATCACATCAAACCTATTTCTGTATTAGTCATATTGTGAAAGAAGAAACAGTTTGTAAAATGAAAAAATAAAACCATGAGAAATAAAGTGAAAATAGTATTATTTGATCTGCTTTCAGACTCCATCAGTTCTTTCTCTGGATATGGATAGCATTTTCCATCATGAATTTTTGGAATTGTCTTAAATCATTGTATTGATGAGAATTGCTAAGTCGATAATAATTGATCATTGCACAATGTTGCTGTTACTGTATACAATATTCTCCTGGTTATGCTCATTTCACTTTGCATCAGTTCATGGGAGTCTTTCTAGACTTTTCTGAAATCATCCTGCTTGTCATTTCTTATAGCACAGTAGTATTCCATTACAATCACATGCTACAACTTATTCCACCATTCCCAAATTTGATGGAAATCCCCTCAATTTCTAGTTCTTTGTCACCACAAAAAGACCTGCTACAAATATTTTTTGTATTTTATATATATATGTATATATATATATATACATATATATATAAAGGCATGTAGGGCCTTTCCCCTTTTGTATGATCTTTTTTGGGGATGTAGACCTAGTAGTGGTATTGCTTGATCAAAGGGTATGCACAGTTTGGTTGTCCTTTGTGCATAGTTAGATTTGGAAAGCTTTCAAAGGTGTCCTAAGGTGCCTACTATACAAAGACAAAAGGAAATTTCATAATTCCTCAAGACACTCTTTTTCCTCTTTCACCTAATACAACAAATCCTATCCTAATATGAACCAAGTACCACATATTTGGTGGAATAGCTGGGTGATGTAGTATATAGATCACTGTGCTTGGAAACCAAGAAGATTCATCTTTATGAATTCAAATTTGACTGCAGACACTTACTAGCTGTGTGACCCTGGACAAGTCACTTAACATTGTTTTTCTCAGTTTCCTCATCTATAAAATGATCTAGAGAAGAAAATGACAAACCACTCCAGTATTTTTACCAAGAAACCCCCAAATGGGGTCACAAAGAGTCGGACATGACTGAAATGACTCAACAACAACCTGTAAATTCATAGATTAAGATCTGAAAGGGACGTAAGAGTCCATCTACTTACTACATTTGCTGGCATTTATAGAGAGCTTCAAGGTTTACAAAATGCTTTGCAAATATCTCATTTTATCCTCACAACAATGCTGAGAGGTATTTTATCTCCATTTTACAGATGAGTTGAGCCCCATCAACTCAAGCAAACAGAAGTTAGTACCTTGCCCAAGGTCACACAGCAACTAAGTGTCTGAGGCTAGATTTGAATTCAGGTCTTCCTGGCACCCGGCCAAATGGTCTTCTCTACAGCACCATCTAGCTACCTCTGCATTTTAAAAGTCATGAAACTGAGGTCCAGTGAGGTAAAGGACCTTGTGCAAGGTCATCTGAGTGGTAAGTGGCAGATCCTGGTCCCAAAGTCAGGTCCTCAGATGCCAAGTTCCAAATCCAGCTTTCCTCTAGACCCTGCTCCTTCTCTCTGTGCATAGGCCCAGTTCTCCATTTACCTCTTGTATTCCTGCCCTAGTTTTCACTTTGAAGGGTAAACAGATGCTAATAAGGGAGTATTCCTTCTTGTCTGAAGTACACTGAAAATAACACCAGAATTTGGCCAGTGTGATTGGGAAGAATTCTGAAAACCCTCCTCTAGCATTAACCATTGATGGAACTCCTCATCAAGTTCTGTCTAGTCATTCTGAACTCCATATCTTGCCACAGAACAAACTTAGACAGCCGCCAGGGAAGGATTCCATCCTTTTGACCAGGTGTATCTAACATCCCTCCCCTTTGCCTCTCTCAGCCAAATACTATACTTGGAGTAAATTTTGGGATTGTCTTGGGAAGGAATTATAGGAATCATAAGATTTTACAGCTGGAAGACATCAGACTTGGAGTCTAGGACTCAGGAAAAGCAAAATAGACTCATGAAAAAGACTGCATCACCTCCTTCCTCCTCTTTTTCAGCAAGCTTTGGCTGGGTCCCCAGAGAGTACCTGGCACTGTATTCCTTATGTCTTTGAGCAGTTTGCAATATCTATATTATACTCAGTATACAAAAACTGTAATAAGTCTAATGAGTAAGGGACTATATCTTTCTCCCTTTCCTCTCATAGTAGTAAGGAAGTTAAACATTCAAAGAATGGGAGGGGGGAGAGGGAGAGGAGGGATTTAGAGTGATCAGAGGGTTACTCTAATGAGCTACTAACTAACTAGACTGTAAGTTCCATGAGGGGCAGTAACCCCATCTTATCTAAACCCCATAGTTATCTAAGCCCCCTCCCTTATACCCAATACATCATGCAGTAAACAGGCTGTTGATATGATGAATTGCTGGATTTAATTGCAATCTCTCAACCCTAACAGCCTGGCATCTGAATGGGCCCTGGGTAAAACAGAGAAATCAAAAGATGTGGATGGCTCCCCTGCAGCTGAAACCATAGGCATCTTGCCAGAGCTTGGGCAACTTTGTCCAGATTGGCTCATTATGCCACGGTTGGAGGTAAGGAACTCAGTGAAGCAAATACAAGGACACACTAGGGGAGGTGGGAAACAGCGTATGGGAAGCATGGCAGAAAATCATCAAGAGCTCAGTGCTCTGGGGTAGGGGATGGGGGAAGAGGCTGGTCTAACATTTGTGTGTTTTGATGAGAGACAGACAGAGAAGGGGAAGAAGAGAAAGGAAAGGAAGATGAGGAATAGGAGGAAAAGGAAGAAGAGAAGGAAGGAAAAAAAGATGATGATTATGAAGAAATCCCCATTATTACTGAGAGAGAATTAGTGTATTTTGACAAAATAGAGGGGGTGAGGGAGAAGAAGACGAATGAAGGAAAGAAGGAAGAGAGAGAGGAAGAAGGAGAAGATGATGATAGTGAAGAAATCCTCATTATTACTGACAGTAAAGGCAGTAGGGGGGGGAGAGAGAGAGAGAGAGAGAGAGAGAGAGAGAGAGAGAGAG
>NW_027185764.1:28721999-28729714 GCF_028583685.1 Petaurus breviceps papuanus | reverse complement strand
GAGAGAGAGAGAGAGAGAGAGAGAGAGAGAGAGAGAAGAAAAAAGAGGATAAAAAAAGAAGGGAAGGAAGGAGAGAAGAGAGAGGGAGGGAGAGACAGAAAGAGAGAAAAGTTTTTGTTTTATTTTAGTGCTTACTATGTGCAAATCACTGTGCTAAGTACAATATACAAATTAGCTAGACAATCCCTACCATCAGGTAACTTAAGGAAGACAACATGTAAAGGGGAGCTAAGTGGGAGAGAGGAGAAGGGTACCCTAAGGAGAGGAATATAGTAGGCAATGAAGAGAAAGAATATTCTGGAGATAGTTGCAAGGCATGGTGGTCTTAAGGAGGGTGACCTAATGAGAAGAGCAGGGCCCTGGATGGAGGCCTCTCAAGATGGCAGTGTGGCAGGTGAGGACAAGGACAAGGACTCCAGAGAGAATCCAGGTCTGAATGAGGGGAGGCATGGCTGGGGTCCTTCTTAAAATGATTCTGGTTAAGACACTGATGTGAAAGGTCATGAAAGAGTCCAGCTCTTTCACTTTCATAAGATCACCAGTTTACAGCCGGAAAAATGCCATTGTTTAGTTCCTCAGCTAATTTAGATGAAATCAATCTGATTAAGCGAATTCACACTAAAATGTGATAGATTCTTTCTGTCCTTTCTCTTTTACTCTCCCCCTCTAGAAGCATTTATATTTTTACAAAAGGATACTTATTAGTCCCAATAAATCTCTAATTGTATTGTGAAAGATAAAGTAAAAAATTTCACCTAATAAACATGGGGAGGAGAAGCAGTCAGTGTTAGGGAGAATTTGAAGATCTTCCTGGTGTCTCTTAAACAGAGAGGCAGCCTAAGACAGTGGAAAAAACACTGGTTCTGAAATCAGAGGCCTTGGGTTCAAATCTGCCCATGTGACCTTGGTCAAATGACTTGACCTCTTTGTGCCTTGGTTTCCCCATCTTTTAAGCAAGGGAGTTGGACTATAAATGAGCTATAATCCTGACATAGAGTGCTAGGCAAACAATAAGCACTTTATAAATGCTTCTTCATTCATTCGACGTCCAGGTAAAGAAAGCTGTGGTCATAGGACTCTTTCTATACACGGAGTGGCAGAATAGGAGTCTGCTTTAGGGGCATCTATTCAAGCTTCCTGCTCATGTACTGTCTTCCCAGCTCAAAATGGTTTATGGATCATTCCTGAGGGATCATGATTAGCAGACAGCATAGGGCTCAAAATGTCTTCCATCTCTCTGGCTAGGTGGATGGGATTCATTAAAATGAAAGGCAGGGCAGGGGAGTGCCAAATTGAGCATTTTAATTCTCAACCACAAATACAACCCTGCCACCTGAGAGCTGAAGCCTATCTGGGCACAACTGGATTGAGTTTTGATTCTTGTCACTTCTGCCAATGACACAAAAAGATCAAAACTCCCCTGGAGCCCTGAAGGGGGCTACTCAATGACCTGCCACTCCGGCCCCTGGACTGCAATCCTTTTAATGGTCTCCAGAGTCTGGGGGCCTGTTTGAGTCTCATCACTTTGACAAATTTAATGAAATGCTGTTTCCAAAGGTATTAGATTCCTTAAAAACAAGATGAACAAACTAGAATTTCCAAAGCAGTGCCTATGGGAGCTGCCCCAGGCTGCTCCAATCCTCCTGTGCTCCCCAAGCCCCATTATGGTTCTGGAAGGCAGGTCTCAAGGCTCACTCCTTTCTCTTTCATGTTTGATGTGGCCACCTCCTCCCCTGGTTCACTGAAGAAGGAAGGATGCAGGAGATCGCTTTACCTCCCGGGCTTCCCACCCTCCCTCATGATAGCATCCTAACCTCTTAAGGCAGGTGGTTTACTATGAAGCAGTTCTGGGGAGCTATACTCTGGGGATAGGGATCAGGGGTGGAGTGGGGATATACATCAAGTTATAGAACTGTCATGATTCTATTTTTGAACACTGAACTACCTGGGTTTTCCTTTCAGACCTGATTATACAGTATTACTTTTCTTAAAGGCATCTAGATGGCTCCAGTGGATACAGCTCTGGGTCTGGAGACTTCCAACCTAGCCTTGGATATATAATTAGCTGTGTGACCCTGGGCAAGCCATTTAACCTTGATCTGCCTCAATTCCCTCAACTATAAAATGGGGGTAATAATAGCACCAACCTCCAAGAGATGTTGTGAGCTCACATTTGTAAAGCCCTTCGCACAGTGCCTAGTACAGAGTAGGCCATTAACAAATGCTTGTTTCCTTCCTTCCTTAAATGATACACATTTATAAATCAACCAATAAGTTGAAACAGCCATTTACCACCTGACTTCCATCTCTGTCCAGACATCACACCTGGTGCAGGCCCTCATCACCTCCCCCTGGCCATCACAGTAGCCTCTGGATTGGTGTCCCCCCTCTCCAGTCCTTCTACTCAGCTACCAAAGCGATTTTCTTAAAGCATTGATCTGACCCCCTCCCCCACCTCAATAAGGTCAATAACTTCCAGTGGTTCCCTCTTGCCTCAAAGATCTATGATAACGTTAAAAACCCTTCCCACCTTTCCAGTCTTCTTCCACTTTAATCCCCCCCCTCTGCTCCCCACGGTCCAGTTACACTGGCCTATTTGTTGTTCCTCATACAAGACGCTCTGTCTCTTATCTCCCTGCCTTTGTATTGCTTGTCTCCTAGGCCTGGAACGCTCTCACTGTGTTGTTGAGTCATTTTCAGTCATGTCTGACTCTTCGTCACCCCATTCTGGACTTTCTTGGCAAAGATATTGAAGCGGTTTGTCATTTCCTTCTCCAACTCATTTTGCAGATGAAGAAACAGAGGCAAATAGGGTTCAGTGACTTGCCCAGGGTCACACAGCTAGTAAGTGTCTGAGGCCAGATCTGAACCCAGGAAGATAAATCTTCCTGATTTCCAGCCTCTGTCCACTGCACCACCCAGCTGCCCAATGGTCTCCCTACTTACCTCCATCTCAGTTTTCCCAGCCTCCTTCAAGACTCAGCTCAATTCCCACCTTCTGCAGGAAGACTTTCCTGATCTTCCTTTCCATTAGTGCTTTCCTTCTAAGATTACCTTCCATTCACCATTTACACCTTGTCTCTCCGGGGTGACAGGGACTCCATCGGCCTTTCTTTATATCCTCAGGGCTTAGCACAGTGTTTGGTTTGTAGTAAGCACTTGAGAAATACTTGTTAAGTGAATGACTGACTAAGCTTAATGTTTTGGTATGGTAAACATTTATGTCATTGTGTTCAGCACTGGGCATATAAAGAAAGGCTTGCGTTCTGATGGGATGCAGCCCGGAGATAGATAGAGATGGACAAGATATTTACAGAATATTTGGAGGAAAGCTAGGGAGGAAGTGGGGGGAGGGGAAAGGAACTTTCCATAGTGCCAAGCACTATGGGAAGTGTTTTACAAATATTATCTCATTTGATGCTCACAACAACCCTGGGTAGTAGGTGTTACTATTATCACACCCATTTTACAGATTAGTTTTTCCCCATCAACTAAAGGCAGAAAAAGGTTAAGTGCCTTGCCTGAGGTCAAATGGCTAGCGTCTGAGGCTGGATTTGAGCTCAGGTCTTCCTGGAACCCAGCTCAATGCTCTTATCTAGGGTACCACCTATCTACTTCTACATTTTAAAAGTGAAGAAACTAATGTCTGGTGAGGTAAAGGATTATGTGACCCTGACCAAGTCACTTGACCTCTATCTTTCTCAGTTTCCTCATCTAACTCGCTTTTTACCATATACCAATTCCATAATGAACACATGAAGCAAATGGCAAATAAACCCATCCAAGACAATAGTAAAACAAAAATCAGAGAAAATATTCATAGGAGAATATATACCAGACAGTACAGAGAGAATGAGCTCTCCCAATGGGAGTGAGACAATTCAGAGAGAGAGAGAGACAGACAGAGAGACAGACAGACAGAGAGAAGACAGACAGACAGAGAGATAGAGACAGAGACAAAGACAGAGACACAGAGAGAGACAGAAAATACAGAGAGAGACAGAGCCTAGGAAAGACAGAGACAGACAGAAGCAGAGACAGGGACAAGAGTCCCAGATCTCACCCAAGGGAAATTCCCCAGAGTCCCTAGTATAGTAAGTTGGGAATGAGGACATGACCCAACATTTCTAATGGGAAGGGGTGGTGAGGAAGGCCAGAGTAGAAGCAGAGAGGTTTGAATGTGGTGGGGAAGTGAGGCTGATGTTAATCCTACTCATTTTATCTATTAAATGTGGTTAATGATGTCTCGCCTCTCTGAAGTGAGAAGGCTGAACCAGACAGTCGTCTTCGGGCCTCTTGCAGCTTTAAAATCAATGATTATGTCCATTACATCCTGCTACTTGCAGGCAGATCAGCCTAGAGCTGAAAGGGACCTCAGAGGCCAACTACTCTGACTCCCTTATTTTACACACGAGGAAACTGAGGCCCAGGGAAGGTAAGTGATGTCCTTCAGGTAGCAGCATCAGAGGCAGGAGCTGAACACTTTTTTTCTGACTCTGATTTCAAAGCCAGTTCTTTTTCTGATGGAGCAGGTAGGTGGCACAGTAGAGAGAGCACTGGACTGGGAATCAGGAAGCTCCTCTTCCTGAGCTACAATCTAGCCTCAGTCACTTCCTAGCTGTGTGACCCTGAGCAAGTCATTTAACTTTGTTTACCTCAGTTCTTTATGTGTAAAATGAACTGGAGAAGGAAATGGCAAACCCCTCCAGCATCTTTGCCAAGAAAACCCTCAATGCGGTCATGAAGAGTCAGGCATGACTGAAAAAAAAAATGACTGAACAGCTCTCTTTCTGATGTGCCATGATGGTTTCCAGTAAATGTACCCTCTTGTGCAACAACAAATCCACTCAGGGGGGGAGTTTCCAAGTGCATGTCTTTAGTTCCTGCTAATCAGCATTCTGGAGGAGTCAGGACGCAGTTCCCTTCCTTGGGTATCGATATTCTAAGCATGATCTCTCCTTCTTGAGGTGCAGGTCTGAGCAAAGCCCTGCTCTGCTTTCTTTTGCAGTTCATCAGTTTTTCTCAAAAGAAAAGCACTCTATTAAAATGAGAGACAAAGTAAATCTAGGTAGGGGAAGAATAAGAAATTCAAAGGTAGGAATAAAGCTGAAGAAGGAAAGTAAAAGCTTTCTCACTGGATCAAATTCAAATAGTACTTTAAAAAATAGACTTTATTTTATTCCCTCCCCCAATTACATGTAAAAAAATTTTAGTATTCATTTTTTAAATTTTGAGTTCCAAATTCTCCCCTCCTTCCTGAGACAGTAAGCAATCTGATATACGTTAGATGTGCAATTGTGTAAAACATATGTAACAACTATGTTAGTTATTTTGTGGAAGAAAAACTTGAACGCCCGTCCCAAAAAAAAGAAGAAAGTTAAAAATAGTATGTTTGAATCTGTATTCAAACTCCATCAATTCTTTCTCTGGAGGTGGAGCATTTTTCATCATGAATCCTTTGGAATTGTCTTGGGTCCTTGTATTGCAGAGAATAAGTCATTCACAGTTGCTTATCATATAATTATGTTTTTACAATGTGTAAAACTTCTGGTTCTGCTCACTTCTCTCTACATCAGTTCATATAAGTCTTTACAGGATTTCTGAAATTATCCTGCTCATCATTTCTTATAGCACAATAATATTCCATTATAATTATATGCCACAATTTATTCTTCCATTTCCCAATTGATGGGCATCCTTTCAAGTTCCAATTCTTTGCCACCATAAAAAGAAATAGCATAAATATTTCTTCTACAAATAAGTCCTTCCCCCCGCCCCTTTTTAAAAATCTCTTTGGCATACAGACCTAGTAGTGGTATTGCTGGACCAAAGGGTATACACAGTTTTATAGCCCTTGGGCATTGCTTCCCCAAGTGTTTGGATCAGTTCACAACTCCACCAACAATGCATTAGTGTCCCAAATTTTCCACACCCTCTCCAACATTAATCACTTTTTTCTGTCATATTAGCCAATGTTATAGGTGTGAAGTGGTGCCTCAGAGCTGTCTAAATTTGCCTTTCTTTATAATCAATAGTGATATAGAGCATTTTTACCAGTGACGCTATGGATAGCTTTTATTTCTTCATCTGAAAACTGCCCGTCCAAATCCTTTGACTATTTATCAACTGGGGGATGACTTGTAGTTTATATATTTGGGAAACGATATTTAGCAGAGATATTTACTGTGAAGAATTTTTCCAACTTTCTGCTTTCCTTCTAATCTTGGTCACATTGGTTGTATTTGTGGAAAAACTTTTAAAATTTTATGTAAAAAAAATTATCCATTTTACACCTTGTAATGCTATATCTTGTATATTCCTAAATTTTTCTCTTATCCATAGATCTGATAGGTAAACTATTTGGCTCCCCTAATTTGCTTATGGTATTATCTTTTTTGTCTAAATATTGTATCCATTTTGATCTTATCTTGGTATACAGTATGAGATGGTCTACACCTAATTTCTACCATGCTATTTTATATTTTTCCTGGCAGTTTTTGTCAAACAGTGAATTTTTGTCCCCAAAGCTTGGATCTTTGTGTTTATCAAATACTAAATTATTATGGTAACTTACTACAATGTATTATGTACCTAAACTATTTCACTGATCCACCACTATATTTCTTAGCCCATACCAAATAGTTTTGATGATTATCACTTTATAATACAGTTCAAGATCTGGTACAGTTAAGCCATCTTCCTTTACATCTTTTTTTCACTGCTTGATATTCTTGACTTTTTGTTCCTCCATATGAGTTTGGTTATTATTTTTTCTTGCTATATAAAATATTTTTTTTGTAGTTTGATTGGAATGGCAATAAGTAACTAGATTAATTTAGGTAGAATTGCCATTTTTATGATATTGGCTTGTCCTACCCATGAACAATTACAAACAGTACTTTCTTTTTTTTATTTTTATTTTTTTGCTTTTTGGAGGGAAATTGGGATTAAGTGATTTGCCCAAAGTCACACAGCTAGTGAATGTTAAATGTCTGAGGCCGTATTTGAATTCATGTCCTCCCGACTTCAGGTCGGTGCTCTATTCACTGCGCCACCTAGCAGTCCCCAAACAGTATTTTCAATAAGTATTTACTAAGTGCTTACTATGTGCTAGGCGCTGTGCTAATAAGCACTGAGGACATACATACATATAAGCAAGACAATTCTTGCCCTCAAAGAACATACATTCTAATGAAGGAAGATTACAATTAAAGTGAGAATTAGAAAGAAGTGGCCTAAAGATTATATTATTTTAATTTCTCTGAGGTGGGAAAGCTGCCAATGAGGTTCTGTGAGTGGAACCAAATGTGTTCACATCATTCTAGAGTTGCTAGGTTCTAGATCCTGACCATGGGAAGCACGTCTCATTTTGAGGAGGCCCCTACAGGGATGTTAGAGGGAGCCATAAAGAAAGTATGGGAGCTGAGGAGTCCAGGAAGGAAAGAAGGTCAAGCACAGCCTACCATAACCTACGTCTTGGTGTATAGGTTAATCAGTTCCTGGGCACTCTGACTGGAAGGACCTGGGAGAAAAGACAAGTATGGCATTTCAGGGTTCCTGAGAGGAACACAAAGCAATAGGCTATAAATTTTGTGTTTATAAATATAAAAATAAAATATAAATATAATATATTATTAAATATAATATAAATAAAACAAATATTTAAAACTATTAAAATAATTTAAAGACAGTTCTCTTTTATTCTTACTATGAAA
>NW_027185764.1:28697169-28716999 GCF_028583685.1 Petaurus breviceps papuanus | reverse complement strand
CAGAGAGAGAGAGAGAGAGAGAGAGAGAGAGAGAGAGAGAGAGAGAGAGAGAGAGAGAGAGAGAGAGAGAGAGAGCACTGGACTGGAGGAATCACTGGAGTCATGAATTAGTTCCCTGACATATCAGAGTCTTCAACTTGACTGAGAAGCCTAGTTTTACATTTTTAAAATGTTCTCTTTCCCCCTACTTAGTAGGGATACTGTCTAAGTTCATGGTTCTTGCTCTCCAATTAGTGAGGATTGCGACCTTTTACTGATTTGGCAGGTTATTTTATGATAGGTTCTTATTGATATGTCCTGGTAACAGTTTTAGGTACAAAGGGATGGAGGTGCTTGCTGACCTTCTCAGCTTCTGTTTGGGATATTTGGAAGGTATGAGAAGTGGCCATTGATCAACCCATTGATGAATTGGTCCATTAGTCTATGAATTGCTATCACAAACTGAAATGTAGATTCTCTCACCACACTGAAATATTAATAATGGATTATTTGGGTCCATTTTGTCTGTGAGTTTATCAAAGGGGAGTCACTTGTTAGTCAGGCTCTTTTGGAAGGGATTCAGAGATAAGCATTGTTTAGCAAGACCTGTGTCCAGGGATGGGCCTGGGGAAATCTTAAGCATGCACCTCTCTCCATGACTGCCCTAGAATATAGACACTTTGTGGTTGCATGTGCTTTTACCTATTAGGAAGAGAAAAGTTCTTGTTTCTGTACCCCAAGTGGGGTGTGTGTGTGTGTGTGTTTGTCCCAACCAGCAGATTAGAGGTGGGATGATTTCTGGGGCAACTTGGAGAGTGGTGGCTTCCTGCCATCAAGGATAGGGAGGGGCAGATGCCTGAAACTTGCCAACTTCAGAATTATCTATTGAAATCTCAAGATCAAGGGTTTGAGAAATTTCTAGTGAAAGAAGAGAGTGTAAATTTGCATCTGTCCATTCCTATGACTGCCACCCCAATCATGGATTCATTGCTTCTGCTGGGCCGTATCCCTGATTTAAGTCTCTACCTTTCCTCACACATCCTCTACTACCTTTTCAATTAAATTCAAACTCTTTTGTTTGTCAACTAAAACCCTAGATGGGGTTCATCCCACCTTTCTAATCTTATTATACATTACTCCCCTTCACACACTCTATAATCCAGTCAAACTGACTTTCTTGCTCTCTCTCACATACAACACTCCATCTCCCATCTCCATGGCCTTTTCTTTAATTGTCCTCTGTGTCTGAAATGCACTCACTCCTCAATTCTGTCTCTTAGATTCCCTTGAGTTTTTTTTTTAATTCAGCTCAAAAGCCATTTCCCTTCATGATACCCCCACCTACTAGGTCTCCCTTCCACTTGCCTTTTATTTATTTTGCACACATTTTGCACATTCTTACACATGTAAATGTTGTCTGATAGAATGAATATGAGTTAATCTCTGGCACCTTCCTAGTAAAGTGCCTAGTCATTTAGTAGACACTAAATATATGCTGGCTATAATGTATGGATTTATTTCATTTGACTATGTTTATTTTTCAAGAGGCTTGTGTTTTTCTTTTCCTTTTTTTTCCCATGGAGGGGTGAATTTGGTGGAGAAAAAGGAGCTAGTAATAAATAGTGTTGCCCAAGAAAAGAAGGAAAGAAACACTTTATTGTTGTTCAGTCATTTTTTAGTCATGACTGAATCTTTGAGACCCCATTTGGGGTTTTCTTGACAAAGATTCTGGCAAGGTTTTCCATTTCCTTCTCCAGTTTATCTTACAGGTAAGGAAACCTAGACAAAAGGGGTTAAGTGACTTGCTCAGGGTCAAACAGCTGGTAAGTGTCTGAGGCCAGATTTGTACTCTGAAAGATGAATCTTCCTGACTCCAGGCCTGGCACTGGATCTACTTTGGTACTTACCTGCCACTCTAAAGTGTTTAGGGAAATACATAGGAAAAAGTTTAGGAGGAAACACAGAGAAAGTAGGATAGATTTGAAAGTATCATGTTGAATTTAGCGCATACTTAGTAAAAAAAAAAAAAAACCTAATTCATTCAGAATAGAGACTCACAGATTCACATATAATCATTTTCTCTTTTACTTTGCATATGGAAAGTTCTCTTTTGTGTGGTTCCTTATGTCTAGCATTTTTAAAAAATGCTTTGTTTCTTTGATTGATTCTTGGTCTGTACCAGTCTCTTGGGAAGAAGAGGACCCCACGTTCTAGCATTCTTTTGAGTGAAGGAATATTTCCCAAGTGGCACCAACCTCTTGGGGCTCTTAACCATGTGACTCTGGTGACTGAAAGAACAAAAATGAACTAAGTCATAATGTAATGGATCAAAGTCTTGGACTTTGCTCCCTGCTGTCACCATAAGTGACAGGTGCTCAGATGGCTCAGACACAAAGAGAAGAAAATTGCCTCTCTAGGAACCCCAACTTGCTTTTCCTTCTGAGTTTAGAGTAGAAATCTCAAGGAAAGTACCAGAAGGTTAGTTGTCTGTCTGCAAACTGGGGTGAAGGTGAGACTCACCCCAGTATCAAGGGGTTGTCAATAGAGGACATTTAAGTTTGTTTCTCTTTCCAATGGGGAGTCTAAACCATGTCTCCAGCATTATCTAAGGCCCTTGGGAAGGTTCACTGGACAGGGAGAAGGGTATTTAATGTTTACAGGCTACTTTGAGTCCTTTATGCATTTTCTGTTGAGAGAAAGGCTGTTCCCTGCTCAATAAGCATTAGTACCTTGAGTGCTTGAATGAGATATGCTGACCCTTTTAGTCCCGTCTGTGGAGAACTAAAGAGGCATGGTGGGGCCAGCTCTAACTAGCGCCATTGTTCAGTGTCCAGTGTGAGCATTTATACCTCCGTGAACACTAATTAGGCTCATACTTCTATTCTCACTATACTCAGAAATCACCAAAAACTACAAATCAAGGCTTGATTGTTTCATTGATTGTCTAGACTCATGAAAATGATGAAGAAAATGTCAATAATGCCTATCAAACTTAAAAGTATGTCACGGCTACACTTTTTTTATTCCCAAGAAAATCAGTTGTTAAACATTTACCAGCATACAGCTTATCTAAATGTGAGTTATATTCAATCTATAGTCTAATATTTCCCAGTGGGAACTCAGGCAAAGGGCAAAACCAACCAGAGAAACCTAATTAGAGTAGCCATCCCCAAGAATCAGCCAAGTCATGTAAGCCCAAACTTTGGGGCATTGAGCAGTGTATTGAGTGTATATTGAGAGGTTATGTTGCAGTATAATCTTTCAATGAACTAACCCTCCCAGAATATATCTCCAACTACCTAATTATCAAGTTATGGTCTTTTTGTGATACCCACACCTCCTACACTACAGTTATATTAGTTATTTTCAAAATGCACTGCGGGCTATTGGGTTAGAATGACCTGGCCAGTTCTCTGGGTATATAAGGATTGTGTGGTCTTACTTATTTTTCCTTATAAATAAAACAAAACAAACAAACAAAAACCTCAACTCTTTGTCCACTTTCAAAAACTTTTCACAATTGTAAATTCTAAAACCTTTTTGCAACTGTACCAAATTTTCAAACTGAAATATAGATTCTAGCGCCCTATTAAAATATTAAGAATGGGAGCTTCTCAGGTACAGTGAAAGCTTCTGTTTCAACAGCAACTAACCAGTCACCACTCCACTGGAAGGAAATGGCTGGAATAAATTAATCCAAGGCAACCTATTTGCATCCTTTGTCAGGGCAGCCTGGCTTGTATTGAGAGAGGGCTAGAGATCATGTTTTTTGTAGGTCTTCCCAATAACTCTGACTTCTCTTTGAACATCCAGAGGAGAATAATTCAATTGTGCCACCTGGGAAGGGCCCCTAGAGGCACAAAAAATATGTGTGTCTTTGTGGGTTGGGGAGGAGGCAGAATCTCAGACCTATATGAAGCCTTAAGACAGGATTCCTAAACCTGGGGTTCATGAACTTATTTTTGTTTTAATTTTTAATATATTATGATAGCTAAGTTTAATATAACTCATTTCCTTTGTAAGCCCACATCTTTTATTTCATAGGTTTAAAAACGTTACTCTGAAAGGCTTCCTCAGATTTCCAAAGAGCCTGGGACACAAGGACACTTCCCTAAGAGGAGCTCTTTCCTTTCTCCTTGGTGACTGAGGCAGTGGTAAGGTAAGGCCTGCCTTCTGGCTTCTCTAATATTTGCTTTATGCTTCCTGTCTGTGTTGTTCCCATCCTTTTGAAAATACTGTTCCTGGATTTTATATATTGTTCCTGTCCACGTTACATCAGGGCCACTGAAGGAGTGTTGAATGCCTCACTTTCAAAATTTTTTTAGCTATTCAGTCACAGGAATAGCAAGCTAGTGGGATTGAGCTGATGTCAAATTCAAATACCTAATGCACCTGGGAGCTGGATAGGCCTGGTTTTAGCTGCCAAATCTGGGTAATAAAAAAGGAACTAATTGAGCTCAGGTAGAATCAGTGATGCAGGAGCTGAAACCTGGGCTGCCTTATGCTAATGCAGTCACTTCAAAATCAGTGCAACAGAGTGCAGGGGGGAGGGAAGGAACCCAGCCAAGTAACCAATACAGATCTCAAGGCTGGAGTTCCCTCCCCTGTTGACTTGGAAAACTCGGAGAGGTCCTTATTCTATTTCCTCATGGCTAAAGCAGGAGGAGGAGAAGGAAATGGGTGGAGGGGACACTTTAAACCACAACAACAAAGATTAAGCAGCAGGAGGGGGAGTGAGGAGCTTCTTAGACCGCAGGGAGGGAATGGGGAGTCAGATGGGAGGCAGCCACAAGGAGGCTGGTCTATGCTCCCTGGGACATTCTCCACCTGGTTTGGAATGATAACGCTGCTCTCAACAGGCTAGCTAGAGGTAGAAGAGATCATACAGGGCATCTAAACTAATCCCTACATTTATGGGATCTAGAAACCCAGACCAAGGAAGGACAAGTAATCTGTCCAAGGTCATGGAGAATGCTCGGGCCATGGGTCTAGAGCTGGAAAGGACTTTATCCACAATCCAGTCCAGTTTTCTTGCCTTACAGATAAGGAAACTGAGGCCCAGCAAACCAAAATTGTGAATCAAAATTCCAAAATATAGATTGTAGCTGACAAAGGCAGGATTTGAACCCAGACCTTTTGATTGCAGCTTCTATTTCCTATACTATAATATGGGGAGCTACAATGGAGCACCAGGGCCTGGAGTAAGGACGACTCGTCTTTGAGTTCAAATCTGACTTCAGACATAGTCTGTATGACCCTGGGCAAGTCACTTAACCCTGTTTGCCTCAGTTTCCTCATCTGTAAAATGAGCTAGAGAAGGAAATGGAAAACCACTTCAGTATCTTTGCCAAGAAAACCCCAAATGGGGTCACGAAGAGTTGAACATGACTAAACAACAACAACAAAATTCTATAATACTCCTGGAATATTCTTCAAACTGATTATTAGGGTGACTAGCAAATGCTGGGACCCAGGACCAGGGCCTCTGAGTGCAGAATCAGTCCTCTCTTCCCTACATCTCTGCTTGGCATTTTGAAAATCAAGATGTCTCTGGAGTGGTTTTTAAGTCTCCTTGGCTATTTCCTGTACCTGGTTACCATAGTGAAATATGAGGCAGAGGCAGAGGCAGGGGGAGTGGAAGGAGGGAGTTTTCTTGCCGGAGCTGATAATGTACTCGGGACCAGAGGAAGCAAACAGCCAGACCTACATGATTCACATGATGAGCGAGTGATTTGTGGCAGAGTCGTGACCAGAATAAAATTCATCATAGTTGGGAAAATGTTCTGCTCTTACTCTTGGTGCAAAATAACCAGGAAAAGCCTCATCATGAAATGGGGTGCCTTGCACAGAGGCACTTGATATGCTATCTGTGGTATGAATGAATGAATGAATGAATGAATGAATGAATGAATGAATGAATGAATGAATGAATGAATGAAGAATGAATGAATGAATGAATAAATGAGGGACTTTATCTAACCTGTTATGGATTTTTTGGCAGCTAAGATCCATTGCTTAGGGACTCTCTCAAATTTATTAGTTTATACCCAAGATAACATAGAAAGGAGGTGATTTTTTTAATTTTGTCCTCATTTTTCTGAATAAATTTACCAAACAGAAGTTCCCACTGAATGCACTGGGAATGGGTGTAGAGTCCCTTTCTGAAGGTTGATCTTCCTGTCCAAATCTAACAGGCTTCATCTCGAGAAAGAAATCTCAGCCTTTTAATAAACAATCTGTTTTTGCTAGATGCGTACATAACTTTCCAGAGAGGACTTTGGAATTGGGGAGACCCTGAAGCAGCTTGGAGAAACCTTTGTTCTCTGAGGTGTTAACTCTAGGAAGGAGGGAATTGGTGGAAGTCTTCAGGTTGAAGTGCCCATCAGAAATTATACACCAAACCTGCCAGAAGGGGTCCCTACCAGGGTCCTTGGAAACCACCTAATAGGCCATAATAGTAAGGGAACTTTTCACATGTGTTGCTAGAAACATACCCCAGATACAAGTCTATTCTTGTTAGGTACCCAAGACTTTACTAGAAATGGTACCCCCTCCCCCTTGAATATAAGTTTGTTCTGCTAAGGGCTGGGGGCTGTCTTCCCTACTGGGGAGGCAGTCACCATGGTTAATAAACACTCCTATCAAATTATAATTGGCTTTGCTGTCATGTCCATCTCATTTGTCCATTTCAAGGTGAGGGATGGGGATGCTGACAGAAAGGAAATGCCAAATAAAAAAATTGTCCTAGGGTAGAGACAGCTCTTAGTAAAGAAGTGAGAACAGGATGCATGGCCATCTATGAAAAGTGCAAGTTGCCAAAACAAAAGATATTCAGCTGAGGTGAGAAATTGAATCCATAGAGATGGGAAACCAGGGCTCAGCTAATTTCCGGGAGTGATATTAGCTAGGAGGTCAACCTAGAGAGGAAGTCAGATTCCACTAGGAAGGCTTTTCCTTTTTTTTTTTTTTAAAGACCAGAAAGAAAGCTCTATGTACATTTAGGAAAGCTGATCAACTTTAAGTTGGGGGTGGAGGGGGGCGGTGGAGAGGCAATAGAAAACTCATTAAGATAGGCAGAAGGTCTCATTCTAGAAGAATAAAAAAAAAATCCAGCTGAGGGAAAGAGAAATGAAAGACAGCCAAGTAAGACAAGCCACATATTTTAATATTTCCTTGGCAAAAGGAGATTTTTAAATTTTATGTCTCCAAAGTTGTCTGTGAAGTTTAAGTCTTATCTCTGACACATACTGATTGTGTGACCCTGGCAAGGTGCCTGCCCCCACCCCCCTGCAATTGTCTAAGATTATAATAAGTTGGGTAATAATTGCTTATCTGCATTGGTAGCTATATCCCAAAATGATAGTGATATGAAAACAAAAACCATTAATAAAACTCATTACATTTATCATTTTATCCACTGTTTCAATTAAGATGAAACAGGAAATAATAACAGCTGACATTTATTGAAGTTTTCAGGTTTGCAAAGCATTCTCAGTGCATCACCTCAGTTCATCTTGAGGATCAGAGACAGTAAGCTTACCCAAGGTCACACAGCTAGTAAGTATCAGAAGCAGGATTTGACCTACTTTTCACCTGACTCCTAGGTATTCCACCACACTATCATCAGTGGCCTTCTTGTCTAGGAAAAAGAAATCCCACCTCCCCCCCCACACACACTTTACCTTACTCTTTTTGTGTCTTCCACAGGCAGATAAAAATTAGTTAGCAATCTTCCCTGAAGACCTTTTTTACAAATGACCTTTAATCTTTATTTTTTTTTGTCTGAGTAGTTAGTGGATAAATTCAGTTCGACTTAACAAATATGTGTTAGGACCTACTGTATCCAAGAGTTTCCACAGTATGAAGGTGATTCTGGGTTCTAGAAACCCATACCAACACAGCAGAATTCCTGGAAGTATGGATTAGCTGATAGGCCATGTCTGATGACCAGTGGGACTAAATTTGAGAAAACTTGTATCACATTGGAAACAGGGTGAAGAACTTCTGGGCACAGCACTTCTCAAAATCAATCTACTAAGCCAAAGGTGGATCTTTTTTTTTTTTTTTTTTTTTTTTTTTTTTTTTTTTTAGCAATTGGGGTTAAGTAACTTGCTCAAGGTTACATGGCCAGTTATTTCTGGGTGTGGTGCCAAGTATCTGAGCCTGGATTTGATGCCCAGGTCATCCTGACACTGGGGCCAGTGCTCTTTCTCACTGAGCCACCTGGCCACCCCTAAGCAATTGGGGTTAAGTAACTTGCTCAAGGTTACACAGCCAGGTGTTTCTGGGTGGGTGCTAAGTCCAAAGGTGGATCTTAATCTTCATTAGTGGAAAAGGAAAACCCACATGGACAATGTCATAGATGGATGAAGTGCTGATGTCCAAGGCATGCACTAGGTGTTAGGAGTATTGTGGGAGTAAAGTGGATATCTTCTCTCTCTCTTTTTGCCCAATTTTTAACTTTCTGTTATATTTCCCTTCACCCTCTCTCCCTCTCTATTTATTCTATTCTCTCCTTTGACATGTCCCTCCCCAAAAGTGTTTGCTTTTGATTACCTCCTCCCCCAATCTGCCATGCTTTCTATCATCCCCACTCTCTTCTCCCCTTCTCCCCTACTTTCCTGTAGGGTAGGATAGATTTCCATATGCAATTGAGTATGTATGTTATTCTCTCCTTAAACCAAATCAGATGAGAATAAGGTTCATTCATTCTCTCTCACCTGCCCCCTCTTACCCTCCATTGTAAAAGCCCCTTCTTGCCTCTTTTATGTGAGATAATTTACCCAATTCTATCTCTCCCTTTCTCCTTTTCCCAATATATTCCTCACCTCTTATTTTTATTTTTTAGATATCATCCCTTCATATTCAACTCACCCTGTGTCCTCTGTCTATGTATGTATATATGTATGTGTGTATGATGCATTCCTTCTAACTACCCCAATACTGAGAAATGTCTCATGAGTTATAAATATCATCTTTTCATGTAAGAATGTAAACAGTTCAACTTTAATAAGTCCCTTATGATTTCTCTTTCCTGTTTACCTTCTCATGCTTCTCTTGAGTCTTATATTTGAAAGTCAAATTTTCTATTCAGCTCTGGTCTTTTCATCAGGAATGCTTGAAAGTCCTCTATTTCATTGAATATCCATATTTTCCCCTGAAGTATTAAACTGTTTTGCTGATATAAAACTGTTTTTGGTGATTCTTGGTTTTAATCCTAGATCCTTTGACCTTTGGAATACCATGTTCCAAGCCCTCTGATCCCTTAAGGCAGAAGCCACTAAACCTTGTGTTATCTTTATTGTATTTCCACAATACTTGAATTGTTTCTTTCTGACTGCTTGCAATATTTTCTCCTTGACCTGGGAACTCTGAAATTTGGCTACAATATTCCTAGGAGTTTTCCTTTTGGGATGTTTTCCAGGAGATGATTAGTGGATTCTTTCAATTTGTATTTTACCCTCTGGTTCTGGAATATCAGGGCAGTTTTCCTTGATAATTTCTTGAAAGATGATATACAGGCTCTTTTTTTGATCATGGCTTTCAGGTGTCCAATAATTTTAAATTATCTCTCCTGGATCTACTTTCCAGGACAGTGGTTTTTCCAATGAGATATTTCACATTGTTTTGCCTTTTTCATTCTTTTTTTTTTTTAAAAGCAATCAGGGTTAAGTAACTTACTCAAAGTTACACAGCCAGTTATTTCTGGGTGTGGTGCTGAGTATCTGAGCCCGGGATTTGATCCAGGTCATCCTGACTCTGGGGCCAGGGGCCAGTGCTCTTACTCGATGAGCCACCTGGCTGCCCCTAAGCAATTGGGGTTAAGTAACTTGCTCAAGGTTACACGGCCAGGTGTTTCTGGGTGGGTGCTAAGTGTCCGAGCCTGGATTTGATTCCCAGGTCATCCCGACACTGGAGCCGGTGCTCTTACTCTCTGTGCTACCTGGCCGCCCCAGCCTTTTTCATTCTTTTAGTTTTGTTTTATAATTTCTTGGTTTTTCATAAAGTCATTAGCTTTCATTTGCTCCATTCTAATTTTTAAGGAATTATTTTCTTCAATGAGCTTTGGACCTCCTTTTCCATTTGGTCAATTCTGCTTTTTAAAGTATTCTTCTCCTCATTGGCTTTTTGGACCTCTTTTGTCATTTGGGTTAGTCTATTTTTTAAGGTGTTATTTTCTTCAGCATTTTTGCCTTTAGCAAGCTGTGGACTCCCTGACTCCAAAGGACAAAATAGATTGAAAATAAAAAATTAACTTCAACAGGTAGAAGCTAAGGGCAGTAGAACACTAACAACTGTGTAGTAAAGAGGCCTCTTTTAGGAGGTGGTATCTGAACCGAGGCTTAGAGGGAGCTAGAGATTCCAGGAGGTAAAGCTGAGGAGAGAGTATTCCAGGCAGCAGAGGGAAGCTTGTGCATGAGGAAATATCATGTGCTATGTTTTACATGATTGCCCATGAATAACATACACGAAATTGCTTGCTGAATCAGAGAGGGGATAGTAAAGGGAGAGAGGGAGAAAATTTGGAACTCAAAATTTTTAAAAAGGAATGTTAAAAATTTTTTACACATAATTCAGAAAAAATAGAACATTGTTTGGAATGTCATGTACTAGGAAGAGCAAGCATGAAATATGACAGGAACATAAAATTTATGTGGTAGAATGACACATAATCAGTCTAGAAAGATGGTTGGAGTCAGATTGTGAAAGACTTTAAATGCCAACAGAGGCATTTCCATTTTTTCCCCTAGTAGTAATAGGGAGCCACTGAAACTTCTTGAACAGAGGAGTGACATGGTCAGACCTATTCTTGAAAGAAGTCAATTCTACAGTGTGGAGGATAGATTTGAGAGGCAGGAGGATAGATAAAGTGAAATTTTAGAAACAAAACATTTTAAGTGCCCACCATGTGCCAGGTGGAGGTAGCTAGGTGGTTCAGTAGAGAAAGTGCTGGAACTGGAGTCAGGAAGACCTGAGTTCAAATTCAGCTTCAGACTCATCTTGCTGAGTTCAAATCTGGCCTCCGAAATAGCGGAGCAGCCCTGGGCAAGTCACTTAACCTCTGTTTACCTTAATCCAATGGAGAAGGAAATGGCAAACCACTCCAGCATCTTTGCCAATAAAATGCCATGGGGTCACAAAGTTGGACATGATTGAATAACAGCAACAATGTGCCAGGTTCTGGGAATTTCGTTAATAGATTTTTTAAAATTTCCATTCCCCCCTCTATTAAAAAAATAAATTTAATTTCTCTCACCCATCACTCCATTGGGGGGGGGGAAGAAAAATAAATTTCTTTTAACAAATATACATAATCACACAAAACAAATTCCCTCAATGGTTGTATACAAAAATACATGTGTCTTATTCTGCACTTTAAGTCCGTGACCTCTCTGTAATGGATATTTCATCATCAATCCTCTAGAATTGTTGATGGTCATTATATTGATCACAGTCTCAACAGCTTTCAAAATCTCTGTATTTTTTTATAGGGTTGTTATTGTATAAATTGTTCTGGTTCTGTTCATTTCATTCTCTTTCAGTTTATAAAAGTCCTAAAAATTGCTCATTTTTATTATATTAATATTATAGTATAAATTGTTTTTCTGATTCTTCTCACTTCACTCTGGCATCAGTTCATATAAGTCTTTCCAAAATCATGTATTTCCTCATTTCCTACAACACTATAGTACTCTGTGTCATGTATATCCCACAATGCACTCTGCCATGCCTCAAGTATAGAACATTTTCTTAGTCTCCAGTTTTTTGCCTCCACAGTGGATACAATCTTTAATAAAAATGTTAAACAAACAAGCCTAAGGACAGAGTTTAGCCCTCTCAGTGGGGCATGCTGAAAATGATGGATACCAAGAGGTTTCTGAACACCCACATCCCTACTTGAAAGGTTACAAATGCAAGGAGGGAAAAAAAAACAGCAATGTTGGCATCTTAACATAAGATCTTAGGATCTTCTCTAATTGTGGAAATCTTTTGCACCTGCTCTCCATCTTGAAGAGGAGGCTTAGGGGAGCCTTAGTCACCGAAAAAGGCAGATTATTCTAGTCTTCAAATTAGCAAGTGTGTGGAGAAAATATGTTCAACTCTCAAGGTTACCGCACCACAAATTGTTCCCATGCTTGCTAATGAGTGCAGGGCTTTTTCTCTGGGCAGTGTTTCATGGCATTCTAGTAAATGATCTGTGGAATAGCTTGCAAAAATAGCCAAGATTTGGTACAATAATGGGTGTTATCTTTGGCATCTTCTTCCTTATCCCCTCCAGTTACCACCTCCTACATCCAGGCTGTCTGCTAATCCTGCCAGTATTTCCTTTAAACGTGCCTTTAAATTCCACCCTTTCCTTTCTCTTCTCCTTAAGGAAAATCTGTTGGATTGCAGTGGACGCTAGAATGGATGACCACCCAAAGTAAGGTGTGGCTTCTCCTTGCTGGAGCTCTAAAGAAGTGACCAAGAAGATGAGGTAGTGTTCTGTCACAGGGGGTGGAAAGACTTGTTATCTGATGGAAGGGAATTCTGGCTAAGTGATTCAATACTCCATCCTTTGTTACCCTGCTGGCCATAAGCAAGTGTCTGGGCATTCATTAAGCATTCTTCTATGAAGTTCTTTCTTATGCCACTTTCTCAATGACTTCTTTCTCTCACCCTAGCTCCATTTCTGTTCCTACAAATCCTACCTAAGCTTTTTGTCTTTTCTTGCGTAATCAGCTGCCATCACTCCTCTGCCTCCTTCCATCATTGCCCTTTTCCTTCTTTCTTCCTTTCACCCAAAGTCTGTCTTCAGATGAGTCCCTGGGATCCTTTCTGCCATCCATGTTTTTGGCATTCTTAGCCTTCCCTCTGCAGCAAGACCAGCTTTCTCCTTCTTATCATTGCTCTCCTGGCTTTCCTATTTCAGATTCCTTTTTAAAACCTAGAGCTTTGCTGAGGCTTTTAGAAAAGCTTTTGGGTAAAGATCAAAAGTCGGAATGATGAAAGGGAATAGAAGCACAAAGCCAGTAATTTTGGAATTCATTCAGTTTTTTTCTAGTGCCTTATGTAATTTGCCTCTGGTTAATATATGCCTAGTAAGTCCATCCACAAACATTTACTAAATACTATGTGCCAGACACTGTGGTAAGTGGCATGCATAAAAAGAAAGACAAAAATGAGTTCTTGCCTCCAAGGAGCTCACAGTCTTGAAGGAAGTGTCAGGACCAAACTCAGGTGTCAATCCTAATCAGAGGGAACGTGATGATCTTTTCCTACTGCCACCTGGGGATCCTAAATCTCAAGCTGGAAGAAACTTCAGAGGTCACATAGTCTAATAATCCCCTCATTTTGTAATTGAGGAAGCTGAAGCCCAGAGAGGCTAAGTCACTTGGCCGTGGTCACAGGATGCCATGTTAATGAATGAGTCAAAGTCATGGACCTGATTATATAGAGATGAGTTGGCTCCTCTTGGTTCCCACAGGTACAGACTGTGCTCTCAACCCCAACTAACCATCTGCAAAATGCATACCACTGATCAGAAGGGAAACTGGGGTAAGAGAGACTGGATGACCAAACAAATCCATCACTGTTACTGGAAAATGACCCCCCAACCCCCTCCCATGTCGATGGTAGGTCAGTAACATTGTCCTCCTCCAAATAGGACAGCATTATAATTGTGTATTGTTAGAGCTTGATGATTTATTCATATGATGGGATCTCAGCACCAAGAGCTGTTAAGATTTGCATGAAACATGGAATGATACCATCAGAAGTTTTTTCATCCTTTAATAGAATCCAAACTAAAGAGAGTCTACCAGGGCTTTAAACTAGTATGCCAGGGGCATTTAATACCCTACCCCTATGGAGAAAGGGTAGATTCTTCACCAAGGGAGTGTTTGGAGACCACTGTCCATAACTGTTCTCTACCCTAGTCCTGTGCCTTCTCTGAACCCCACCTCTGGGGTCCAGTCAACATGCCACACTTCTCCCAAGATACTGCCATCCCTCCCAATCCTCAAAGAATACAGGCAGGTATTTCTGGGGGACTGACTTATGGTCGGCCTCTTCTCCCAGCATAGCTGTCCCCATAAGAGCTTCTATATATCTGCTCTCCCCCTCTGTCATCTGTATGAGGACTGCCCGGGCACCAACCACCAACTATACTCTGTACTATCATTGTCCCCCTCAACTGTGCCCTCCAGGCATCCTCCCTTGGGGAAGGATTCTGATTCTGTATTCCAAGGATTGTTTCTGGAGAACTCAATCTAGTGGTCTGCTAGAGCTGGCTTTTATAGTCTCATGAAAACAGATTACTCCATTTTCAGTATGAGCATTTACCCCTCAGAAATCAACGAACACTACAAATGGGAGCTCGATTTGTTGTTTTGTTGATTGTCTAGACATAAAAAATGATGGAGAAAATGTCAACGATGCAGATTAAAATTAAAAGTGTATCAAGGGGCGGCCAGGTAGCACAGCGAGTAAGAGCACCGGCTCCAGTGTTGAGAAGACCTGGAGATCGAATCCCGGGCTCAGACACTTAGCACCCACCCAGAAACACCTGGCCATGTAACCTTGAGCAAGTTACTTAACCCCAATTGCTTAGGGGCAGCCTAGTGGCTCATCGAGTAAGAGCACCGGCTCCAGTGTCGGGATGACCTGGATCAAATCCGGGCTCAGATACTCAGCACCACACCCAGAAATAACTGGCCGTATAACCTTGAGCAAGTTACTTAACCCCAATTGCTTAAAAAAAAAGTGTATCAAACAGGAGGTAGCTAGGTGGTGCAGTGGATAGAGTGCTGGCCCTGGAGTCAGGAAGACCTGAGTTCAAATCTGGCCTCAGACACAGCTGTGTGACCCTGGACAAGTCATTTATCCCCAATTGTCTACATATGCACACACAAAATCTATCATGCATACATTTTTGGGGGGAGAACTACTTCTTAAACATTTATCACTACAGCCCTTCTTAGATCCTGAGGTCGTCTTTGTCATGCCCTACTTAGCTGTATGACCTTGAGCAAGTGCTTTTCACCTCTCAGGCTGAATTTCTTTATCTATAAAATGAGGGACTCTATGATGCCTAAGACCCTTTCTACCTTGAAAATTGCAAGTGTTTCCACCCAGGTACATCCACAGTAGATTATCTGAGCAGTCAAGATTGCCTTTCTGAATTTAATTTCACAACTGCCAAGCACCTTACTATACCAATCACACACAAGCAGCAGGAGCTTAGAGCAGAAACCTGGTTTTGAAAAATGCAACTAATGTTTTCTCTTTCACTTCAGATGCAAACCAGAGCAAGGTAAAATTTCCCTTTCGATCTGAGCAGTAAAATGAACTGAAACTCAGGGTATTGGGGAGTTCATAGGGCTTAATGGAAACATGAGAATCTATAACAGCATCTTTTGGAGACTTTCTGGAAGGCAAAGGAGGCCATCAATAAAGGTACAACAAAGAAGGAAACCCCAGGACTGGTTAATCAGATGGAATCTAGTTCAGGGTGGCCATCTTTGTTGTTAGACATGTGAACACACACACATACATACACCTATGCATATGCATATATATAAATATATGTGTATATATACATATATTCTTCACATATATACTTATACTTATATATACCTACACACATATATACACATATATATTCTTCACATACACACATCTAATGAAACTCAAGCATTCAAAATTGGCTCCAACTAGGATTTTAGTTTTGAGGCATTAAAATCATCAAAAATCCACAAATGCAGAATTGATAACATTCTGGATAGTAGAAGAATTCATAGGATCATGGAATTTAGAGCTAGAAAAACACTTGGATGTCATCTCACCTAACCCCTTCATTTTACAGTTCAGGAAACTGAGGCTCCAAAAAGTTAGACAATTTGCCGAGTGCTTCAGCAAAAGCTTTCCCAAGTACCCTCTAGGCCCTGTGCTGGGTTCTACTATAAATATAAAGACAGCTATAATATATGGTTGGTGGTAAATACATTTATTGTATAATGAACATAGCTTTCAAAGACCCTGCTTTCAAAAAGATCACAATCTAATGAAATATTGAAAAAAATCGTACTAGAAAAGCATGACTGGAACTTCCTGGGACCCTATGAGGCCATAGATAGTTTCTATGCCCCAGATTTACCACTACCCAGCTGTGTGACCCCAGGCAAGTCACTTAACCTCTTTGTGGTTCAGTTTTCCTATTTATAAAATGAAGATAATATTACCTGTACTATTCATCTTGGGGTGATTGTGAAGATAAAATAAAATGATGTATATAAGTCACTTTGTAAAAGAGCCTATAGAGTAGCATTTTGTTCTACCAAACTAAAAGCAAGTCCTTAAATGGGATCTTAGGTTTTCTATGGCTTTTAGGTAATTGTGAGATGGTGATGATATGATCCATTGTTGAACATTGCTTGTGAAAGCCTGCTAATACCTTCATCAAGGATGTCATCTATTCATGTATAGAGGGCTTTCATTAAGATTTGGAATAGATGGGAGAATAGGCATAAACATCAGTAGCTGTTGATGTTATCTTTTTTTCTATATTAATAATGTCTAAGGGTTTTTTCCCTCCACACTTTTGGTATTTTCCCTTCTTTCTTACACATAAAAAGGACCCTCAATGCCCACACAATTTGTCACCTCCAGCATAGATTTCTTCCATATATACTAGGTCCAATCTGTCTCATTTTCACCATCTCTGTTTTCTGTAATGTTATTTCTATCTCCTCTAAAAGCACACCTAGTACTGTGTTGTTAGGGTCCAACAGTTGTGGTTTCATCATCCTTGATAGAGAAAACAGTTCGAAAATCTTTTCCATTTTTTTCTCCATTAGTAGCCCTTCTAAAAAAAGAAAGGCAAGGAGAGTTCCATTTTACTCAAACTTAGTTTGAGATGCCAATAGGAAATCTAAATTAAAATATTCAGCAGACAATTGATTGTATGGAACTGCATATCAGGAGAGATATTGGGAATAGGTATATGAGTTGGGGAGTCATCAAGATGGAGATGATCATTTAACCCATGAGGTCATTTGAGGGAGAGGGGGGAGAGAGAGAGAGAGAGAGAGAGAGAGAGAGAGAGAGAGAGAGAGGGAGGGAGGAGAGAGAGAGAGAGAGAGAGAGAGAGAGAGAGAGAGAGGCCCAGGATAGAAACTTGGAGGATACTCACACATTGTGGGTAGAAGATGAATGACAATCCAGGAACACGGACTAGGAAATTGAAAAACCAGCAAAGAGTAGTATCATAGTAACAAAAAGAAGAGATTATTAAGGGGGGGGAAGAGGAGAAGGAGGAGGAAAAGGGGGAAGAGGAAGAGGAGGAGGAGGAAGATGACCATGTCAAAAGCAGCCATGAGGTCAAGGAAGATGAAATCTGAGAAAAGGCCATTGGATTTGGTCATATAAAAGTTTCACTTGTAATTTATTTTGAGGTAATCAGAGTTAAGCGATTTGTTCAGGGTCACACAGCCAGTAAGTATCTGAAGTCAGATTTGAACTCAGATCCCCCAAACTCCAGGGCTGGTGTTCTATCCAGTGCACCACCTAGCTACTCCTTGCTAGGAGCTTTTCAGAGAATAGTTTCAAGAATAGAGGGGTGTGATCAAAAGCCAGAGAACAAGGAGTTGAAGAATGAGTGGGTAATGAAGGGATAGAGGCAAACCATTTCAGGGACTCTAGGGGCTTGTAATTAAAAGAGAAGAGAGATACAGGTCAGTAGCTTGAGAGAGTGTCAGGGTTAAGTGAAGAATCACTTAATAGAGTGGGGGAATCCTGAGCATGTTTGCAGGTTGCAGTGAAGGAGCCTGTGGATAGAGAATGAAAATGAGAAGGGAAAGGGGAACAATTAATGCAGTGAGCTCTGCTGTGTTCATAGGATCATATGGATCTAGAGTTCTGTCCTGGAAGGGACCTCAGAGGCCATCTAGTCCACCACCCCCCCCCCTACATTCTACAGATAGGGGAACTGAGACTTGGACAGATCGAGGTACTTGCCCAATGTCATAGAGGTAATAGGTGACAGTGTTAATAGGATTCTAACCTCCACTCTTTCTACTGTGCTGTATTTATCTTGGATCTACTGATTGTCCTTATGGTCATTGTCCAGTTCCATTAGGCCCATAACTTAGGCTTAATAAGCTTATTAGGCAGCTAGGTAGCACAGTGCAGAGAGGGCCTGGCCTAGAGTTAGAAAGACTCATCTTCCTGAGTTCAAATCTGGCTAACCTGTGTGACCACGGGCAAGTCACTTAACTCTGTTTGCCTCAGTTTCCTCATCTGCAAAATGAACTGGAGAAAGAAATGGCAAACCACCCCAGTATCTTTGCCAAGAAAACCCTGAATGGGATCACAAAGACTTGGACATGACTGAAACGACCCAACAAACAAGCTTACTAAACCCCAGTCAAGACATTCTGCTTCCACCTTGTGGACCACATAATCATAGGATTTAGTGTTGGAAGGTACATCTATTGCTCTGTAGGACCTGAGCACAGCCCACCTGGTATAATTGCTGGTCATTCCCCTTGACTTCTGGGAAAATCTGAAGCTACCTATTTTGAGTTTCAGTTTGAAGATTAATCTTAGTCACTGACTTAGTCACATTAAGCAGAACCTGAAACCAGATCTCTTTCTGCAAAAAGTATTTCTGATACAAAAGAGAAAGAAAGAAAGATACACACCCAACAGTATGTGAGGAGTAGTATCCAAGCAGTTTTCTCCTAGACTCAGTGAGCCTGACCTTCCCTTTCCCCTCTCCTTGTAAAAAACATCAAAAGGATGCTTTTGGAAAGAGAGGCTTCTGCTCTGAGGTGCACATTGCTAACTCCACCCATCACAAAAGGAAGGACTCTGTCTGAGTTCAGCCAAGGAGTGAGCTTTCAGTTGTGGGAGTTCCAGGAACATATCTTCCATCAGGCTTTCAGTTTACAGTAATCTTCCAAGTTATTTTAATGTGTCAAGGTATTTAATTTCATTTATCTCATGGAAATGAAATGGAATTTTTAAAAAGTCAAACCATCTAATGTTCTTCTGAATTAATGTGAGATGAGGAAGAATGAAAGAAAGTGACACCTTGTACTACAGTTATTTTCTGGCATCCTATGAGGGCAATGGAAGTTTAATATCAACAGGACAGTTGCGGTTCTATTGAAATGAATTATTGACTCTCTTCAGGTTAGAGATAAAAGACTATGAAATATGCAGAAGCCACTTTTCTAAGCAAAAATAACTCAGTTTGCAAGTTTTCTTAAAATGTAGTCTATCTTTTCAGAACAAATGCCTTCCAGATTCAAAAGTACCTGGACATCTGACTGAGGAGATGAAGCTTTGATTTTCAACTCTACCTAGTAAACAAGTAGGCATGGGGATTATCTGTGAAATTGATAGATTCTCATTATACTAATCTCATGTAATATGTTAAAAGAGACCCAACCAAAGTCTCAAGAGTTAAAAAGAAAGCCATTGTATTTAGACAGACCTCAACACTCTCTTTCCCCAATCTTTCGCCTTCTTTCCTTTCCTCCTATTTCTCTCTTGCCCTATTTCTCTTATGACCACTGGCACTCATGGATGAGATGGCTGAGCCCAGAGGAAGAAGAAGGAGGAGGAGGAGGAGGAGAAGATGAAAAAGAAAAAGAAAGAGGGAGGGAGAGAGAGGAAGAAAGAAAGAAAGGAAGGAAGGAAGAAAGAAAAGAAGGAAAGAGGAAGAAAGAAGGAAAGAGGAAGAAAGAAGGAAAGAGAAAGAAAGGAAGGAAGAAAGGAAGGAAGGAAGAAAGAAAGAAAGAAAGAGAAAGAAAGAAAGAGAAAGAAAGAAAGAAAGAAAGAAAGAAAGAAAGAAAGAAAGAAAGA
>NW_027185764.1:28675985-28697159 GCF_028583685.1 Petaurus breviceps papuanus | reverse complement strand
AGAAAGAAAGAAAGAAAGAAAGAAAGAAAGAAAGAAAGAAAGAAAGAAAGAAAGAAAGAAAGAAAGAAAGGTAATTAGAATGGAGGGGAAAACATCAAAAAATGAACAAAAGAAAGTCAAACAATGACTTCATAAGCCAATTTCCAAATATCAAAAACAATGTTACAATACCAGGAATGACAGCCAGCAATTAATTCTCTTTGACCTCCAACCTAGCACTTCAGTTCCCATTTTGGGGACCTAGGCTCCTGATTGGTGAGAATTCTCCACATCCAGCTCAAGCCATACTGAGCATACCATTCTGTTGTCATTTTCATGTTGTCTTGCCATCATACCCATCCACTCCTATCCTCTACCCCCACTTTTCACCTTTAGCTCTGGGAACAATAATCAAATCAATACTAAAAAGAAAGAAATTAATTACCTTATGATTCCACTCACCATTCCTGTGACTTCTCAGAATAAAATACCCCTCTTTGGCCACCTCTCCCCTATGTGGGTTGTCTTCCCTTACTAGAACTGACAAGACTTTGCAAGAGATTGTATGTAGGAAGCATGTTAGAGGGAAGAATCCAGGTTGACCCTGTGATTATGCTCCTTGAGGGTAGGGACTGTCTTATTTTTTTTCTGTATCTTTAATCTTGTATCACAGTGCCTGGAACATTCTAAGTGGTTAATAAATACTTTTTCATACATTCCCCTGAGAAGCAAGTGTAAGAAAATGCATTAAACTTAGTGATTGACTCGTAAGCTAAACAGAAATTTGTGACTTGTACAATTCCCTCTCTAGAGGTCTTGTGGAATGAGAGGTAGTTCTACCTGTGTGAGAGGGTTTCCATCAATAATGCTCTGCCTTGATGCCTTATCTGGGCTCCTAAAGATTTTGACCATGGAACAAAAGACTTTGACCAGTTCTGCCAAGCTGGGCCCTTGTGCCAGCCTGCACGTGTGTCTATGGTCTAACAAACTAGTTAAAGTTCTGACACGCTCATCATCAGCTGACCATCAGAGCACAAAATTTTCAGCCACAGTAACTATATCCTAAGATTGCCTAGGACGTCATTGGTGGACTTTTGGCACCCGAGTCAGTGGAAACAAAATGCATTCCAATGAAATCCTGGGTCCTTGGAGTATTGAATTGTGCAAGAGGACTTAGCTCTGGCCAATCCTGAAAGCAGTCAGATGGACTAGCTCAATCATGAAAATAAAATATTAATTTTCATGTCCAATTCTTTAAAGAATCTAGGAAGGAAGGATGGCTAATTTGCAGACAAAACAGGTGAAAACAATATCAGGTGGAGAACCAACCCTTGGGATTTTGTTAAGATACAGACTTTCAATTTCCAAGGTGGCAAAGCCTAAGGGATCTGAGGACCTAGGCCAAGAGCTACCCAATAAAGATGAAACTGAGGGTTAAATGCTAAGAAAAGAAAGAAAATAGCAATAATCCCCCTGGGCTCCCTCTGACTCAAACTATGTTCCCTACTTTCCTCCAAAATCTTCAATGCAGCCAGAAAAGGGTAATAACACGGTGCTATTTTAAGTACAAGATGCGTAGAAACTTAGTCAATCAGCATTGAGCAGCTGGACATAAATAAGGCAGCGATGGGAATCATGGCCCCCTGCTGAGGGGATGTGTGTTTACCAAGGGCAGACAGATGTGCTTGGGAGGATGTTACCCTTTATCTAAATGTGACCCCTAGTGTTCAACTTCAGTGGCAGTGGCTCAGTGTGTTAGGATAAAGAGCTGCCCAGTGATCCGATATGGGATAGCTTGGGCATAGCCATAAAAAACTAGAACTTGGAGAAATCTTAGAGATTCACTGGTCAGACTGTCATTTTACAGATGAGGAAACACATTCAGAGAGGAGAGAGTCAGACCGCCTTCTGCTGCTGTCCTCTACTCCACCATGATCCTTCCACCCACTTCCCACAGACAAATAAGCTGATCTTGGCTTAGAAAAGAAAATCTTTGTCCCTTCTCTACCAGTTAGAATTTCTTAGACTAGTGGTCTCAAACTTAAACTTTACATCTGTGTCAAATGTATGGTACTCATCTTGGGGCCTTATCAACTAGAAAGCTATTTTCATTCTTCAATCTATTCACATAATCCTAGGAACAAAAGCATAGAAGCTTGTGCCACATGCCCTGGGAAGGAGAACAAAAACTCCCTATCAAATGTTAGCTTCTTGAGGGCAAGCGATATCTTGCTTTAGTATTTAGTATCTACATCTTGCACAATGGCCAAAACATTTTTAAGTTGGCGCTTAATTAATATTTTTTTGGTTGATTAACTGAGGGATGGAGGAAGACTCTGTCAGATTCTCTGTGAGGCCTACCTCGTAGTCAGGGCCGTGGAATTGCCCCATTTAGCTGTTCCACTAAAGTGAATTTTCAGATAATTAAAGTTAGCTGTTTTCTTTTAGCTTCTCTCTCTCTTTTTAATTAAAATTTTATTTTTATTTTCAGTTCTACATTGTCTCCCTCCCTCCTCTCCTCTACCCATTGATAAGCCAAGAAATATGATAATATATATATGGTTATGCAAAACATTTCTGTATTAGCCATGTGGGTTGAGTGAAAAAATATGCTTTGATCTGCACTCTGAGTCTATCAATTCTCTATTACCTTATCCCTTTGAGCAATCAATCTCTCAATTAAAAAAAAACTGCTTAAATAAAGATTTACTATGGGCCAGGCACCATACTAAAGACTGGGGATTCAGAGAAAGGCAAAAACAGTCCCTGCCTTCAAGAAACTCTCATTCTAATGAAGGAGACAATATGCAAACATCTACATACATGCGAAAAATATATAGAGTAGATAGAAGGCAATCTCAGTCAGAAGGCCCTAGCAAAGGGGATTTGTTAATAAATCTGTGAACTTATTTTAAAAAATTTAAGAACCATTGCTGTCCTTCAGTTATTTCTGACTTTTCATGACCCCATTTGGGGTTTTCCTAGCAAAGATACTGGAGTGGTTTGCCATTTCCTTGTCCAGTTCACTTTACAGATGAGGAAACTGAGGCAAACAGGGTTAAGAGACTTTCCCAGAGTCAAACAGATAATAAGTGTTTGAGGCCAAATTTGAACTCAGGTCTTTTTGACTCCAGGATAGGCACCCTATTGACTCTACCACCTAGCTGCCCTTTGAGAACAATATTTCAATATAATTGGTTTCCTTTTGTCATCTTTTGTATTTGAAAATGTGCATTTAAAAACACGATTCTGAGATGAGTCCATAGATGATGATGTTGATGGTGATGTCCATAGATGTCACCAGACTCCCAGAGGGGTCCAGGACATTAGAAAGGTAATAACAGCCTGCATAGTAGCTGGGAGGAGAAAGAGAGGCCTTCTGCAGAAGGTAGAATTGGGGCTGAGACCTAAAGGAAGTCTGGGATACTTAGAGGCAGAGGTGGGAGGGTAGAGCATCGCAGGAATGGGGGATAGCCAGTGTAGACATGGGGCCCAGAGGGTTCTGAGGAACCTGTACTGGGGTGGTGGTAGCCCAAGCCTTTGTGGCTTATTATCAGGTTTGGATGTCTTAGAATGAATGTAAACAGCAATTGTTTTCTGTTCTGGTCAGCACCTCTGAAGGTCTTTCCCTCCCAGATGGGTATCTTTGTGATGGTAAATTGGACCACTTTTTGTCTCAATTCTTACCTAGCCCTTAGTGATCTAATAGACCTGGCTTCAGACAAACTGAGACCTGGGAAAGACCTTAATTAGAAAGGCCAAGGTCACCCACCACATCCTGGGCCAGTCTTCACGACTTTTGTTTTGCCACTGGATTTGCATGACTCTGGATGAGAGAGTGAGGGTGATGTCATTGGTCTTCTTCAAGAACAAAGGATGTTCTTGAAGCAAAAAAAACAGCAAAAACAACAGAGAAAGAGTGTAGAGAAATTTTGCTGGAAAAGTAGAAACAAGGTTTGTCAAGGATTGGACTTATGAGGTGAGTGAGTGTGAAGAATGAAGGACAATACTACAGTTGATTTCAACCATTTGAAAAAGATCTTCCTAAAAAATGTATGGTGGGGACAGCTAGGTGGTGCAGTGAACAGAGCTCTGGCCCTGGAGTCAGGAGGATCTGAGTTCAAATCTGGCCTCAGATACTTAACACTTAATAGCTGTGTGACCTTGGGCAAGTCACTTAACCCCAACTGCCTTGCCTTCCCCCTCCAAAAAGCAAAAAATATAAAAGTATGGTGCATATATTTGCTTTCTTCAGCATGATAATATTGAATATTATTTAATCTTTTTCTTGCTGTTTTAGTATCAACACTATATAAAACTGTTTGGGACCAAAACATAAACCAAACAGTGGCTCTTAGAGATCTTGTGTCTGCTTTTTATAATTTTGCTATCAGCGATCATTTCTGGTTTCTGTGTGCTTCCATCCTTTCTTATCCTCCTTTACCCTTTTACAATGTACTCCTATCTAGTGACCTCCAGAATGGCTGAAGAGATCTGTGGGTGGGTGTTGCGTTGTGGAGAAAATCCGCTATAGGAAGATCTCACAGGAGTGGCGTAAGAGGGTCACATATGAGCACTCCTGCCATAGAGGGCAGTGAGAAGATGCTAGATTATGAAAGCACATCCTTGCCAATAAAAGACAGTTCAGTAGATATTAGGGAATATCTTCCCTTTGGAACCATCAATAATTTGAAGCACCTTCAAAGGGTGACAAGGGACAGAAAAAATGAACAACCATTACTGCCAATATCCAGTGGTACTGTCTGTCTGCTATTAAAAAAGCTTACTATTGTACAAAGACAAGGATTTCCACCAGGAAAAGTAAATATGGTATGGCAATTGGATTCAGTTCAACAAATATTTATTAAGTGCCTGCTATGCTAAGAAAAGTAAGAAAAGGGACGCAGTAAATAGAGCACCAGCCCTGGAGTCAGGAGGACCTAAGTTCAAACCTGGCCTCAGACACTTAACACAAAAACTAGCTGTGTGATCTTGGGCAAGTCACTTAACCCCAATTGCCCCTCCAAAAAGAAAGAAAAAAAAAAACTAAGAAAAAAAAAGATAAATCATGCCCTGTCCTCAAGAAGTTTACATTCTACTGAAGAGAGATATGTTCACAAATAATGACATGATAAGGTCATAGATTTAGGACTTGAAGGGATCTCAGGGGTCATCAAGTCCAATCCCCTCATTTTACAAGTAAGTAAACTGAGGCACAGAGAGTAATGTAACTAGCTGCTAGTTAGTGTCTAAGGCAGAATTTGAACTCAGACCTTCCTGATTCCAAATGTAGAGGTTTACCCACTATAACACATAGTTGCCTAGGGAATATTTTAGGGAGAAAGGCAATTTTGAGGAGAGAGAGGAAACACTAAAATCTGCACAGATCAGGAAAAGTTCCATGGAGGACATGGCATCTGAGGTGAGCCTGGAAGGGAGATGAGGATTCCAAGAGGCAGCATGTGGGCATGACCTTTTTTGGATACACAACAGTGAGACAGAATGTCAAGCTCAGGAAGCAGAGAGGGGTTCAGTTTGTCTGAAATATAGAGTATATAATGTAAATGAGCCTGAAAAGGTAGGTCCAAAGAGTTTGCATTTTATCCAAAGGAAATAGGAATTCACAGAAGGGTTGTGAGAAGTCACACAGCCAGCCCTGTAGCTTAGGGAGATTGTTCTAGTAGAAGCCCAATGTCCTATAAATAGTTGTAGCTCGATCACCTACCCAGGAAATTACTCCAAAAGAATAGCAAGAATTTTCTCTTCACCAAAGCAGGTTGCAACCCCTGTATGATTTATTCATGGTCTTTGTGGGGTGTGGCAGGGAATCATTTCTTTCTGGTAAATCTGATGCTGTCTTCTCAGACTCCACTGGGCCCGTTCTCGCACAGCAGCCCAGCAGACCATCACTCGACCCAAACTGGAAGCCTTTACTGCCTGATGGGACCTGCCAAGTCTTGTGGTCCACTGGCAAAGTCTTCAAGGAGCCAGGGTCACCTCCATGCTGCTATGAGTCATTGAAGAAGGACTATAGGAATCTTTTTTCATCAGCAGATTGCTGTTGCTTGAGATGAGACAAGAATGAGCTAATGTCTGTGTAGCTGGCCAAGGGAGAGGGGCATGATCCTCAGGGAAATTAGCTTAGCTCCCCTGAGGGCAGATCCTGTTGAGGGCCTGGCAGAAGTTGGCACTCTGCCTTATCTGCATTGGACCATAACTAGACTAATATGAAGTATGAGAAAGCAATTAGTGTTGCTCAAAGCTGACCATCCATCTGGACCAGGAGAAAACCGTAGGTCTGGTGTAGAACACATTCTAATGCGCCCTAAATGAGGGTGAGGTGGGGGATGTATAAAAGCAAACTGAAGCCTGTGCTTAGGGTGTCCATTACAAACTACTATTTCCTTGAGCTGCTGGCCTACGGACTAGCATTAGCAAGAGCAAGACTTTGGAACCGGTGCATGTAGACAGCCTGTCTTTGGAAAAAGATGGGGAAAGCATAAAATTTAAGTCATTTACCATTTATTAAGTTAGTGTGCTGGGTTTTGGGGATACAGAGACAGACATGAAGCCGTCCTTATTTGAGAAGCTTACATTCTACTAAGGACGCTACACTTAAACAGAAAGCAAATGCAAGGTAACATGAGGAGGGAGAGAGTTAACAAGAGACAGGAGAGAGATAAGGACTTCCCTTAGGATGCATCTTCTGAACAAAACCTTGAAAGAAGCTAAAAGATTCTGAGAGCTGGAGGCAGAAAGGGACTTATTCCAGGTATGGAAGATAGCCTGTAAAATGTACAAGATGCACTAAAAATAAATAATTTAGTGATAATTTTTAAAAGAATGTACAAGATGGGGGAGATGGTTTGTCATGTTCAACTTCCAGCTAAAATGGTGGTTTGAATGAAGAAAACAGCCCAGCTTCTACCACTCATTTCTCAAACAAAACCCCAAATTTAAAATATCTAGGAATGTCATCCTCAAAAACCCCAAACCCTCTCCCTCTCCCTCTCTCTCAATCTCTCTCTCTCTCTCTCTCTCTCTCTCTCTCTCTCTCTCTCTCTCTCTCATAAGCAACCAGAAAGAATTCATGTTCCAAGAAACCACTTTTTGCAATATATAAGCTTTGGTAGCTTTAACTATTAAAAAGGGAAGGTGTTGAAATTCAGTTTTCCCAAAGGCAAGAGATATAAATTTGAATTTGAGAATAACTTACCCTGAGAAGCTGAATATAATCCTAAGGGGGAAAATGGATATTTAATGGAAGAGAGACTCACAAGCATTCCTGATGAAAAGACTAGGACTGAGAAAGAATCTATATCAAAGCCTGCCTCCTCAGCAAACATGAGAGTCAAGAGAAAACTAGAAAGGTAAATTTATTTGAATGATGGAAATGGACTTGAAGGTGAGGAAGAGCTAACATTTAAATAGAGGGAGAAGAATCAAGTGTCCTTTCAGGGCTTGAGTGTCTCTGAAGGTCAGTGAGGGAGTTATATACAACAAATATTGACCTGGGGATGGAATGGTTCTGTTCTCAGGTTCTAAAGAGGGGAAAGAGAAGAGAGGTCAAAAGATGAAAACACTAGAGGAGGAAGGGGGTGGAAACTTTGAGGAAGAGGAGGCTTTTGTTGTCGTTTGGTCATTTCAGCCATATATGACTCTTCATGATCCCATTTGGGGTTTTCTTGGCAAAGATACTGAACTGCTCTAATTATTAGAGAATAGTTCCTTCCACGACTAAATCTGCCTCTGACATTTCTGCTCATTCTTTTTTTTTTTAAGCAGTTGAGGTTAAGTGACTTGCCCAGAATCACACAGCTAGTAAGTGTCTGAAGCCAGATTTGAACTCAGATCCCCCTTTCTCCTGGGCCAGTGTTCTCTCCAGCATGTCACCTAATTGCCCCACTTCTACTCACTCCTGCTCATATCTGTTCTCTGGGTTCAAGCAGAATCATCTGAATCCCTCTTCTATATGGCAGACCTTCCAATATTTGCAGACACCTATCATATTCCTCACCCCTTTCCCCCACCCTCCCTACACCAAAGTCTTCTCTTCCCCAGGTTAAAGAGTCCCACTTGCTTTAGCCAGTCCTTATGTGGCACCGTAATGAAATCCTTCACCACACTAGCTATTCCTTCTGTGTACTCTCTATAGTTAATCCATGGCAGTCTTAAAATATAAGGTTTCAATATTGCAGATATGCTCTGACTAGGAAGATTGAAGATTATTACCTCATTCACCTGTCAAACTGACTTTCCTAAAGGGCAAGTTTGGCAATATCACCCCCTATTCAATAAACTTCACTGACTCCCTGTTACCGACAGGATAAAATCCTCTGTTGGCTTTTAGAGCCCTTCATAACCCAGCTCTTTCCTACATTCCCAGTCTTCTCAGACATTTACAACGTACTGTATACTTTTCTTAAACTTTGCACCCCACCAAGTACTCTGCAATCCAATGACATTGGCCCCCTTATAGTCCCTTACCTTCCATCTATGGGCTTTAGGCATTTTCACTGGCTGTCTCCTACGCCTGGAACTCTCCCCCTCCTCATGTGTACCTCCATCCTGGCTTAGGGAAGAAAAAAAAGGGGGAAAAAGGAAATTTACACAATCATTTTATTATATATGTAAAAGGAATAGCAAGTTATACATAATAGATTGCCAGTTTCATGTGAAATCATCTTTTTTTTTATTCTACTGTGTTATGGAAATGCTTGTTTTATTCCATATATTAAAAATAAAATAAATAAATAAGAGGGAAAGCCCCGCATCTGTAAGAAGCTCTTCCCAGCCTCCCTTTATGTCTTCACGCTGGTGCTGTCCCTCTGACACCGCCCCCAATTTATCCCATAGATGTCTTGTTCATACATATCGTTTGCTGCTCCTTCATTTGACTGTGAGCTGCTGGAGAACAGGGACTATCACTTTGCCTTTCCTTGCATCCCCAATGCTTAGTGCATCCCTGGTGTTTAGTGTCTGGTACACAGTAGGCACTTAATAAGTGCTTGTTGAATTGAACTCACTCATTCAATTCTCTATTCCTCTCCAAGCATCCTAATTGAATCAACCATTCAGACTACTATATCATACACACACACACACACACACACACACACACACACACCTACCTTTTTTACATGACCTGCCATCTAACCATGCCTTATTATCAAGTGAAGTTGATTTTTGGAGCCAAACGAATGACTTTACATTTCTCTCAATTATACATCTTATTAGATTTAGTCTAGTATTCTACCCTTTGGGGATCTTGACTTATCCAGAATGTTAGCTGTCACTTCCACCATTGTATCATCGGTAGAGTTAAAAGGCAAGGCATTTATATCTTTTTCTAAGTTATCAATAAAAGTGTTAAACATTAAAGAACCAAAGATAGGTCACTGAAGTACTCCATAAAAATTTTTCCCCACATCAACATTGACCTATTAATGACTACTCCTTGGGACTGGTTATCCAACCAGTTTCAAATCTACCTGTTTATCTCACATCTCTCTATCTCCAGAAGAATATCATGACAGATGTTAACAGATGCTTAAAGAGGTCTAGGTATAGTAGAGAGACTGGCCAGTGAAGACCCAGTCCCTTAGGTATACACAAATATGCATTACCCGCCATTGACTCATATGGAATTTTGGGCGACTTTGATTACCAGCCTTTACTACTCAAAGATGGTATTGTAGAGTAATAAAAGGTCTTCTAATTGGCTTCACAGATGAAAGAACTTATGAGTCTGGAGTGACTGAGCCAGAACTAAGTACACATACAAAAAGGATGATTTTTTTCAGTGCTTTGGGATACAGTTCATTGGGACTGGTGACTTGAACTCATCAAGGACAGCTGTGAACTCTTTTATGATTTCTTAATTAGGGGCATCAACTCCCTTTTAGCCATTTTTGTTCTTTCTTTTCTAGTTAAAAATTAATTCTCTTTGGCATAAAAAATAGAGATAGTACAAGCACTGGGCAGATCAACCTTCACTCTGTTTCATCCCCTCCAAGCAGGTGCTATCTTTTGTTTGATCCTTCGATGTTTTCTCATAAAACTAAAAACAAGACAGAACAAAAACCAAGAACAAACCAAAAAGTCCTCTTTTTATTGTCGCTAACTTTCCTCAACAGTTCCTGTGGATTGTGTCACTGCCTTTAAAGAAAAAGCAACACTTTCATCCTAATACAAATTTTTAGAAATCCACACTGGGTGATGAGTCCCCCATGCATCCCCCCCCCCTCTTTTTATACCCCCCCTCTTTTTTTTTTTTTTTGCTTCCTGTTGGAATTGGTTTTATTGGTATTTTCAGAATTTTATTCATGAGAGCTTCCCATCCCTCCTGTACTTACTTCTCCAATAGGATTTTAATCCACAGGATCAAAACTATCCTTTCTCTCAGCCCTTTGAAATCTGCTCTCCCAAAATCTAAGGTCTATCTTTTTTTTCCCATCTGACTAAATTATAAGAGGAATGCTCACTTACCCCCAAGGTTCCCACAGCTTCCACATCAGGTCCTTCTTGTTGGTTAAAATCAGGTCCAAGAGAGCAGTTCTACTTACTACACCTTGTGGAAGACAAAGCCACTTAGGCAAGTCAGAGATCATTAACTGCTCAATTTTTGTCTGACCTGGAATCAGGAAGTTTAAATCTGGTCTCAGATACTTACTGTGTGTGACCATAGGCAAGTCTCCTAACCCTATTTGTCAGTTCCTAGTCTGTACAACAAGCTGGAGAAGGAAATTGCAAACCACCAGTATGTTTGCCAAGAAAACCCCAAATAAGGTCATGAAGAATGGTACACAACTGAAACAACTCAACAACAACTTTTGTCAGAGAGCTCTAACAAATTGAAATACCCTTCAATTATTTGTAACACATGACTGAAAGTAGCTCTGGATTCACATAGACCTGAATGTATTTACACATACATGTATGTGTATATAGAAACATATGTGTATACTTAATATATGTGTGTGTGCACATGCATGTGTGTATATGAGCACATGTGTATTTCTGTATGTATTTCAAATTTCTTAATAGTTATGGAGGCAGCGTGGCATAGTAGATAGAAAGAAAGTCAGCCGGGAAGATCTGAGTTCAAGTCTTTCTGACATTCACTGGCTGTGTTATCCTGGGCAAATCATTTGATGCCTCTAGGCAACTATAAGGCCAAGAAGCTTGAAGAAAAGATGCCAACCTGCATTGGTAGAGGGAGTTTCCTCATCAGAAATTCTCTATCCAGATAAAATCACAGGTTCAATCTTTATCTCTTTCCTCAATAATCTTTGGTTCATGCCCTCAGCCAAGGTTTCTCCAGGAAATATCTGAGTTTCGTTCATTTTAAATTCTCCCTTAAGGGTATTATTCATTTTCCCTCTGTTACCAACTAAAGCTACAAAGGCTTTTGAACTTAAGATAACTTTATCACAAAGCATAAAAGGAACAGTAAAAAGAAGCCCCCTAAGCCCTCCGGCGCTCTGATCTTCAGACCTGGTTCCGGTAAAAACTCATGTTGCTCTCGTGAGTCATGGGACCAGGGCAGGTGAGCCACCTTTATCACAGTAACTATGGCTTGCTGCTATTTGCATGGTCCCTCTAGATCATAAACCTAGAATACTGGTGCTGCCACTATCCTCAACTGTGTAATTTTTTGGCTCTATTTTTAATTTAATTTTTAAACTTTATTTTTAATTTAAAATTAATTTTAAAAATTATTTTAAATTAATTTTTTAAAGTTTTAAATTTTTTAATTTAATTTTTAAAATCAACAAACATTTGGTTTTTTTCCTCTCCCACCCCACTTTCAAAAGAGAAAAGGAAAGCCTTTGTAATAAATATGCATAGTAAAGCAAAAGAAATTCCCACATTGGGCATATAAAAATATGTTGCTTTCTGTGTCTTGAGTCTATCACCTCTTACAGGAAGTAGGTAACTTTCTTCATCACCCATCCAACCATCTTCTAGAATTGTGGTCAGTCATTTTGTCTTTGAAATGTTGTTGTTACTGTATACATTGTTCTATTCACTTTACTCTGTATCACTGCATACAAATCATTCCAAGTTTCTCTGAAACTATCTTCTTCATGATTTCTTATGGCTCAATGATTTCCCATTGCAATCAGGTACCATAATTTGTTCAACCATTCCCCAATTGATGGACACTCTCTTAGTTTCCATTTCTTTGCCACAACAAAATGAGGTATTATAAATATTTTTGTACATATAGATCTTTTTTATCTTTCATTGATCTTCTTAAAGTATAGGCCTACTAATTGTATTACTGTTTCAAAGATATATATACATATGACTTTTTGTATTGTTATCATCTGCTTGTTTTCTCAAGGGTTGGGGGAAGAGCAGGAAGGAGGGAATTTGGAACTTTAGATTTTAAAAAATGAATGTTGAAAAAAATTTACATTTAATTAGAAAATGCACACAAACATACATACACATTCATCTTTTAAAAGATATGCATAGTTCAGTAACTTTGAGGGCAGTGTTCCAAACTGCTTTCCAAGGCTGGACCAATTGGTCTAGCATTGGTAGTACATTAATGCTGTTTTGTGTAGCCCATTCAACATTTCTCATTTTCCAGTTTTGTCAAGTATGCCAATCTAGGGGCATAAAGTAGAACCACAGAGTTCTTTTCATTTGTATTTCTCTAATTATTAGTGACTAAGAGCCTTTTTTTTTTTCCATATACCAATTGGTGCTTAGATTTCTTCCTTTGAAAACTGCCAGTTCTTTTATAGTGGCAAGGAATTGGAAATTAAGGGGGTGCCCATCAATTGGGGAATGGCTAAACAAGTTGTGGCATATGCATGTTATAGAATACTATTGTGCTATAAGAAACAAGGAGCAGATGGACTTCATATTTACCTGGAGAGGCTTATATGAACTGATGCTGAGTGAGAGGAATAGAACCAGGAGAAATTTGTACACCATTACAGATACAACGTATGTGTGATGACCAGCTTTGATAGACTGGACTCTTCTCAGCAATGCAGGGTTATAAGCCAAACCCAAAAGTCTCATGATGGAGAGATCTGTCTACATCCAGAGAAAGAACTGAGCTTGAATCCAGACTGAAGCAAACTACCTGCTCTCTGGCTTTTTCTTGTTTGGGTTTGTTTCCTCTTTTCCATTGTTCATTCCATCTGATACAATCCTTCTTTAAAACCTGACTAATGTCTAATGTGAAAGTATTTGCAGATCATATACTTGATTGTATGCTGCCATGGGGGGGGGGGGGGGGGAAGGGAGAGAAAATCCGAAACTCAAGGAATTGTGGAACTGAATCTTGTAAACTAAAAGTAAACAAACAAGTTAATAAAGACCAAAAAAAGAAAACTGCCAGTTCATACCTTTGACCATTTATTATTTGGGGAATGGGTCTTATTCTTAGAAGTTTGAATCCGTTTCTAATTTATCTTAAAAATGAGATCTTTAACAGAGATTTATTGCATATATATATATATATATATATTCCCAGTTAATGATTTCCCTTCTAATATTAGCTGCATTCAATATACACACTCTTAAAATTTTTATTTTTTTCTAATTAAGAAGAATCCACGTTCTCTCCTTCCTTCTTCCTACTCCTCCATCCCACAACACACTGAAAAGGAAAGAAAGACAGAAGCCTTATGACAATTATGTGAACTTAAGCAAAACCAATTCCTAAGCAAGACCATTGGCTAGGTCTGAAACACTTCATTATTTCTTTGTCAAGAGGTGAATAGATCTTATCCTGAACACTAGGTTGTTCAGAATCTGGCTGATCACTGGGTTGATCAGAATTTCCTACCCCCTCTTCATAAAGACAAGGTTAGTAAAGAGAAGTGCCCTCAGCACCAGTGCTGAAGGTTTGATACAAAAATACTGCACCTCAGCACAGGTTTTTTTATACTTTCTTTCCTTTCAAATCTGTCTCAGTGATCCACCCTCCATAGTTAACATTTGTGTATACTCCCTCCCTACCTACCCAACCTTCTTATTCTCCCCTCTTCTTTATTCCTTTGCCCTCCCATTTCCCTGTGTATGTTTATGAGCGTGTGTGTGTGTGTGTTTGTGTGTGTGTGTGTACATTCTTCCCTCCTTTCACCAGTTCTGATGAAACTGGGATTCAAGTGTTGCCCACTCCCCTCCCCACCCTGTTTTTTTTCCTTGTTGATATAGACTCTTACTTTGTGTATCACAATTAAGTGAGATGATTTCCCCCACCCTATTCCTTTCCCTTGCCTTTTCCTTTTTTCTTTTAAGATCATTGAAACAAAAACAAAAAACGAGCCCACTCCTAGGTCCTCTGTCTTATTAGACTCCCTCTGTGACCCTGGATGATAAATAGAGTTCAGAGGGGGACACACATAACATCTCCCCGTATTAGAATGTAGATTTTATTTGTGTTTAGTCCCTTGTGATTGATAGTTTACTCACATTTATCTTCTTGTTTATCTTGACTCTTGTGTTTGTGTTTCAAAGTTTCTATGCAGCTCTATTGTTTTCACTGTGAATGTTTGAAAGTCTTCTATTTCATTAAAAATCCATTTTTTTCTATGTAAGATTATACTCAGTTTTGCTAGGTAAGTTTTTCTTGGTTGCGGACACCTATATCTTCTGTCTTCTGGAATATCATATTCCAATAAGAGAACTGATGAAAAGTCCCAGAGCAAACTATCCTTCTCTTCCGTTTGTGTCACATTATGTATTACTCATCTTTTCAGGGATTACAGAGGGATTTCTGGAGAAGTCTAGTGTAATGGAAAGGGGGCAGGAGGAGTTATGAAAAGACCTGAATGTGTAACCTTTCTATGGTATTTTTATCACATTGTGCTTTGTATTAAACCAGATGAGGTAATCTTTGTAAAGCACTTGGCACAGACCTGGCACACAGTAGGTGTTTAATAAATACCTGTTCCCTTCCTTTCCCTTGTTCCCCTTGTGTCGTCCTTGTGCACACAATGCATCTTCATTTTTTTAATTCATAAGTAGGAATTATGTCTTATTCCTCATTCAGTAGTTTTTCATGGTATTTTACATTCAGCACTAGTTTATGGTTATGCAGCATTTGAACATCAATTTTTAGTCAAGGGACTTGAATTTAATCTTACTTGTATGACCTTGGGCAAATCACTTAACCTTCCTGGGCCTCAGTTTTCTCATCTGTAAAATGAAAAGGTTAGACTAGATGGTTTCTGAGGTCCTTTTAGGGACTATTGGATCTATGATTCAATGATTATCATAATAATTCTGGGAGGTCAATAGTTCAAGTATCATCATTCGCATTTTAGAAATAGTAAAATGGAGGCCCAGTTTTCTGGGAAAACTGAGGAAGTTAAAGCATCTATTCCTATATGGAAATGTGAAGTGAGTGATACCCAAGGAAGGTAATAGCTTCCCTTCCTCCAATCCCCATGTGGCCAGTGATTAGGCAAAACGTGTCCTGGAACTTGTAATCCTGTGATATATCGCCTGGAGAAGGTGCTGTCTCTACAAATAACCAAAATATTTTCCCTTTGTAGATGCCAGCTTCAAAGCAACAAAAACCTGTAGTATTAACACAACAGCCTTAATCAATTGTACAATGTATTATCCTCTGCATCAGGTTTCTTAACCAAGGGTCCACAGACTCCCAAAATTTCAGCTGATCCTCACTCTTGGTAAAAAAAAAATAATAATAATAATATCTTTTACTTTCACTAACATCGAACTGGAATTATGTCCTTCAGTTATTTAAAAGCATTCTTCTAAGGAGTTCATAGGTTCTACCAGAGCATTAAACACATCTGTGATACAAAGAAGGGGAAGAAGCCCTTCCCTAAATGTAATACATAGTGTCTTTATTCTTTGGGACTTCTTATTTGTGCTGCAGGTGAAGCACCTGGGTGGTACCATGGATAGAGGGCAGCTAGGTGGTATAGCGGATAGACACAGGACCTGAGTCAAGAAGCCTTTAGTCTGAATCTTGCCCTACACACTTACTAGTTGTGTGACCCTGGCCAAGTCACTGAACCACTTCCTGCCCCAGTTTCCTCATCTATAAAATGGGGATTATAATAGCACCTCCCTCCAAGCATTGTTATAAGGATAAAATGAAGTAATATTTGTGAGGCATTTTACAAACTTTCAGTCACTGTTACAAATATCAGCTATTATTCTATTTTTGTTGTTGTTCAGTCATTTAGTTGTTTGACCCTGTGGACTATATCACACCAATATATCCATGAGGTTTTCATGCCAAAAATATTGGAGCGATTCGAGTGATTCACCATTTCCTTCTCCAGTGGATTAAGGCAAACAGAGCTAAGTGACTTACCCAGGGTCACATAGCTAGTAACTGTCTGAGGCTGGATTTGAACTCAGTTCTTCCTGACTCCAGACCCAGCACTCTACTCACTGAGCCAAGTAGCTGCCTCCAGTCATTATTCTACAGTGTCAAGATTAGTCTCTCTTTCCCTCTCTGTCTGTCTGTCTCTTTCTCTCTGTCTGTCTCTCTGTCCTCTCCCTCTTTCTCTCTCTTCCTCTTTCCCTTTCCCTTTCTTCCACCCCCCCCCTTCTCTTCTTCTCCAGTTGGCTTGATACTTCTTTGTTTTTAATTGAGAAAAATTAGAAAATTTCCATTTCTTTCCATAGAAAGTGAATGAGGATCTGGCAATTGAATTTGAGATAGTTGTGAATCCCTACTTTATTTCTGTCTAATTGAGAAAGACTTTCTGAAATATATGGAGTCTGACATGAGCCCTGGGACAACTGACATCTTCCCAAAGAGTTGCCAAAGAAGGTCATTTTCTCTGCTTCTGAGCAGCTAGGTGACACAGTGGATATAATACTTAAGCCTGGGATCAGGAAGACCTGAGTTCAAATCCAGCCTTAGACTTGGCAAGTCACTTAACTCTGTTTGCCTCAGTTTCCTCATCTGTAAAATGAACTAGAAAATAAAATGGTAAACCACTGCAGTATCTTTGACAAGAAAACCCCAAATGGGGTCACAATGAGTCTGAAATAACTGAATGATAACAAAACGTGCACTGAAATGATCTCAATTGAAACAATGCTTTTATTCTTTTTTTTTCTAAAGCAATTGGGGTTAAGTAACTTGTTCAAGGTTACATGGCCAGTTATTTCTGGGTGTGGTGCTAAGTATCTGAGCCCGGATTTGATCCCCAGGTCATCCCGACACTGGAGCTGGTGCTCTTACTCGCTGAGCCACCTGGCTGCCCCTAAGCAAGTGGGGTTAAGTAACTTGCTCAAGGTTACACGGCCAGTTATTTCTGGGTGTGGTGCTAAGTGTCCGAGCCCGGATTCGATCCACATATCATCCCGACACTGGAGCCGGTGCTCTTACTCATTGTGCTACCTGGCCACACCTCAGTGCTTTTATTCTTGAACCAGTTCAGATCTATCTTCTCTGCCCTTTGACCCTGCAGAGAACTATATAAGTAATAACCAAAAGATTTTTTTCATTGTCAAAAGTGGTCAGGTCAAGCGAGCAACAAGATGGTGGACTAGATATTTTTTCTGATCCTTATTATCAAAAATAGGCCAGAGGCCTATTATGCTGCTTCTCAATTCCAACAATGCCCAACCAACCAGTTTCCTGTGAAATTGCCCTTGGAGTATAGAATACCAGGAATGAAAGAGGTCTTGAGGGTCTTCCATTCCATCCTCTTGCCTCTGGTAGAATGGCCCCTAAAATGTCACCACGGTAATGCTGGGTACCACATGCCTCAGAATGTGGAATAGAATGTACTCTCCAGCTCACAAAGGGTTGCCTTTTGGAGCAGATGCCTTGGGAATGCCTTTACAACCTGCCTGTTTTCTAGTCAGCAGCAAAGGTGATTATTTTTCTTAATTAGCATTGCTTCGCATCTTGTTACATGAGCTGTCAGCATCTTAATTTAGTTGATGGCCTTTCCACAATCATTTCAGATTTATTTGGTACCTAATTTACTTAGTGCAGCCTTTGCTGTGAAATGTTAATCAGAGGCCCAAAAACCCTTAATAAGCTCAATATTTTGCTGTGAACACCACCGTTAGGAATGCTCCTGCAAAATGACGCTGGAACTGAAGCTGGAGCTTCCAGAATCAATAATGTAATGGCAAATGAATTAAGAAGGTCTGAAATTTACACTCCAAACATGCCAATGCAGAGGCATTTGAAGTCAAGGATGCATTCCCATTAATCTGACTTCTCTGCACAGGGAACATTCTATGCTCTTACGAAGAATGAAAATCGAACCTACAGGTCTTGATAATTGAATGATCTTTTCCCCTCTTTAAACATGGTGTAAGGAGTTGAGATTTCTTTAACATGGGAACTCCTGGTGTTGAGAACCCATTCACTAGCATATAGCCACCTATCTTGCTGCAGCAGTTGCCTTCGGCACACAGAGTTCACATGACTAATCCAGGGTCTGTCAGTTGGTAGAGTCCAGAAGTAACATTTGAACCCAGATCTTCCTGACTCTAAACCCAGAACGACTTTCCTTATGCCACGTTGTCTCCCCTTTGACCATAATTGAATAAATATTTTCTAAACTGAATTCCTTTGACCAAGAAATTTTCATTTTGAGAACAAACTGTTTTGATGTTCTCATTATCCCTTGATTTTTATAAAAGTAGAAACATATTTTTATCAATAGAGATAATATTTGTAAAGTGTTTAGCACAGTGCTTATGAAATGTTTGTTCCTTTTCCCCTTCACTAATTGACTAATCAATTAGCATTTATTAAACTCCTACTACAATCCAGGCAATCTGCTTGGATCTGGGGATATAAGAATAAACATTGAAATATTCCCTGCCTTCAAAGAACTTATGTTCTATCAATTAAAAGAAGACTTTTGTGTATTTATACATACATATATATACATATTATATATATTTTATATATATATATATACATACACAGCTAGGTGGTACAGTGAATAAGGTGCCAGGGCCTGAAATCAGGAAGACCCATCTTTCTGAATTCAAATCCAGCCTCAGACACTTAAGAGCTGTGAGACCCTGGGCAAGTCACTTAACCCTGTTTGCCTCAGCTTCCCCATCTGTAAAATGAGCTGGGGAAGGAAATAGTGCATCACTCCACTATCTTTGCCACGAAGTGGTCATGAAGAGCCGAATACAGCTGAAATGACTGAACAACAAAAACAAATACATTTCTGTGTATATCTCACATATATATGTTCATTTTCTGTGCTATACAGGCAGGTTGAACAGGCACAGTTCTTATCCTTGCGAATCTCACAATAGAAGAAATGCTAAGATGAAGCCCCAGCTTAATAGAAAAGATGCTCGTTTTGGAGTCAGAGCACCAGAGTTCAAATTCTAGCCCTGTTCCTTGTGACATGGGTAACCTCAGGAAAACCAAGCTCTTTTTCTGGGCCTCAGTTTCCTACTCTACCAGATGGATGACCTCTTCTTCCGGCTCGAAATGTGGGACCTTCTGAGGATCATTAATATTTGTGAAGAAGCAAAGGGAGAAAAGCGCTTTTCCATTAGCCGGGAGAAGGTGAATGGAAAGGAGGAATCATACCTTTCCTAGACAGGCAGAGGATAAAGGATGATTGCTGCCTCTCCAACACTTAGTATAGAGGAAGCGCTCAGTAAATGCTTGTTGACTCAATGATTCTCCACTCTATGAAGGATTTATGGAAGAAGTGGGACTTTGGGAACTGTCTGAAAGAAAGAAAAAGGGAGCTTGATTAGGCTGAGAAAAGGTCATTCAAAGCTAAGTCTGAAGGAAGGTTCAGAGGTGGGGGAATGGTGATAGACAGAATGGGGTGATGGACAAGAGAAGCAGAGACAGAGCAAGGAAGGTTGTTCAGAGGAGGCTGATAGAGGAAGGAGGACTGGGGAGGCGGGGCACCTTGATGTAAAGGAAAACTCGTGTGGTGGCCTGACCAAAGTGATGGGGTCTGAGCTGAGCTATGGGTATAAAAGACACGGTGGAATCAGAGAGAGAATAAAGATGGTGGGAGGGTGTCATGAGGGGTGATTCTGGAAGTGAGAGCCCAGCTCAGTAAGAGATGACATTAATACTAGAGGGAGAGCGGCTAATCATTGCTATTGTTTAGTCATTTCCATCATGTCTGACTCTTTGTGAAAACCCATTTGGGGTTTTCTTGGCAAAGATGCTGGAGGGGTTTCCCATTTTTCTTCTCTACCTCATTTTACAGATGAAGAAACTGAGGCAAATGGCACTAAGTGACTTACCCAGGATCATACAGCTAATAAATGTCTGAGATCAGATTTGACTCCAGCCCTGGTACCCCAGAGAGGCTAGGGTCCTGGGCTAAAAACACAGTGATAGGAATTAAGAGGAAAGGACAAATTCAGATTCTCTGAAACAATCAGCAATAATATTTGGTAATGTCCTGGGTAAGCAGAGCAAAAGACAGCAGTGAGCCAGAAACTGGGGTTTTATTTTTTCTCTTGGAAGAGAAATGACATACCGTGTTTCCCCGATAATAAGACCTATCCCGAAAATAAGCCCTCCCCTTACTGTGTAAGATTCCTCTAAAATAAGCCCTCCCCCGAAAATAAGCCCTATTGAGATTGCTACTGTAGTGAAGGTGATCCCCTGCGCTACACGCTACATTACGGTACCCGGTACCCTCTGTAGGCACCATTCCCCCCCCCACGAAATGCACGCCGCGCTCCGAGCTGTATCCAATCAGAGCTGCAGCAGTGAGCGCGTCATCCTGTTCTTTATTGAATTCATTATTGAATAAAGGTACATTTTTTTGTTCACATTTACCTGTTTATTAAAATTGCTGTCAATGTTCATTAAAATAAGCCCTCCCCTGAAAATAAGCCCTCTGGTGTTTTTCTGTCCAAAAAAATAATAAGACAGTGTCTTATTATCAGGGAAACACTGTAGTAGTTTAGCTCTCTTTGATGTTGATGCTAAGTAAGGAAGGGTTATAGTCCTTGAATGTAAAATAAATTGCCCTGGTCTAATTTAAGGGATTTTTCAAAAGTTCTTTGTAAAAGCCCAGTAATCTCTTACATTTGTATGAGGCTTTGCATTTTGCAAATCATTTTCATATACATAATCTCCCTCCTGAAAGAAAGAAAGAAAAAGAGGAAGGAAGGGAGGGAGGAAGGAAGGAAGGAAGGAAGGAAGGAAGGAAGGGAGGAAGGAAGGAAGGGAGGAAAGAAGGAAGGAAGGGAGGAAAGAAGGAA
>NW_027185764.1:28675820-28675975 GCF_028583685.1 Petaurus breviceps papuanus | reverse complement strand
AGGAAGGGAGGAAAGAAGGAAGGAAGGGAGGAAAGAAGGAAGGAAGGAAAGAAAGAGAGGGAGGAAGGAAGGAAAGAAAGAAAGAAGAAAAGAAAGAAGGAAGGAAGAAAAGAAAGAAAGAAAGAAAGAAAGAAAGAAAGAAAGAAAGAAAGAAA
>NW_027185764.1:28617572-28675810 GCF_028583685.1 Petaurus breviceps papuanus | reverse complement strand
AAAGAAAGAAAGAAAGAAAGAAAGAAAGAAAGAAAGAAAGAAAGAAAGAAAGAAAGAAAGAAAGAAAGAAAGGAAGGAAGGAAGGAAGGAAGGAAGGAAGGAAGAAAGGAAGGAAGGAAGAAGAAAAGGAAGGAAGAAAAGGAAAGAAAGAAAGAAAGAAAGAAAGAAAGAAAGAAAGAGAAAGAGAGAAAGGGAGGAAGGAAGGAAGGAAGGAAGGAAGGAAGGAAAAAAGGAAGGAAGGAAGGAAAGAAGGAAGAAACAAAGAAAAAGAAGGAAAGAAAGAAACAGAAGCCAGGGACTGCCAGTCATCTTGACCTACATCTTGCCACTGGACTCCAATGACCCTAGAGGAGAGAGTGAGGCTGGTGACTTTGTACAGCCCTGCCTCACTTAAATCCAGCTCACCTGCAAATCAAGACATCACCTTCCTGAAGTCATTGGTCCGTGAGTAGCAGTAACTGCCCCTCTGAGGACCCAACTGGTCAGTTCCAGTTGAACAGTGCTGCTATTTCCTCCCTCCTCCTTTTCTTCTTCCTCTGTCTACATAGGAAGTCATATTCTCACATTTGGGTGCTCTGCCTAAAGGAATGTAAATCATGCTCACTTATACTTCACAAGATATCTTGGGATTTGGGGGCTAGATTTTTTCCTTCCCCATTTATTCTATCATTGTGGGGCCCCCACCCCCGAACTGGAATAATTAATTCTTTTGTCTCATGTGGTTTTTATTATAATGTCTTAAAATATAAATGGTAAATCATGCTTGATAAAGTCCACTGGGATTCAAATAGAGCTGCTAGATAGACTCTGCCTTTAAACCCAATCACTTTGGTTGTCACTGATTGTCCAAACACAGGTCCCAATCCAAGACTCCCTTGCTCATTGTTTGGGCTTTGATTGATCAGCCATCAAAGTGAATGTAAATAACAATTGTTTCTGTTTCTGTTCTGGCCAGAAACTCTGAGGGTCTTCCCCTCCCAGACTGATTCTTTTGTAGGTCAGACTAGGCCATCTTTTGCCTCAATTCTTACCTAGTCTTTAATCATTAAGTAGGTGTTGCCTCAGCCAAACTGAGACCTGAGAAAGATCTTAATTTTAAAAGACTAGGGTTTCCCACTGCATCGGGGCCATCGCCAATCATCCTGACCTATGTCTTGTCACTGAACTCTGATGACCTTGAAAGAGAGAGTGAGGCTGATGACTTTTCTCAGCCCTGCCTCACTTAAATCCCACTCACTTCCAAGTCAAGATATCACCCTCATTGGTCCTCCTTGAGAACGAAGGATGAACAGCATGATCCCATTTTATACCATTATCCCCGTCTCAACCCTGTGAGCAGTTGTGATTTGCCCATGGTCACACAACTGGTTATCTGCAGAGTCAGGACTAGAATCCGTGTTCTCTTAATTACTAATCTAGCATTGCTAGATTGCATCAGTGGCTGCTAGAGATTTAAATATGATAAGGCCTCTGGCCTCTGACTGAAGCCTGCTAAAGGTGAATAGGAGAGCTGAGCAAACGTTTGGCAGGATTCCAAGTCTTCCCTGGATGTCTTATCTAAGTATAATTCACACAAGAAATATAATGGGAATTATATTTTCTCTAAACTGTCTGCTTTTCTGAAGGATAGTACAACTCCAGTTCTCTTTCTTTCTCTCTCTACTTCCCTTTTTCTTTCTCTTGTTTTTTCCTTCCTTTCTTCCTTTTTTTAATCTTTGTCTTTCTTTGTTTTTTCCTTTCTTGTAATCAAAATAATCCATTTTACTTCCTGTGATCCTTTCTCTTATTTAGTCATAAATTCTTCTCTTAGCCAAGGATCTGACAAGTCAATTTTTCCATGCTCCCCTAATTTGCTTTTGATATCACCCTTTATGTCTAAATCATTTACCCGTTTTGACCTTATTTTAGTATATGGTAGGAGATTTTGGTCTATACAGCCTATCACTTCTTAATGAACTGGTTATACTGAAGAATAGAATAATTAGCCTTGTTCAGGACTGAAGCTTGTGGTCCCTTCAATTTAAAATGTTATCAGTTTTGAATAGATATTTATCTCTAAACAGCAGAAACCAATTGACTTGAGTTGGTATGTTAAGGAGATATGAATTTGTTTTGTTTTTTTCCCAGCTCCTTTTTTTTTGATCTGTCTTTGATTGGGCCTGAATTATGTTCCTTGACTGTGGGCAATGGCCCATTTTTGGTTCCAAAGGGCTAATCCATGGAGTCTTTCTCCATGACATTTTCCTTCCTCCTGAAGAACAGGTACAATGATTACACAATAAATTCAGGAGTTGTGTGAAGCAAGTACTCAAACGAATGAAGTCTTGTTCTCTAATAGAGGTGACCTCATCCCTCCTCTAACATTGTAAGCAGTGAGTATAGTGGTCTTGACAACTTTTTAATATAAACTCTTTATCAGAGTCAGACACACAGCACATACATATTTCATCTAGTCCCATCACAAACTTATATGTCTGTACACTAATTGTATAAGCTATGCTATATACATCATTTGTCATATGAACCACACACTTTACTTATTATCTATCATCTGGCATTATTCCAATTATTTTCATCTAAACGTTCTTAGCTCCCCAGTTGGATTGTAAACTCCCTGAGCTCAGAGATCACGGGAGCTAGAACAGGATGAAGAAAAGATCATTGCTTCTGGAGTCACAGTACCTGGGTTGGTTCAAATCCTGCCTCTGTCCATAACTACCTGTTTTACCCTGGACAAGTCACTTAACCTCTCCAGGCCTCAGTTTCTTCATCTGTAAAATAAGGGAGCTAGGGTTAGATGGCCTCTAAGCTTCCTTTTAGCTCTAGATTTATCATCTGTCTTTTTGTTTTCTGAATCTCTCTCTGTCTCTCTCTGTCTTTCTCTCTGTCTCTGTCTCTCTCCTCCCCCAATCTTCCTACCTCCATGAATTATATAAACTATTTGGTTTATCTGTAAGTAACCTGGTATAGTAGAAAGAAGTCAAAAGGTATCAGAAGATCTGAGCCCCAGCTGGAGTTCTGCCAGTTACTAGCTATATGACCTCAGGCAAACCACTTAGCCCTTGCGTGCCTCAGTTTCCTTGTATAGTAACTTAACCAGTTGTCATTGTTGTTCAATCATTTGAGTCTCATACAAGTCTCTCTGTGATCCCATCTGGGGTTTTCTTGGCAAAGACACTGGAGTGGTTTGCCATTTCCCTCTCCAGCTCATCTTACACATGAGGAAACTGGGGCAAACAGGGTTATGTGAATTGTCCAGCGTCACACAGATAGTAAGTGTGAGACTAGATTTGAACTCAGGTCTTTCTAACTTCAGGCTCCCACTCTGCAACACTTAACTGCCCTAACTTAACTACTATAGTAACAAATGTAAAATGGGATTAGTATAGTATTAAGTTGAGTGCATAAGGGAATGGCTACCCCAAGTTCAAGGTACTCTGTCTGCATCCCTAAAACTATAACTCACTGGTACTTACTGATTTGTTTGCCAGTAATAATTACCCAGAGGATATTATTAGTTCAAAGCAATGGTTTTGAAGTGCCATAGTAAGAACAGTAACAGAAAGACATGTCCCCTAGAACCCTGAGGCCCATTCTCCCAGAAATAGATGAAGCATCAGTGGTGAGAGTGGGCACATGTAGAAGGAGCCCACACATAGAGAGGCAAACATTTAGAGAATGCATGCCTCAAGATTGGCTAATGAGAAAATGGAAACCCAGAGACCTTAAGTGACTTATCCAGGATGACTCAGTTTCTGTCATACCTACGGCCAGTGGGTAAAATTTACCAGGGGGCATATTTTGGTCAAACATAAGAAAGTGCATCTTAACAGAGCTATTGGAAAGTGGAGTGCATTGCCTTAGGTAGTAGTAGGGATCTTCAAGGTAAAATGGGGCAACCACTCATTTATGATATGATAGAAATTATTCTCCTTCAGACAGGAAGTTGATATAGAGTATTTCCAAGATTCCATCCAGCTCTAATATGTTATGATCTTAGAATCTAGATCTGACCCCAAGCCATGGGTCTTTCCACAAGTGGTCAGATGGTGCCTGATAAACCTCACAGCACTATTAAAGATCATTCTAGTAATTCCTTAATAATAATGATAATTCTAATTAATATAATCCTAAGAAATCATTCTAATAATTCCTTAATCATGATCATTCTAATTAATATAATCCTAAGAAATCATCCTAATAATTCCTTAATAATTATCATTCTAATTAATATAATCCTAAGAAATCATTTTAATAATTCCTTAATGATGATCATTTTAATTAATAATAATTCTAAGAAATAATTCTAATAATCAAGACCAACAGTTCTGACAAGCCAAACAGAATATTTTTCAGGCTGTCCAAGTAGGAATTGATTCAGCTACCTTTTTCTTCCTCAAAGTTCTTAAAGCCCACATCTCACAGGTGCCCTCTGGGTTCCTCCTGGTGCTATCTCTAATCTGAACTAATAAAAATAGCTAACATTTATATAGCATTTTAAGGTTTGTAAGGTATTTTACCTGTATTATGCCATTTCATCTACGGGATGGATAGTGTTATTATCCCCATTTAATAGATGAGGAAACTGAGTCTGAAAGAAGATAAGTAACTTGCCCAGGGTCACACAGCTAATAAATGTCTGTGCCAGGATTTGAACTCAGGTCTTCCTTCCTCCAGATCCAGGATTCTATCCCTTGAACTACCTAGCTAACCAAAACGAGCTAGTCGATTAAATGACATTGTAACTGTCAATATAGATGTGTGTGGGGTTGGTTTTGAGATCAGCAGCCAATCTGGAGTTGAGGGCACCTAGAAGAGAAAAGACTTAAGGAGCATTTGTGACCTCATTTGGAGGAGCAGTCGTTTATCCTTAGCTTCTGACGGATGTCTCAGTGTCCTTCCTCAAAGTCAGCTGTCTTTCAAAATGGGCACTGAGAAAACTTTGGCTTATGTCCTTGGGTCACAAACCTCCGTGCTAAGCCTCATTGGTCCCTTGGGAATTTCTAGGATTGGAGTTAGAAATATTTTGATCTAGAGCGTCATCAGCCAACCAATAGGGAGCCAGATCCAGTTCAATAGGTGCCTGATAGATGGCCAGTACATGGCACATTGAGGCAGAGATCATGCACATCTCACAACCTGTGCTAGCTGCCATCCTGGGTATGCCAGACTGAGATCACAATCTCAGACCACGGCTGATATCATACAGCAAATCTTCTGGATGCTGACTGGGCTATTTGGGGAAGTCATTCAAATCAGGTCTTGAATATCTGGTCACTGGATCCAGATGGCTGTGGAGGAGAAAGTGAGGCTGGTGACCTTGCACAGCCCTCCACTCAAATCCAAGTCAACCGCAAGTCCTGTCATCATTTCTCTGATGCCATGGTCCTCTTAGAAAACAAAGGACATACACAACACAACAACAGCCTGTGAGCACCATAGAATGCTGGGCTAGAATGGACTTTAGAGATGAATCATCCAGCTCTCTTCATTTTTATTGAGAAAACTTAGACCCAGAGACACTTAAGGATATATTATTAGTGAATGGCAGAGACAGCACAAGAACCCAGGTCTTCTGAGAACTGGTCAGAATCTCTCCTACACCATGCAGTCAAGATGCCATAGTTCATCTGAGAGCTATTTTCTGTTATTATCATCAAACTATATTTTTTTGTTTTTTAAATTAAATTTATTTATTTATTTACTTTTAGTTTACAACATTCAGTTCCATAATCCCTTGAGTTACAAATTTTCTCCCCCTCCCTCTTCTACCCTCTCCCCCATGGCGGCGTGCAATCAAATATAGGATCTAGAAATACCTTTACATTAAACATTAGTCAAGTTGTAAAGAATTATAACCGATGGAGTGAACAATGGGTAAGAGAAACCAAAACAAAACCCAAAAGAGAGAGAGCAATGAATTTGCTTCAATCTACCTTCAGACTCTGTCGTTCTTTCTCTGGATGTAGATATCTCTCTCCATCATGAGTCTTTTGGAGTTGTCTTATAACCTTGCATTGCTGAGAGGAGCCCAGTCTATCACAGTTAGTCATCACACATATGTTGTGTCTGTAGTTGTGTACAAAGTTCTCCTGGTTCCACTCTCCTCACTCAGCATCAGTTCGTATAAGCCTCTCCAGGTAAATATGAAGTCCATCTGCTCCTCATTTCTTATAGCACAATAGTATTCCATTACATTCACATACCACAACTTGTTCAGCCATTCCCCAATTGATGGGCATCCCCTTGATTTCTAATTCTTTGCCACCACAAAAAGAGCTGTTATAAATATTTTTGTACATATAGGTCTTTCTCCCATTTCTATGATCTCTTTGGTATATAGCCCTAGAAGTACAAACTATATTTATTTAAAGATATATTATTAAACTTTATTAGGCAAGTAATGATTCCATGGACAGAGTACTGGGCCTAGAGTCAGAAAGACCTAAATTTAAATCTGGCCTTAGACATTTAGTAGTTGTATGATCTGGCTAGTCACTTAATTTTTGTTTACCTCAGTTCTTTCATCTATAAAACAGGCATGATAATAAGACCTCCCAGGGCTGTTGTGAGGACCAAATGAGATAATCAATGTAAAAGGCTTAGTGCAGTGTTTGGGACATCATAGTAAATGCCATATAAATGTTGTTATTTACACATTTTCTTAATGCTTCACTGATAAGAAGCTCATTACCTCCAGAAGCAGCCTGTTACATTTTTGGGCAGTTTTAATTTTTAACAAGTTTTTTTTTCTTATATAAAGTAGATGGATCAGGGAAGCCTTTGATCAAAGGGAAGAACTTCCTAAATAAATTGATTAGATTATAGAGTGTAAAATTTTGAAATTTGAGATTATAGGGCATTAGCCTTAGGAGTTGTTGTTACAGTTCAGTCCTGTCTAATTCTTCATGACCCCATTTAGGGTTTTCTTGGCAGAGACACTGGAGTGGTTTGCCATTTCCTTCTCCAGCTCATTTGACAGATGAGGAAACTGAAGGAAATAGGGTGAAGTGACTTGTTTAAGGTCACACAGCTAGTAAGTGTCTGAGGCCAGATTTGAACTTGGGAAGAGGAATCTTTCTCACTCCAAGCCTGATGTTCTATTGTAATGTTAATGAAATTTAAGATCTTCCCTGCCCATTAATAGGCCTCACATGGAGCCCATAAAAGGAAGCTTGCTTAGGGGAAGTTTGTTTGTAGGAAGGCTCACACCTTTTGCTAATTTTTAATTAGGCACTGAGTCACAAGGATTGTGATGCTTTCTGCCTCTCAGAAGTGTATATATACTCTGAGTTGGTATTTTGCTTTGGGGGCTTGCTTATGAGAAGGATCTTGTGATTCCCTGGTCGAGATTCTGAGCAGACTGTATATTCAGAGCTCCCCAACTGTTCAGATGTAAGGGCTCTCTCCACCCAGGGATGTATGTAAAGTGTGTAGCAATATTGCTTTGATTCAGGCAGGCAGAGCCCTGTCTGTTGGTCTTTATTTCTGTTTGTATTTTCTCTGAAGTTCAGGGTGCTGACTTTTCCCCCTGAACTACTGAATGTAATTTAAAAAGTGGTTGATGCCTTAAATAGCTATCTTTGCTAGTAAAGCAGATCTAACAACCTGTGCTAGCAGCCATCCTGGGTATGCCAGTGTGATTGCTACTACATTTATCCACTGTACCACCTACCTGCCCTTGGGAAGGACTGCTGCTCTATTATTCCAGTGCATTCCATTCTTTCCATGTGGTTGGGAGCAAAGAATAAAGAGAGATGGAAAGGTGACAGTGCAGCTGGTGGCCACCATTTGCCACTGTGATGTGACCAGGGCTCCCCATTTTCCCACAAGGAATAGTTTTCCCTAAAAGGCAATAAAACTGTCCCTAGGACTTGATTTGCTCCTGCCTCTCTAAATGTAGCTTCCCAGGTGGTCATGTCAGGCCACCCCCATGGAGTCAGGACCCCTTCAACTTGGTGGTTATCCAAAGATCACCTTGAGTCACTGCACTAGGGACCATATGGAGACAAGGAGGTTAAAATGTCACTGCTTCTCTGTTGCACATCCTTGTTGCACTGAGGCAAAGTAACCCTTCTTCTGTTAACTATTTAACGCCTTGCAGGTGCCTCATTCTGGCCCAGCATCAAGCCTTTACTAACAGGGTGCTTGGCGTTTGGCCTGCCTTCTAGGCTACTTGCTGCTACTGCTGCATCCCAAGAGGGGAATGCAAAGGCTGAAGAGGTAAAGATTCTAAGGTAGAGACCCTACAGCAGGCACAAGATCAAGGCTTGTCTGAGGCAAGAGAAATGCCTGAGAAGAGACAGAATCCACTGGATCAAGACTGGAGGCACCTGCTGTGAAAACTCAGAAGTATTGAGATCAGGCCAAGAGACTGATCCCAACCCCGAGCACTTACCCCGGGTCCCTGTTGTTTGTAAAACTAATCCCAGCAGGTTCCAAACCTATAATCCATTTGCCCTTCATCTTTTCCTGGGTCTTTCCCAGCATGGGAAGAGATCTGGGTGGGTGCTTGAATGAAGCATTCTACCAGAGGGGAGCATTTGGCAAGCAGTCAAGCAACCTGACTTTATTATTTTAAACAACTATATGGCTCCAGAAGAGTCAAATACCCCTCTCTGACACATGAAGCTGGTGGACAAAGACAAGAGCTTTCCCAGAAATGGCATGGGGGTGGGTCAATCAAGATTTCCATAATTTTAATATATCAGAATGACATTCCATTTTTCTTAGATCAATATTGAATCAAGGCCAGTGCCCTAAGCTCCACGAGCCCTAAGAGTTCCAGGAAGTGGGAAGCAGCTGGTGTTTATAGGCTGATGGGTAGCGGTGAAATTGCAGCCTTTGAGGTTTGTACAGGAGCGCTAGTGCACACCCTGATGAGCTACCACATGGCTTGTGTGTAGGAGCATTCTGCCTTTCTGATTAATCAATTAGCTAATTAATTAAAGAAACCAGCTGTTTCTTTGTAGATTTGCAGGAAACAGGTCATACATGAGTTATGTAAGCTACTAATGACATTGCCTGAGTGAATGAATGAATGAGTGAATGAATGAATGAATGAACAAGTATTTGATAAGCAGTTATGTGCTAAGCACTGGAGACACAAATAGAAAAATCTAGATAATCTTGGTCCTTAAGGAACTCACACTCTGTGAAAGAACACATACAGGAGCTTTCTACTATGGGGGAGTGGAGAGGTTCGGAACTCCCAAGGGCACAGCAGTGGTTCAGATGGCAGGGTCCAGGATCCTTGGAGTCATTGGAAGGTCAGGTGACTGTGTCTGGGGGTCTGGAGAGTAGAGAACAGGGAAGATGGTAAGTGCTGGGATATCTCCATTTTATTGGAGGATTTTAGTTGAAGACTCACTGATTATCCAGCAGTATCCTCTCCTGAAGCTTCTCTCATGGTTCCTTCTAACCTAAGGGTAGCCCTGCCAAACTGGGCAAGAGAAGGCTGCATCAAGAGCTGCAGTGTGAAGGCTGTCTGGTGTTTCTCTTACCTGGGTTATAACAGATGCATATTCTTACAGCTCACCACCACTGGAAAAGAAGAAAAGGTCTGAGGGTCCAAGGAGAATGAGGATTCTGAGTTTCTGGCATTGGGAGCAAGGCTCTGCTCAGTGTCCATCTAGGAGAGGAGAAGGAAGAGGAAAAAATCATGGGAAGATTGAAGGGGAAGAGGACCCCAGAGCCCTTGCTCTGCTGGGCTGCCCAATGCCCAGATGCAGTCTGGGACACCTGGGGAGAGGAAGCAGCAAGGCTTGGTTTTTTTTTTCCAGGTCATCTGGCCCAGATGGGCAAAGGACAGTGTAAATCAAGGAAGGCGGGGAAGAGTAGGAGGCTTACACTATTGGACAGGCCTCCTGTAACTGCAGCACATCAGGTGACACCTGCCTGGGACACGTTGCTGCCTAAAGCTGTTGTGTGTCCCCCACTAGCCTATTTCCAGAAACCTCCTGAGAACAAGGAGCTCGTATAAAATAGGTTAGTAAAAACCATGCCTTACTCCTGATACTGTCTAGCACAGTGGTCCCTGCGTAATACCAGCCTGTGGCACTGAATTTAATTGAATTAGCTCTGAAAGACAGTTGTGTTACTCCCTTCTCTCACCCCCCCAAACCATAGTGCCCTTTGAGGCAGGTACTGTTTCATTATTGCCTCTGTCTCCCCAGCCTAGCAAGGTATTTTACATACAGCAAACATTCAGGGGTCCGGGTTTGACTGGAGTCAGCTCAAATCTGCTTGGCATCAGAGCTCAGTATGAACATTTCTACCTCGTAAATCTGCAAACTACAAATCAGAGCTTGAGGCATCATTTTGTTGATTGTCTAAACTCAAGAAAATGATGGAGAAAGTGTTATAATGCAAATTAAACTGAAAAGTGTATCAAGCTTATAGTTGTTTTTTTTCTCCTGGAGAGCCAGTTGTTAAACATTTACCAACACACTCATGCACATAAAATGGAAAAGATTGCTAATTGACTGAGAAAACACCACTTGCCCTCATCCGCCAAGCCCAGTGACAGCTTGGGGATTTCTCAGCAGCCGGCTCTCCAAGCCTCTCTCTGCCCTCCCTCCAATCTCTTTCCTTTTCCATGGATGGATGGCACTGTGGGGCTTCTACATTTTCAAAGCAGTTTCTTAGAGCAGATGTTCCCTTCCCTCCTCCCCTGTGCCCTTTCTGCACAAACAGCAGATTGCCTCACTTCTGTCATTTCAATCTAGCAAGGAGGGGAAACATGCTAATCATGTTATTTTTCTTTTCCTTCTGCCTGGCAATTAGTGTGAGTGGAAAGCCTTCCTTCCTCCTTCATGCTCTCCCCAGCACCAGCAGTCCCTGGAAGTGTTTTCTTTGGGCCTCTCTTACCCAGACCTGTTTTTCTCTCCCTAAAGTTTCTTCTATAAATCGAAATCTTGCTTTCTACAGTAGCTCTGCCTTTCTCAACTTTCTGGGAACCCACAGAAAATTCCCAAGTTTTCTCCTTTTCTGCATTAAGAAAGGACTGAAAGATCCTGCTTTCCAAACCACTAAATAGGTAAACCCTTGTTCATAAGGAAGCTAGGAAATAGGATATTTATCTAAAGTTAGCACAGTGAGTCTCCACACTCACATGGGACTGAGTAATGATTGATTTAAGTATGAAATACAAAATTCACTGGGGGAGTATGGTGGGGATAGCAAGGAGAAAGATGACTTAAGACATCTTTAAGGAGAATGATGGTATATCATGAAGACACTGAAAGCCAAACTAGAATACTTGGGAATTGAAATTTAAGCAAATTAAATATAATGGAGAACTTCCTGACATTGGAGGTGTTTAAATATTGGTATAATTTGTATAGCTGGGAGTTCTGTGTCTCTTACTAAGATAGTACATAGCTGAGTTTAACTCTCATTAGCCTCACTCTCATTTTTATTTTTTGTGGGAGGCAATCAGGGTTAAATGACTTGCCCAGGGTCACAGAGCTAGTAAGTATCTGAGACTGGGTTTGAACTCAGGTCCTCCTGACTCCAGGGTTGGTGTTCTATGGAACACCCCCTAAAATAGTACATGAAAAGAATGCTTTGGTTATAGCTAACTTGAACTTAAGCAAAGTTTTGGAGAAAATATCTCATCCTCTTTTTGTAGAGAAAATGGAGAGATATAGATTAGATAATAATAGAGTCGGGTATATTCCGAACTGGTGGAATGACTGAACTCAAAGAGTAGTTGTTCATAGTTCAGTGTCAATGTGGCAGAAGATCTCCAGGAGTACCCAAGGAATTTATGCTTGACCCTCTGTTGTTTAACACTTTTATTCATGAATAAAGTCATAGATGGTTTGCTCATTGAATTTGCAGATGACACAAAGTTGAGAAAGATAGTGAACTTACCAGGTCAATATCAAGATTCAAAAGGATTCTTGTCAGGCTAAAACATTGGGCTAAATCTAATATGATGGAATTCGATAGGGAGAAATGTCAGCAAAAAAAAAATGTGAGCAAAAATATCAACTTCACAAGTATAAGAAAAGGAAGGCAGTGGGGAGTATGGTCTGTGGGCAGTTCTGAAAAAGATCTGGAGGTTTTAGTGGACTGCAAGCCCAATTTGAACCAGCAGTGCGATGTGGGAGCCAAAAAAGCTAATACTATCTTAAGTTGCATTGAGAGGACAATGGCTCCATGAACAAGGAAATGAGAATCCCATTCTTGACTTCCAGTGGTATTGTGTTCAGTTCTAGGTGCCACTAAGAGGAGAACAACCAGAATGGTGAGTCCACAACATGAGAGCCAGCTGAAGGAACTGAGGTCGTGTAGTCTAGAGATAAGAGGACTTGGGAGGAATATGATTTCTACAAGTGGGAAAAATTCAATTTGATGGACTGTCACATGAAGTATGCATTAGATTTAGTCTATTTGGTCCCAAGGGGTAGAACAATACCGTGTTTCCCCAATAATAAGACACTGTCTTATTATTTTTTTTGGACAGAAAAACACCAGAGGGCTTATTTTCAGGGGAGGGCTTATTTTAATGAACATTGACAACAATTTTAATAAACAGGTAAATGTGAACAAAAAAATGTACCTTTATTCAATAAGCAAATCACTGGGGAAGAACAGGATGACGCGCTCACTGCTGCAGCTCTGATTGGATGCAGCTCGGAGCACGGCGTGCGTTTCACGAGGGGAAGGGGGGGGGACGGTGCATACAGAGGGTACCGTAATGTAGCATGTAGCGCAGGGGATCACCTTCACTACAGTAGCAATCTCAATAGGGCTTATTTTCGGGGGAGGGCTTATTTTAGAGGAATCTTACACAGTAAGGGGAGGGCTTATTTTTAAGATAGGTCTTGTTATCAGGGAAACACGGTAGATGGAAATTGAAAGAAACAAATTTAGGTATGATATAAGGAAAAACTTCCTAACATTTAGACCTATCCAAACCCCAATAAAAAGGGCAGCCTTAAATATTGGAAATTGAGGGGATGCCCATCAGGTGAGGAATGGTCGAACAAGCTATGGTATATGAATGTAATGGAATACTATTATGCAATAAAAAATGAACAGGAAGATTTCAGAAAAACCTGGAAAGACTTTTACAAACTGATGCAATGTGAAATGAGTAGAACCAGGAAAACATTGTACACAGTATCAGTAACATTGTGCAATGATTAACTATAAATGACTAAGCTCTTCTCAGCAATCCAGTGATCCAAGACAAGTACAAAGGATCCATGAAGGAAAATGCTATCTATATCCAGATAAAGAACTGATGGACTCTGAATGCAGAATGAAGCATTTTTCTTCACTTGCCTTATTCTTTCTCATGTTTTTTTTTTCCTTTTGATCTGTTTCTTCTTTCACAGCTGTGACTAATATCAAAGTATTTTTACCAGATAGCACATGTATAAACTACATCAAACTGCCTACCATTTTCAGAAGAGGGAAGAGGAGGGAGGGAGAGAAAAAAATTTGGATCTCAAAATCTTGTAAAAATGAATGCAAAAAATTTTCTTGACATGTAACTGGGGAAAAAATAAATTATTATTAATTTTTTTAACGGGCTGCCTTGAGGGAGAAGATTTCCCTCTCCTTAGGGGTCTTCAAACAGAAGGTAGACAACCACTTATTGGGTATGCTATAGTGGGTATATGTATATACACACACACACACACACATAAATACACATATATGTATATATGTATAGTATGTTATACATAAGCATATATGTATATATATGTGGGATTCCTTTTGTGTGTGGTTTGGACTAGATCTCTGCTGAAATATTTTTCAGCTCTCAAATCTATGATTCTGTGCATACTGGTTTGGATTTAGATTTAAGCTTTTTAACCTAAAGTTTTGTTAATGTTTTTAAACTTTTAATTTCCCAAAAGCCCCCCATCTCTGACCTTATAAGAACCCATCCTTGCAAGAAAGTATAGTTAAACAAAACAAGACCACATATTAACCATAGTTGACAGCATATGCTCCATTCTATACGTATATAGTCCACCACATCTCTTCCAAAAGGAGTGTGTTAAATTACATCATCCATCTTCTGCAGTTAAAAATAAGTATTGCATTGATTTGAGTTCTAGTGTATTTTTAATATCATTTTCCTTTCCATCTCAGTGTTCATTGGTGTATATTGTTCTCTTGCTCCTGTTTGCTTCATTCTGCATCAGTACATGTGAGTTTTCCAAGTTTCTTTGAATTCCTCAAATTTGTTTCTTACAGAAATAATGTTTTCTTCCAGAATTTATTTATTTATTTTTAGTTTTTGCCATTCATTTCCACAAGATTTTGAGTTACAAATTTTCTCCCCATCTCTCCCCTACTTCCCACCCCAAGATGGCAAGCATACTGAATATCCTTTCCCCCAGTCTGCCCTCTCTTATATTCCCCCTTCCCCCTTTCCCCATTACTTTCTTGTAGGGCAAAAATGGAAGAAATAATGTTTTTAAACCTCAATTTGTTGAGCCATTCCTCAGTCATTGGATGCCTACTTTGTTTCCAGTTTTTCACTATCAAGAAAAGTGCTGCCATAAATATTTTTGCATATATAGAGCTTTTCTCTCTATCTTGACCTCCTTGGGCTGTCTGCCTAGTCAAAGGATGAGAAAAAGAATAATCTTTTTTTCTAGCATAGTTTTAAACTCTTTTCCAAAATGATAAAACTAATTCATAGTCCTGCAGACAATGTCCCTCCAATGTTTACTATTTCTATTTCCTATCACCTTAGAAAATTTGATAAATGTTATATAAACCCTCACAGTTGCTAAAATTTGAAGGTCTCAGGGTGGCCAGGTAGCACAGCGAGTAAGAGCGCCAGCCCCAGTGTCGGGATGACCTGGGGGATGGAATCCCGGGCTCAGACACTTAACACCCACCCAGAAACACCTGGTTGTATAACCTTGAGCAAGTTACTTAACCCTAATTGCTTTAAAAAAAAATAAATACATTTGAAGGTCTCTTATTATTAGTGAAATGAAACACTCTTTATAGTTGTTTATCATTTTGCATTTTTTCTTCTAAAAACTGTTCCTGTCTTTTGACAATTTTACTAGAAAAGAGCTATAAGTTTTATATGTTTGTATCAATTCCTAATGCAACTTCAATATCAGATCCTCATCAGAGGTATTTGATTCAAAGCTTTTCCCCTAGTAAATAATTTCTGTTGTTCTAGCTACTTTGCTTTTCTTATATGGAAAAAACTTTTTAATTTTATATCATCAAAATTATATATTTTATCTTTCATGCTCTCCTTTATCTTTTGTTTGTGAATTTTCCCCCAAAACTGTAGAACTGAAAAGTATATCTATTTGGTCTCCCATCGTTTTGTTCTCGTTAACATGGTTTTATAGCATATCCTCTCATATCAAGATCCTTTATCAATTTGGATCTTATTTTATGTTGCATAAGATACTGGTCTAAACTTAATTTCTGCCATACTACTTTCCAGTTTTTCCAGAAGTTAGTGTGCAGGTAGAAGTTCTTCCCTTAGTAGATTACATTCTTGGGTTTAAGGGACACTGGGTTTGTTCTTGCTTTTTGTTTATATGATCTGTTCCATGATTTACTTTTCCTATATGTTTAACTAGCACAAAATCATTTTGATGTTCACTGTTGGTAATATAATACTGGTTCTCTTTCATTCCTACTTTTTTCCTGGTTTCCCTTGAGATTCTTGATCTTTTATTTTTTCAAATGAGTTTTGCTATTGTTTTTCTAGTTCTATGAAACAACCCGTTTATAATTTTCTGCTTCTATAAAACAACCCCTATATAGTTTTATAGCACTAATATTTAAATTGATTTGATTACTACTGCCATTTAGTTCTATTACCCAACTTAACAATGAATAATGTATATCTAACAGTTTAAATCTTCCTTTATTTTTGTAGAGTGCCTGAAAATTGTATCCATATCAATATTGAATGTGTCTTAGTAGATTAGCTCCCAGATATTTTATTCATTTTGGTAATTATTTCAAATGAAATTTCTCTATCTTTTTCTCTGGGTTTGTTAGTAGCATTTGCATTCAAAATGTGTCCCAGTTCTGTTCAGAAAAGGTAGGCATATTCCTTACTTCTCATTGGCACTTACTTCCTCTACCACCATTACTAAAGCTGTCCTCCTTTGAGATTTACTCTATTTGTCTAGAGCACCTAGTCCAGATCTTCATTGCTGTAATCTACCAACCTCCAGATTAATATTCCTCCTTTCTCATAGAGTTCAGTACCTGACCCCTAGTCTTCTTCTCCACTCCCATTAATGCTCCCATAGTTATAGGGACTTCAGGATATATACATCTATCTACCTACCTACCTATCTATCTATCTATCTATCTATCTATCTATCTATCTAATCTATCTATCTATATCTCTATATCTTTACATATCTATATCTAATGTGTGTGTTGATGTCCCTTCAAACACCTTGGTCCCTAATACATCAACTTTCTTAAACTCTCTGACCTATATTCTCATTCTATCCCCAACAATCCATGGGCATTTCTAATAATCGCTTTCCTTTCATGATCTAGAACTCTGGAAGTCTTCTGTCTGATCATGACTTCCTCTCAATGCTTGTTACCTGTCTACCTACTTCTCCTTCCTTGGTTCCCCTGCTTCTCTCCTTTTAGATCTATCCTTTATTCTCACTTTGGTTGCCAGTCTCTCTACCATGTGGATAGATATAGAAAAGTACATCTCCCAAACCATCACTTTTTCTCTGGTTTCACCTTTATCCCTCTACAGATATGAACATAGTCAGCTGGTTCAACTGTGTACTGTTTTCTGTTTGAAAGGGTGCCCCCTTTAACACCTTCACCTTGCCAAACCTCAGTTCTGCTTTGTCCCTGGTATCTACCTTCCCTGTCCCTACTTCTATGCTACTTAATACTAGTCAGTAGGTCAGGTAACAACCATTTGTTTATCTCCTACTATGTGCCAGATGTCACTGGAGAAAGCAGGACAATTGTGCCACAACTTGGTCCACTACACATTCGGGCATCTCATTTCTACTGGCCCCAGGACATATTTGTAGTTCATGAGTTCCTTTCACTGTCCCCTTATTGATTCTCTGACACATTCCCTGAAGGTTCTACTGCAAGCCTTCTTCTCTCTCCTCAAGACTACTGTACCATCACCTCCTTACTCCTCTTAGCAGATGACCTAACCTCCTACATAGCTGAGAAAACAATGGCTGTTTTCTATAAGCATTCTCTTCTCCCCAAATTCTCACCTCAAAACTACTCTATCCTGGGGCAGCTAGGTGGAGCAGTGAATAGAGCACTGACCCTGGAGTCAGAAGGACCTGAGTTCAAATCCATTCCCAGACACTTAACACTTACTAGCTGTGTGACCTTGGGCAAGTCACTTAACCCCAATTGCCCTGCCTTTCCCCCTCCAAAATAAAAACCTACTCTATCCCATCCCTCCTCCTTTCTTCCTTTGTTCCTCAGTCTGGGAGGCAGAGGTGGCCCTTCTCCATGACAAGACCAAACCTTCTATTTGCACCCTTTATTCCATCACCTGTCTATTCTTTAAAAGATCTCTATTTGTTCTTTCCTCATGAACTACAAACATATCCAGGCCTCTGCCATCCTTTAAAAAAAAAAGCCCCTTTATTTGACCCTGACCTTCTCTCAAACCATCCTGCTACATTTTTTCTCCTTTTCAGAGTCAAAGTCCTAGAAAATCAGCTACTATCTCGGTTCTTCTACTTTCTCATTTACTCATTTCTCACCCCTTGCAATCTGACCTCCCACTTAATTAAAAGTGCTCTCTCAAGCATTAGCAATAACTTTGGCTGATTGTTTATAATCCTCTTTAACTTCTCTGCCAATTCTGACACTGTTAACCACCCTTTCTGCCTCTTTTTCTTCTCTTGCCTTTGATGGCAGTGGATCATTACCCATTTCTTTCCTCTTCCTCCTTTCTTCTCTTTTTACACGCCTTCCTTTACATGACTTCTTCCATTCCCATGGTTTCAATGATCACCTCTGTGTACATGACTCCCATATCTATATAATTAGCCCTAATCTCTCTCATGAATTCCAGTTCCATTTATTTGTCTGCTTGCCACACATTGATTTTATCAGCTTCTTAAATTCAATATAGCCAAAAGGAAACTCACTATCTTTTCCATAAACCTTCTCTTATTCCAATTTCCCCACTTCTGTTAAGAATACCATCCTCCTTCCATTCACTTAGATTTATGTGATGTATAAAAAGTTTAAGAGTCATAGTTTCTGGGTAATTAATCATTTTATTAATTATGACTAGAGGATAATTAATAAAAGGGTCATTTGGCTGTCTCTCTTAAACCAAAGACCCCTCATGGAACTCACTTGACTCTTATATGCCCTTGGTGTTTCTGAGGGTAGAAATCAACTCTTGTTGGTTAATAAGTGATGAAAGAATGAATATTATAATGAGAGGTGGGGTTATTTTAATGCATGTCTGGGGGAAGTGACTGATCACTCAGTCTTGGGCAAAGAGATTTATTTATACCCATACCACCCAATCTAGCATAGTCTAGAAAAAAGTGGAAATCAACTTCCACCTAGACAGATCTGACTAAACCACAGTGGGCTGGAATCCACTGATTAACCTAAACTAGAATTTCTTTACCTTTTGATCAGTGCATCTCACCCTGATTCCTAAATGAGGAAATAGGAAGGGGAAAATCCTTGGTCCTAATTCAATAACTGGTTAATGTAAAAGAGAAATAATAATTTCTCTCATTTATAAACTTATAGTCATCCTGGGCTTATCCTTGAGCATCCTTTCCCTCATCCCCTGTCATATGCAATAATTGCAAAGTCTCCTCAACTCTCCTTCCGACATCTCTTGTGCCTATCTTCTATTCTCCATTTCCATAGCTACCACACTACTTTACACTCTCATTAGTTATTGCCTGGACAATTGCATGATGTCCTATTTAGTCTCCCTGTTTCCAGTGTCTCTCCCTCTCCAGTCCATCTTCCATATAAGCTGCCAAAGTAACCTTCCTAAGATAAAGTTTTGACCATGTCAGCTCCTTTCTCAAATGCATTCAGTGACTCCCTATGTTCTCTAGGATTAAATACAAATTCCTCACCCTGGCTTTTAAAGCCCTTCACAAACTGGTTCAAATCTACCTTTCTAGGCTCGTTTCATATTTTTCAATTTCTCGAACATCTAGAATAAAAAGGCTAGACAAAAAATTCAATCCACCGAGAAACCCTATTTGTATAAGCATCCCTGTTGACCTGGGATATGGTATCTTAGTAGAACATTGCTAAAGCACCATCTGCTATACTGTAGAACAAGGCTTGATCAGTTTCAGGTACCAGGTCTCCATGATACCTAGTAACTTCATTGAAATAACTAATATTCTGCCATAATCCTACCTGAAAACAACTGAAGTGCATTTCGCCATCATCATAGCTGACATGTATATTGTGCTTTCAGGTTTGCAAAATGGTTTACATACATTAATTCATTAAACATTTGCAACCCTGTATGTAAAGGCTAATTATATCTCCATTTTACAGATCCAACCCAAACTAAGAAACATTTATTACTATATGCATGGCACTAGGGATACAGGCACAAAAAGAAATAACAGATGAGGAAACTGAGAGTCAGGGAAGTTACGTGACCACAGCAAGTGTTGGAAGCAGACTTCAGTCCTAGGTCTCTCCCAACTCCAAATTCAGTGCCCTCTCCACTATACTTCACGGTTACACATGTTCATGCTTCATTATTATAACTTAAAAATTCAGAGAAAAATGCACCAGGCAGAGTTACTTGTGGTCCATAAGAAGCATTCCTTGGTTACCATAGCAACTGCCCTCCTCCTCCTGCCTACTAGACTCTCTGAAGGGAGGAGAGAAATGGAGAGAGGGGCTAAAGAGAGGCCACCTGTTTGCCTACTTTTTTTTTTTAAGCAATCGGGGTTAAGTAACTTGCTTAAGGTTACACAGCCAGGTGTTTCTGGGTGGGTGCTAAGTGTCTGAGCCCAGATTCGATTCCCAGGTCATCCTGACCCTGGGGCCAGTGCTCTTACTCGCTGAGCCACCTGGCCGCCCCTAAGCAATTGGGGTTAAGTAACTTGCTCAAGGTTACACGGCCAGGTGTTTCTGGGTGGGTGCTAAGTGTCTGAGCCTGGATTCGATTCCCAGGTCATCCCGACACTGGAGCCGGTGCTCTTACTCGCTGTGCTACCTGGCCGCCCCAGTTTGCCTACTTTTATGTGGTCTTGGGAAGTACCTTGGCCAGATTTAGTCATTTAATCACTAGATTGTCCTTTTGATTGTGGTTATTCTATTTCTTTTGTCCTTTTTTTTTTTCTTGAGAGTTGTGTGGTTCCTAAATCTGGGAGCCAGAGTCAAAGTTCAAAGGAAATATCCTGGCACCCTGGTATAGAACCCAATGTAGATCAGAGTTAGAGCATATTTTAGCAGGCATACCTGAGAGAAGAGGGACCAGTCTGGATCCTCTTGTTCAGAGGACGCCAACAGACAAAACACACAAACCCAGCACGACATCCTGTGACTCTCCTCCTACTGACACTCCAGTGTCAAAGCCTGACCTTTCACTATTTCCTGCCCTTTTTGGAAGTAACAGGGTTGTGGGATCATAGACTTTTACCTAGAAAGAGTTTCACGGATAATCTAGTGCAACTTCCAAATTTTATAGGTAAGACAACTGAGGCTGGGAGAGTTTAAGTGATTTGCCCAGTGTGACGTAGCCTGTATGTGTTAAAATCATATTTGAACTCAGATTGTCTTGACTTAGAGACCAGGCTCTATTTACTGTGCCACCTAGCTACCTACCTGGTTGTCTAGATTTTAATAAAAGCATGAGTAGAACTGGAAAGGGAGGGTGGGGGATAGTGTTATGGGTAAAAAAAAAAAATCTATTATGCTAAGCTAACTCAGCTTCATTGAAATGCACACTGCTCTGGTTTCAGGATAGCAAACAAGTCTAGGTCCTGTTGATTTACACAAATGGATGGAGGAATCAATCAGCCCTATAATAAATTAATGAGTGTCCTTGGTAGTCAGATTGCCTCCAGAATAATAATGGATGGGACCTTTCACACATCATTTTGGCTTTGGCTGACACATTGTTCATTATTGTGGAGATGACTCATCTGAGCCTTATGGAACAAGTTGTTCTAAGTTCTAATTCTATTTCCATTCCCACTTTATGTTTTTTTAAAGCCTGCACCTATAGAATTTACAGGCGTTCAATCAGTGTCAGAATAGGAAAGAGGAAATGAAATGCGTAGGCTAACACAATCAAATCTCCACAATAGATCAATACACAGAAGACCCCTCCGTGGGCTCTTGGCTCGTAGGCTGACTACTGTGGGAAGATTTTATCACCCTGTCCAGACTGATGTCCTCAGTATTTATTGTCCTATAGGTCACTCTCCCACTTTGTTCAAATGATGACTTCAGTATCTGGCTCAAAATTCTTTCTCGCTGCATCCCCTGCTATTATCTTAATGGACGCACTTTTTACATCATGTCCCTTCCAACATCCCCAGTTCTTCAGCCTCCCTAACCACTGCAGCATCTACCTTCACTCTGCCTCAACTGCCCAAAGGATAGCTGCACTTGTAACTACAACTTGCCCACCAGCTCCCTTCCAAGACCTTGTCATCTGAAATTTTATCTTCTGATCACGGTCCCATATTGTCCCAGGCTTACTCCTCTAGACCACATGTTTTACCTTCACAAGAATGTTAACTCCTCAATCTCCCCCTAGTGTCCCAGTCCAATACCTTTTCCTGGCTTTACTCTCCTCCCTTCATAGCCTTGACCCAACAGTGCTTCCTTCTATATCCTTGAATTCTTTGCCTTCCTGTTCCTCCACAATTCCTGCTCTGCTAATCCCTGACCTTGGATCACCTCTACAGTAAGCCGTCTCCTCTCCTACTCCTGAGCCTTCCGGAGAAAGTTACCCAAACATGCTGACTAAGTTCACAACAAATTCATATTTTCTGACCTCAAAGGGACCCTCACTGATACACCATGATACTTTTTATTACTCTCCAACTTACTCCCTATCACACCCTTCTGTCTCATGCTTTTCATTTCTTCTCTATTCCCCAACTTCCCCCCATAACCTCTCTCCCTTAATGACCTCAGCCTTCTAGAGACTGAGGAGATTGAGGCCTGCCTTTGTGTACTCACTTAACATCCCTTCTCCACAATGGGAAACCTCCCTAGGTCTTTACTTTTCTTCTCCTTTCTTTGTTCCAGTGTCAGGAGATGAGATTGCTGCCTTTCTTTTTACCAAAGAAAATTCCCCTTCCCTCCTCCCTCCCTTTCTCTTGTTCTTATTTCCTTACCCTTCAGAAGCTCTCCTCTCCTCCTCTCTCCTCTCCTCTCCTCTTCTCTCCTTTTCTCTTCTCTTCCTCCCTCTCTTTGTTTCTGTCTCTATCTCTGTCTCTCTCCCTTTGTCTCTCCCTCCTGGCTCCTTCCTCTCTAATTATAAACATTCTCAGCTTTCCTCAATTCTAATTTTTAAAATTTTTATTGTATCATCCATTCTAGTTGCTGTCCCATATCTCTTTTCCCCTTTACTGTTAAATTCTTCATAAAAAATAGCCTATACTTATTGCTTCCTTTTCTTCTAGCTCCTATAGAATATAAGCTCCTTGAGGGCAGGAAATGTTTCATTTTTGTCTTGATACTTGCAGTATCTCTCCTAGAAAAGGTCTGGTACAGAGTAGGCATTTAATAAATGTATGTTGTATTGAGTTTCTTATTACCCATCTCTCCTCAATATCTGTGTACCAACCCTACCATTCTACTGAAACTGTCACCTAAAGGTCACCAGTGATAGAAGCTATCACCAGTTGCTAAATCTAATAGCCTTTTCCAAGACCTCCTTCTCCAAGAGTTTTCTACAGCATTGACACTGTTTAAAATCTCCGTGCCTTTGCTTGGCCTGCTCCCCAAATATAAAATAGCTTCCCTCTCTTTGCTTATTAAACTCTATTCAAGCCCAACTGAAATGTTACACCAGGATATCTTTCCCTGTTGCCCCCAGTAAGAAAAAAAACTTTTCCTATGAATGATGAGATGGATGTAAAAACATTTATTAAGTGCTTCCTACATGTGGGGCTAACGGTATGCTAAGTACAAGGAATATAGAGATAGAAAAATCAAGACAGTCCCTAACCTAGAGGACCTTATATTATAATAGGGGAAGACAACACATATAAGATAAGGGTGGCCAGGGAATGGAATGTCTAGGAAGTTACAGGATTGATGAATTGGGGGATCAAAGGGATCTTAGGCACGTCAACTGACAAACCCCTTCCAAAAGTAATAGAGCAATTAAGTTGATTATTCTGCCCAAAAACAAAGTATAAAGAGCTGGGGGACTGGGGAGGGGCATAACGGGAAGGGAAGGGGGGCAGAGGCAAGGTGTACAATGTACAAGGCAGCCAGAAGATGTCAAGATGGTCTGGGGGAGCAGCTACATGAGATTGGAAGGTGAAGCATTAAATGGACTGGGGTGTTTTGCCAATGAAATTTAGTCTGGTATCTGGTAGATAGGTTTTCCCTCAGTCATTCTAAATTCCAAGTTGGGAGTTTGAAAGATTAGTAGGTTAGTAGATTCCTATTTATCGTATAAGTAGATTTATATGTAGATTCCTATTTATAAGGCCTTACATTCTTTTCCAACTTTCTAATAATTTATATATTATATATAATGATGTAATATCATATATTTCCATGATATGGACTATATCTCATCTAAACTTTATATTGCCACCCCCCAGTACCTAGCACAGTGCTCTGAACATAGTACATAATTTAAATATATATGCATATGTAAAAACATATATATGTGTATGCATATATAATTATTATTATATATAATTATATTATAATTATACATAATTATATTGAACTACTTGCACCATAAGAACTATAAGACGTGATTGACCAACTATTGTCAGTAATCTTTAAAAATCTTTAAAAGGCTACTGAGATAGCAAAAATATATGAGATCAAAAGTCAATCTCCAAGGGGCAAGCAAAGGATATGAACAAATAATTCTCAAAGGAAGAATTGCAAACTATTGAAGACCATAGAAAGCATTGCTCCAAATCTCTAAAAAATAAGAAAAATGCAAATCCAAAGAACTTTGAGTTTTTAACCTCGCCCTCAGGAAACTTACAAAGATGAAAAAGATGAGAATAATCAATGTGAGAGAGGCTGTGCAAAGAGGTCCAATTATGCACTCTTTGTAGAATTGCTAATTGGTCCAGAAATGTATGCAAAGAAGGTAACTAAAATGTCCATAGCCTTGTATCTGTGATCCTACTGCAAGAATATACCCTTAATAAGGTCAAAGAGAAAGAAAGATTGCACATACAGTAATATATGTAAGTAAGCATTTATGATAGCAAAAAAACTGAAAGTAAACTAGATGCTCATTAATTAGGGAATGGCTAAATAAATTGGGGTAAATGAAACGTGATGGAATACATTATTGTGCTATAAGAAACAATGAACATAATGAATGCAGAGAAGCATATCTGAATAAATGGAACCGGGAAAGCGATATACACAATAACTACAGTAATGGAAACGGAAATGACAGCAATAAGAAAAATCAAAACAACACTTTGTAATTATAATGACCAAGCTTGGCTCTGAAGAAAGCTATAGAAATATACCACCCTCTCTTTTAGAAGAGGGCCAGGGCCAGACCATGGACCGACTTGATTCATGGATTGATTCATTTTGCTGAATAGTTTTTTCTCTCTTTTTTATTATTTATTAATAAAGAATGGCTGTCTGAATAAGGTCATATTTGGAAATAAAAAATCTGTAAGAGAAAAGATATCGATAAAAGTTCTTACAAAAAAGATCATGGAGAAGAGATTAAAATAAGAAATTGTCATTTTTTTAAAGATAGTAGGTGGAGTTCTCTAATAGTAGATTAATACACAACAAATATATGGCAAAAAATATAGATTGTTTTAAAAGTTATGACTTGTATATTCCTAGAAAAGGAAGTCATGATCAAAGCTATCTTGAATGGCTTCATTAAAATCAAATTATGCCAGACTAAAGCCATTTCTTTTTTTGAGAAGGCAGAGGTAGTTACCCAAGATCTCATCAAAGCAGTTAAAAAAAGTCTCTTATGTCATACTCATGAGCAAGATGAGGAGATATAGACTATAAAATAATAAATGAATTCAGAATTGTCTGAATGGCCAGACCCAAAAAGTAGTTACTCATTGGTCAATGTCAACTTGGAGGGAGATCTCTACTGAAAGACCTCAGAGATCCATTTTTAACTCTGTAATTTCAATAGTTTTATAAATTATTCCCATGAATGTAATAGATACAATACTTAGCGCATTTGCCAATGAAACAAAACTGGAAGGGATAGCTACCCCCCTCCCAGTGACATTGTTTTTTAGTCATTTTTCAGTTGTGTCCAACTCTTCGTGACTCCATTTGGGGTTTTCTTGGCAAAGATACTAGAATGGTTTTCTGTTTCCTTTTCCAGCTCATTTTACAGATGAGGAAACTGAGGCAAACAGGGTTAAGTGACTTGCCCAGGGTCACATAACTAGTAAGTATCTGAGGTCAGATCTGAACTCAGGAGGATGTCTTTTTGACTCCAGGCCCCGCACTCTATCCACTTTGTCACCTAAGCTGCCCCAGTAATATGCTACTGGATAACAAAGTTAGAAACCAAAAAGATCTTCTCAGGCTAGAATCTCAGGCCGTACGCAGCTAGCACTGCTTTTGAACCCTACTTGGTTTCACAATATTATGATACAAGATCTTTTCTTTAAGTGCATTTCTACAGCAGTGTGTATGAAAATGTCTTAGAGGAGGAATGATCAGCAAACAGGACCAATCAATGTCCAAGTATGGCCTGAGGGCCCCTCCCCTCCACCTTTGGTCTGGGTCTATGGTTTTTACATTTTAAAATAAAGATTTATTAAATTTTTTTTTAATGTAAAAACTATTCTTAGCTACCAGACTACAAAAGCAGAAAGACCTCTGAATCTGACTCTCAGGCTATAGTTTTCCAACCCCTGATTGTGAATCAATATGAAGCAACAGTGGGGCTTGGCAGCCAAAAATGCTAATGCGATCAACGTTAGGCTTTTTCAAGAGAAGGACAATGTCTAGAGCACCAGATACGGCCAGCTGATATACCTTGATCAAACCACATCTGATTGTTCAATCCTAGAAACCATATTTTAAGAAGGACATTGACAAGCCACAGGAGGATGGTGAGAGGCCTTACGACCACACCATCTGAGGCCTGTCAGTGAAAGGAAACAGTGATATTCAACCTGGAAAAGGCTTACTGAGGACATAATAGCTGGCATTAGAGTATTTGATGGGTTGTCATGTGAAAGAGGGATTCAATTTGTTCTGTTCAGCCCAGAGAACAGAACTAGAAATGATAGGTGAGATTTGCCATGAGACATATTTAAGTGTGATATAAGGAAAAATAGCAATTAGGGCTATGTCAAAGTAGAATGAGTTCCTTAGGGACATAATTGCCTCCTCCTCAATACTAGAGATATTCAAGTGAAAGCTGATTGATCACCTATTGGACATATCGTGAAGGGCATTCTTAATACTGTAAGGCATGCCCATGTCTTGGTCTCTTATAACAATACTAGTTAACATTTATATACTTCTTACTATGTACCAGACACTGCGCTGAGTGCCTTAAATTATTATCTCATTTGATTCTCACAACAACCCTGGGAGGTGGGTAGTATTATGGTCTTTATTTAACAGATAAGAAAACTGAGGTATATAGAGGTTAAGTGAATTACTCAGGGTCACAGTGTCTGAATTCTTCTTTTCTGGGCCCAACGTGATGATGATTTGGGGAGAGGGAGATTGGTGAAGAGTTTTATGATGATCATGGTGTACACAAGGGGAAATGCTTATTTCTACTCAGCAGGCTTCGAAGGGAATGTGGGCTGGTGAAGGGAAGAAATCCATGCAGTAGCTTTAAGGGACATAAGATCTGTAGGTTGACATATAGCCTGCTTCTTTTTCTACATGCCACCCCCATGATTCAGACTTTCTGACAGCCATGATGGCCTCTAAGGGAAACAGCTGCTGCTGTTGGTGACAGACTTGCTGATCACCGTGCATGGATCTGTCATTGACCTCAAGCAGAATGGCACAGCTGGAGCTGGGCTCCAATGGCTGCAGTGTTGGACACTCAGACAGATGGTGAGCAGCCTGTAGAGATGACCCAGATCCTGGAACAGTGGGGAGCAGTGTGTGAGAAGGGTGCCTGGTCGCTCTTGAGAACCCCACTGCCTGCTGAGCAGAGACAGGGTAAACGATTGCCCGCATCACTCTTCTCTTGCTTTCTGATATTTTCTGGGGCTGGGGTCCCAGACATACATCTCCTCTTATTTGGTATCCATGAATAGCAGGTCTATGTGGCTCATGAATCCCGTTCCACTACAACCAAAGATCTGGGGTAGGGTGGTGGGAAAGTTTGAGAGAAGGCTGGAAGTAGATGTTCCCCCAAGCCTGTCCCTCCTTAGGAGCACTCATTTCCTTTCATTTTTCACTATGTTCAATAAACCATGCAATCCCATTATTTTGAATATCTGACCCTTGCCAACATCATGGGGTCATGGCTAGAGAAAGGAAAATTCAATATCAGATAGGAGACCTAGAAATGCCAAAGATTATTGGTTCTATAACTTATGTTGTTGGGCTGGGGCAGGGGGGGGGAGAGAAGGGGGCAATATTCTATGTCATTCTCTAGAACCCTCTAGAACAGCTACAAGGGTTTGGTAGTGCTTAGCAGTGCTGCTGAATTACAGGTGTGGCAGTAGGGGGAGGGGTCTAAGCATCTGTATTCTGAGGCTAGAAGAGAAGCTGCAACCTTTTGGAAGGCTTTCCTACTCCTGGAGGGAAAAAGGGACTGAGATGATGACTCGAGTAGCACTCCACCTGGTGAGCAACTCAGATATTGCACCCCTTCACTGGATAGGTAATAACAGTGTCATGCTGTCTTTCTGTGGGCTTCGGGAAGGTATGACATGAGCCGAGTCTGACTACTTTCAGTGCCCTAAATATGATAGTTGTTATGGGAAGGTATGAGTTAGACTAGATGGTCCCTAAATTCCCTTCAGAATCTAGGTTTTTCTTATTCTGGATACTCTTTCCTCCCTTATATTATGTTAAATTGCTCTCCTAATTATCTCTTGTTTCTCTGACTGTTCCTTCTTGGTCTCCCATCCTTGGAGCTTTAAGTATTCTGATGCTGTGTCTTAGGACTTGTCTCCCTTGAGATTGCCTCTATTTTCATGGTTTCAATTATCAGCCTCTGTGCAGATGACTTCTAAATCTAAATATCCAGCACCAGTACTATCTCTCTCCTGACCTCGACTCCTGCATCTTCATCTTCCTACTGGACATCTTCACCAAGCTGTCCATTACCAGCCATAAGCCTCCCAATCCCTCAATATTCTCTCTTTGCTGGTGGCACCAGTGTTTTTTCAACCACCCAGGTTCAAAAGATCAGATGCTTTTTTGATCTTTCTCTTTCCTTGAGGCTTCACATTCAGTTGCCAAGCCCTGTCAATTCTATCTCAATGATGTCTATCAAATTTCCCTTTCTCTTTCCTCGTGTTGCCACCAACCCAGTTCAGATCCTCATCACCTCTGCCTGAATTATTATAATCACCTCCTCATGGGTCTCTATGTCTGTAGTATTTGCTCTCCAATCAACCTTTCACTCAGCTGCTACCCAGCGGGAGTGGGGGGAGGGGGAGAGAAGAAAAAAGTAAAAAAATTACACAATAACTTTATTATCTATTTAAAAGAAATAGCAAGTTGTTAAAAAAATAGATTTGCAGTTCCATGTGCAACCATCTTTTTAAAAAAATTCTACCATATTATTTCCATATTATGGAAATGCTTGTTTTATTTCATAAATTAAAAATAAATAAATTTTTAAAACTTTCTGTGACTCTATTATTGAAAAGACAAAATACAAATTCCTTAGCCTATTCAAGGCACTCAACAGTCAAGCATTAACCACCTTCAAGCACTTAACCATTTCTGGTATGTAGTAGGTGTTTAATATATGTTAGCTATCTGCCTTCCAGAGTTATTCCACTCTACCCTTTCACACATCTAAGCTCCACCCCAGCTGAAATTCTAGCAACACCCTGTGATTACTTTGATCTCTTCTACCAACATAAATTCCATTCCCCAAGCCTGGAATGTGTTTTCTCCTCATCTAGTACTGAAATTCTTTTCTTCTTTCACCAATCACCTCAGATGCCACCTCTGAGTCATGCCCTGCCCTGCTTGCAACTGAAAATTACTCTCTGATTTTCCTAACATACTTTGTCTGGATCTCTCTTTTGTTCCAATAGTCTATCTACTACACATATTTGTGTATATATCTTTTATGCACACACCCTCCACCACTAAACTCTTTGAGAGCAAGACCTTCATCTTCCATTTTTGTACTTCCAATCCCTATCACATTATCTCACACATAGCAGGTATTTAATATATTATAAATATTAATTAATAATATTGAATGGAATTATAAAATAATTATGAAATTGAATTGGGCAATTGATGACCAAGATTTCCATAGTAGGGATGAATTGAAGAGGAAATGTGTAATCTAAATATTACAAGTCATTTGGAAGACTTCAACCACATGGGTTTAAATTATACTACTATAAATCTTTGTTGACCTTTCATCTGTGAACTAATCTAGTCTTTTCTGCAGCCTAGTAAAAACCACTTCTGATAGCCTTTTGTTTCCATGTGTTTCTAATTGTGTGTTTTGAATTAGGTCTATACAATAGTCAGAGTTTGTACTCCATTTTCAATGCTCTAACTTTAAGGCACTAGACTTAATGCAGCAATAATAGGTCCTTATGTCCCTTCACTATTCTACTTCTCCCCCAAGTTTGGAAATATACCAGATTCATTTTCATCATCCCAGTTTTTCATTTAGGTGAAAAATTTCTGCTTGTTAAAAAAATGAAATAAATCCAAAATTATTCTGCTGTATAAACCTCAGTAGAGGTTACATGAGTCATTTAACCTTTCCAGGCTACGGTTTCCTCATCTGTAAAATGAGGAGGTTGGAAAAGGAATGGGCTGCCTGGAGAGGTAGTAAGTTCCCCAAAGCAGAGTCTAGATGGCCATTTGTAAGGAAAATTTGAGAGGAGATTCATGCATCAAGTAGGAGCTAAAATGTCATTTTGGTCTCTTCTAGCTCCAAACTTCTAAAATTCAGCTATCTACCAAAACTCTTAGTGAGGGGGAAAGAAAATAACTTTGAGGCGATATAAAGCCCCTTTCCTCATAACAACCTTCCTGAAATCTGGGAAACCGAGACAGGGCCTTCCAATGGGCCAAGTATGCCGTGATAAACATCAGCTTTGCAAAGGAAAACATTGCCTTTTCTCCTTTCCTTTTCTCTTCTAAACATTACTATCCCCACCCACAGAGGAATGTTTAACTGCAACAAAATGACATGATCCAGCGGTTCTTAACCTGGGGTCTGTGAACATTTTTGTTGCTTTAAAAAAAAAAGTTTTAATAACTGTATTTCAATATAATTGACTTTTTGTGATCTTATGTGTTTCATTTTATGCATTTAAAAGCAGTATTCTGAGAAGGGGTCCATAAGCTTCACCAGATTGCCTGGGAAGTAGGGGAAGGGGGAGCCATAACATAAAAAAGATTGAGGACCCCTTATCTAAACTAGATTGAATGTTGGCATTAAGCCATCCTCTTTTCTTGAGAATGACAGGAGGCCGTCATTTTTTTTTAGCCAATCAGTGGATTCAAATCTGATGGTTCAACTTTAGAGCCAATCAGTAGACTCAAATATTCTCCAGGCTCCCCCCAGAGTAACTGGGGATTTAACTGGGATCCACACTCCTCAGCACATGAGACTGAAGCCCTAGCCAGCCTTGGAGACAATCCAGCTTCCTGGGAATCCTTGGAATCAGTGACTGACTTGGAAGTAGGCCAGGAGGGCAAGGGTGACTCTAAAATAAATCAACCTTCCATGTCCCATCCTAGTAGGGGGCCCTGTCCCTGGGGCTAAAATCAACTAAATTGGCCCATGTGGATGGGAGGGAAGGGGAACATACTTTTGGCCATTTTCCTAATTTGTTCAACCCCCGGTGACTTCCATGAAATAGCAAGATGGAGTTGTAGAGTAGGAGGAAAGGAATGACAATTAAGGCTTTTTCTCTCCATATCTCTCCCCCCCCCCCCCCCCCTCCCCCTTCCCTTCTCCTGTGCATGCTGCCTGCCATTTAAATTTAGTCTAGCTGGAAAATCCTTTTACTTACACTCCATGGTGTTTATTTGGAAAGGATCGCTGTCTGCACAGCATTCCTCTGTCTTCTGACTGATCCAAGTGCAACTGAGGCTAATAGGCCAGATTCTTATACTCAGCTCCTTTCCCTTCCTTCCTACTTCCAGCATCTCTTTTAAACACTTGGAAGCTTCAACTTTGGGACTCTACAGAAAAGTCATGGGTATAGGAGACAGTAAGATTCTGCCTGGGGAAAGACTCCAAGATAGACAAGCCTGGTTAGAGTGTTCTCTGGTCCCCTCTATTCTCACAGTCAGGCTCAGGAAGGAGCTAATGCTATGCGTTTTCTACATTAGCCAAAGAGACAAAAGTTTTGCAGATATCGTGTTCATACTCATTTTTGTGCTCTTAGGTCAAACCAGCCAACAGGACCTAGCCTGTTTGATATAATTCCGCCATTGTGTATGTCCTCTCCTCTATCCATGCAAACCTACTTCCCTCTCCCCTCCAATCACACTGCTTGTGCCTCCGTGCCTCCCCCCTGGCAACCATAGAAAGGTATAACAATATCTTTGAAAGAAATTAAGAAGCTAAAGTAAGAAGAAAGCAGGTATGAGGAATGATCTGTGTAAAGGAATACTAGAAGAAGATGGGATCTCCTACATATGGAAAAAAAAGAAGGCCGGATTAGCTGGATTAGAGTTTGTGAAGAGGAGGAACATGTTAATCTGGAAAAGCAGGTTTGAATCAGGTTATGAATTATCTGAAATGCTGATAGTTGAGCTAAATCACTGGAAAATATTCCTTCTAATCTATGTGACTTCAAACTTAGATAACTCCTCTTATATCTTTCATTTTCCTCAATGTTGGAACTTCTTTTAATTTCCATTATTTCTATAATGCTTACATGAAAGAAGTATATCTGATCAGAAGAAAACTACGTTTTCCATGAGGCCTTGGGTCCCAAGACTTTGGCCTAATTGGACAAAGGTAAGACCATACTTCCTATGGTGTTATGCAGCCAACATGTGAACAAAGAGAAAAACAGACCCTGTTGACAGTGTCCAGTGTAGGAATGGGAACAACAGCTTAGCTATATCAGGAATAGAGAGCATGGTGAAAAGAACCAAGAAAGAATGGAAACATCTTACAGGCCCAGACCCTGCATGGATACAGAGCCCAACCCTTAGTCCAACCACAGGTACTTTGCCATACTCTTCCATTTCAAACCATTTTCAAAGGTGCTTGCCTTAGATGTGATAGGTGATGTTTTCCTAGGCTACCTGGGTGGGAAAGATAAGAGGTTGTGCTTATTTGAGAATAGGTGCCAAGACTGGTTTTCCATTGCTTTACTTTCATTCTGTCCCAATCAAATGTTATGTTATTCCAATGAATGTTCTTTGCCTGGTCTATTAGCAAGGTCAAAACTGAATTTAGTTTTGTTTACTTTAAACTCACCTGAATTGAAACTCCCAGTGAAATTGTATAGTAGAAAGCACTAGCCAAGACAAGAGATTTACCAGCTTAATCAATCAACACCCATTTATTAAGAGTCTTTTATGTGTCAGGAACCATAGTAGATGCTGGGGATACAAAGACAGAAATGAAGTCATCTCTAATTTCAAGAAATTTACATTCTTATCAAGGGATACAATGCACACACACATTATTGTTGTTTTGTTGTTGTTCAGATGTGCCCAACTCTTTGGGACCCTGTGGACCATACCATGCAAATACTGTCCATGGGGTTTTCTTGGAAAAGATGCAGGAGTGGTTTGCCATTTCCTTCTTAAGCAGATTAAGGAAAACAAAAGTTAAGCGACTTGCCCATGGTCATACTGCTTAGTGTTTAAGGCTGGATTTGAAGTCAGGTGGTCTTCCTGACTCCAGGCCCCATCTCTCAAGCTGCCTTTCTGCCTCCTCTATATGCATATAATTTCATTTTAAAATACATAAATAAATTCAAGGCAATTTTGAGGAAAGGCACTAATTTCTGGGGGGTAGAGAGATGGAGGGGGATGTACCACAAAAAGCCTAATGTCAAAGATAATGCATAAACTGAGCTTTGAAAGAAATTAAGAAGCTAAAGTAAGAAGAGAGCAGGTCTAGGGATGATCTGTGTAAAGGAATACCAGAAGAAGATGGCATTTCCTATATATGGAAAAAAAGAAGGCCAGATTCACTGGATTAGAGTTTGTGAAGAGGAGGAACATGTTAGTCTGGAAAGGTAGGTTTGAGTCAGGTTATGAATGATTTGAAATGCCAATTTGAGCTAAATCACTGAAAAATATTCCTTCTAATCCCTGTGAATTCAAACATAGGTGGGACACACAGGTCCCAGTCAAATCCTATCTCTTACTTGAAATTTTTTCTGGCCTGTATATGAGTTGGCAAATCTCTGTGCATCCCTCTCCCTACCTCCCCCTCTCCCACCTCCATTATCTAAATAGACACCATACACACTTCAATCTTTGCTCTACTGGTTAACAAGTAGCTTAAACAAATATTTATCCATAATGTAAATGATTTTATTTTATTTTGAAAACAGCATGTAGGCCTATATATGCTTTTGGCTACACCAAAGTTGCCTGCTTTAGATGGAAAACTTTTGAAAGTTAGGGTCAATGGCTTTGTACTGGAACAGTACAAAGTTGTCGAGGTTCTGTCCCATTGAGAGAAAGAAGTCCTGATTTTCGATCAAGATGGCTGCCTGAATGGAGTCAGACCATCCAGGTCCCACATACCTATTCTAACAAAATCCCGAACTCTTCACCAAAATAAATAATGATCAAGAAATTCAATAAGACCTCTTTCACCCTAGAAGTACACAAAAGTTAGTCAAGTCAACAAGCATTTGTTAAATATAATACTATATTCCAGGAACTGTGCTAAGTACTAGGAATACAAAGAAAGGTGAAAAATGCAAAAGTAAACAAGCAAACATTCCCTGCTCTTAGAGAGCTCATAAACTAACTGGGGAGACAACATGCAAGCGACAATACACAAATAAGACATACAGAAGATAAATAGGAGATAATCTGAAGGGAAGGTACTGAGATCAAGGGAGATTGATAAAGCCTTCTTGCAGAAGGGGGGAATTTAGCTAGGACTCGAAGGAAGCCAGGAGTTAATATGACGAGGAAGAGGAGGCATGAGAAAATTCCCAGAGTTGGGAGATAAAGTGCGGTTTTTGACAAACAGCAGGGAGAAGAGTGTCACTGCATCTTAAAGTATGTGGAGGGGACTAGTATAAGGAGACTAGAAAGGTAGAAAGGTGTCAATTTATGGAGCGCTTTGAAAACCAAATAGGGAATCTGATATTGATCCTGGAGGCAACTGGGAACCAGGAGATGAGGTTATCAATGTAGTCCAGAGGACCCAAAGCACAACCGAGCAGGACAGACCACCCCACCCAAAAATAAATCGTGAAGCCGAGTCTAGACCTGACACAAAACCCCAGATCAGAAACCAAAGCTGGAGAGATAAGCCAATCAAAGAGGACTCAGATATCCCCCCAAAGATGGAGAAAGTAACTCTGTAACAACAAAGGGGGAGGGGGGGAAATGGCCCTTTCCACAAGTACTACATTAGAAGAAAGCTAGTGAGTAAAGAAGTGGAAGGAGATTAGTTTAGAAGAGAAAGTGATAAATCTTAACCAAGTACTTGATTCCCTGACAACTAGAAGAGGCAAAACAGAAACCAATAACTCCAAGAAAAACAAGAAATACTAGAACAAACTCAAAAAACTGGGGATGGGGGAGGAAGAGGAGAAAATATAAGATATCTGATATCAAAGGCAACTGACCTGGACAAACAAGTCAAGAAGAGATCATTTTATAATCAGTGGAGTCACTGAAAACAAAACAAAACAAAAAGCTTGAACACTATACATCACTACATAAGACCTAGCAATTTCTACTAAAAATGGGAGATTTTATAATATAATATTACAAAAGATAAAAGATTTGGGCTTGCAACCAAGAGTAGCTTGCTCTGAAAAGCTTGACATAATCTACAGGGGGAAAATAGATTTTTAGTGGAATAGAGCACTTTCAGACATTTCTGATGAAAAGAGAAGAACTGAAGGGGAATTTTAAAATTTAAAAAAAAATAGGCAGGGAGGAAGGGTGGGGTCCAGAGAAACCTAGAAAAGCAAATGTAGTCGAGCAATTAGAATGAGTTGTTGGGGCGGCCAGGTGGTGAGGTGACTAGAGCACAGTCCCTGGAGTCAGGAGGACCTGAGTTTGAAATCTGGCCTCGGACACATCACACTTACAAGCCATATGACCTTGGGCAAGTCACTTCACCCCAATTACCCTGCCTTCCCCCCTCCAAAAAGCAAAAAAAAACAAAAACAAAATTTAGAATGAGTTGTATGATGATATAATATGATGATGGGGGAGGGAAAATAAATGTCCCTTCATAACCTTAATGTCTGAAAAGTATATTGAGATAGTTGAACAATAAAAACAGAGAATTTTGTATGTGACCTGGATCTGTTCTGGGGGTTTGAAGAGGAGAAAGAGAAAGGAAGGTAAAAGGAATAAAGTCGCATGGAAATAAGACTGAAGAAAGGAAGAAGAACTAAGTTATTTCTCTTAATTGGGGTACATGAGAATAAGAACATACAAACATTAAGAAAAGAGTAGGAGAGAGAGCATCAACTGGATCTCACCTTATCTGAAATGGATAAAGGAAGTTTGAGCATGCACACATACAGCTAAGTGGCTCAGTGAAAAGAGAACCAGCCCTGGAGTCAGGAAGACCTGAGTTCAAATCCAGCCTCAGACACTCACTAGCTGTGTGGCTCTGGGCAAGTCACTTAACCTGTGTTTGCCTTAAACCACTGGTGAAAGAAACAGGAAACTATTCCAGTAACTTTGACAAGAAAACCCCAAATGGGGTCATGAAGAGTCAAACACAATGAAACAACAACACATATGTACACACATACACACACAGACTGGTGGAGAAATATATCACATTCAAACTGTACCTATCCTTGGATTCAATAACACTGCTACAAGGTCTGTAACCCTAAAGAGATTACAAAAAAGGGGGGAGGAGGAACCTATTTATATAAAAAAATATTTATAGCAGTTCTTTTTTGTGGTGGAAATTGAGGGGATATCCATCAATTGGGGAATAGCTGAACAAGTTGTGGTATATTATTGTAATGGAATACTACTGTGTTGTAAGAAATAATGAGCAGGATGATTTCAGAAAAACCTGGAAAGATTTACATGAACTGATACAAAGTGAAGTGAGCAGAACCAGAACATTTTATGTAGTAACAGCAATATTGTATGATAAACAACTATGAATGACTTAACTATTCTCAGCAATACAATGATCTAAGACAATCCCATGATGAAAAATGATATCCCCCTCCAAAGAAAGAACTGATGGAGTCTGAATACAGAACAAAGCCTGATATTTTTCACTTTCTTTTTGTTGTTGTTTTCTAGTTTTCTTACACAAACTGACAAATATGGAAATACTTTATATGATTGCATGTGTTATAACTTACATCAGGTTTCTTACCATCTCAGGGAGGGGAGAAGGGAGGAAGGAAGGGATAGAATTTGGAACTCAAAACTTAAAAAAAATATTAAAACTTTTTTTCCATGCAATTGAGGAAAATTGAAATATTATTTTAAAAAAAGAACTATATTAGACTCAATAGGGAAAGAAGAGGGAACAGGAAGATTAGGGTTAAGAGCAAGAGGGTTTTGAAGCCAGGGCTCCACAAATTTTTAAGTTTTCAATGTGGGTATCCCTGGGTAATCAGCAAACTTTCATTAATTGTCTAGACTTAAGAAAATGATGGAGAAAAGATGAACAATATAGATTCGACTTAAAAGTGTGTTTAGGAGAGTTCATTGTGAAACATTTACTAGTACAGTCCTGGATAAGAGGGAGGATAATATTCAGGAAGCACAGCTATAAAGAAAATAAACTTCTTTATCCTGAAGGGGGATAAAAAGGGGAAATAAGAGAACTAGAATCAAAGGAGAAACCTTAGATTGCCTCTTAAATCATTAGCGAATAGCTGAACAAATTGTGGTGTATGAATATTATTGTGGTGTAAAATGAAAAAAGACACAATTTCAGAGAATCCTAGGTAGTATGAATTGATTGATGCAGAATGAAGTGAGCAGAACTGGAAGGGTAGTTTCTACAGAGAGGAAAAACAACTTTGAAAGACTTAAGAACTCTGCTCAATGCAATGACCAAGCATGTCTTCCCTCCCTGTTAGCTACCTCTGAAGGGAGGAGTGATGGACTCAGGGTACAAATAGATAAATAGATATACACACACATATATATACATATACACACATATACACATGTGCGTCTATGTGTCTGTGTTTGTACATGGCTACTGTATGGATTGTTTTAACTATGTCTTTTTGTTGCAAGAGTTTATTTTTTCTTCCACCTGGTTTTTAATTAGGGGAACTAAGTTGGTGCAACAAGCAAAATAATAATACTGATCCTTACCCTCCAAAAGAGAGACATTAAAACATTCTTTCAAATGCGCAGAAGAAAACAGTAGTTCAGAGGAAGCACAGACTAGAAGGACACTTTGAAATATGTGGAATTTATTGTATATATATTTAATTAGCATAAATTTTAGTCATGATAATTTCATGCGGAATAAAAGCTTTCATTAGCTATTGGGGACTATTTTCCATCTTAATGAGATTAATTTAATTAATTAATGAGATTTCCTATGTGTCTCCTATGTCTTTCTATGAAATCTCATTTCTGCTAATTAAATAAAATGTTGAAAATTTCATTCATTTCATTTCTTGAAAATATGCATAGTTGATGAGATTTCCTATGTGTGCAGAGTTTAGGGACACTGTGTGTGTGTGTGAGTGTGTGTGTGTGTGTGTGTTTAAGTAAGTGATATGAAATGGAGATTCATGGTTTCACAGACAGTCCTCTTTTTCTGAAGGAATTGGATATGAAAGTACCCTTTTTGATGTTTAAGTTCAGAATTTTTTTTTTTATTAAGGAATTCTTCTTGTTGCTGTCAGGGAAAATGGCCTTCGAAATGTGGGGTGGGAGGGTAGGGAAGGTGATTGCATGTTTTTAGCATACTCTATTTTCAGGTTATCATTTAGTTGAAATCAATTCGGCAAGCATTTATGAAGTACCTACTATGTGCCAGATATAGAGGCCACTAGATGGTTCCATGTATAGATCACTGGACCTGGAGTCAGAAAGAGCTGAGTTCAAATCCAGCCTCACATTCTTACTAGCTGTGTGACCATGAGCATGTCGTTTGACACCTCTTTTCTTTAATCCATTGAAAAAAGAAATGGCAGAGCACTCCAGTATCTTTGCCAAGAAAACTCCATGGACAGGATGGTTCATAGTGTCATAAAGATTCAGACACAGCTGAACAACAAATGTGTCTGGGATAAAAGTGCTTTCTCACAGCCACCCTCACATCTGCAAAAGGCAGGTGGCTCCAGAAACCAATTCTACTTTGGAGTAAAGTAGAACAGAATGATCAATAGAGTGTCCTACCTGGAAGGTTCCTTCCCAGGGCCACACTGAACTGTCCAGGATGAGAGGTTTCATTCAGCAAAGCTTTTGAGGCGTTCTTGGAGTTTGTGGCTGTGACTGGCCCCTCCCGAGCCATCCCTCGCCTTCTGGAAAGCTTGCTGACTCTGGATTACTTCTAATCTCTCTTAACCCGACTCTCCTACCATGACCCATGCTGGTCTGATTATAACCATGACAACCAGTGCCTACCTGATTCCAAATCCTGCCTCATCCTGTCCTGCTTCAGTTATGCTGTGTTGACATTCCTCCCTCCTACCTGGGTCTCCGTGTTCCCATCCTTGTGCCCATTCCAGATGGCTGACTCTGGATTCTGCCAAGGTTTGTGTTCTTATCGGAAACCATCCTGGGGTGCTCATTCCTCCCCAGCCTTAGCTGTATTCTCATCTAAACCTACTTTACCCAGGTAGAGGCAGGTGCTCACCACTCTCTGAGGACAGAGAAGAGGCAGTGGCAGGATGCCCAAGTGTGGTGCAATCAGACACAGCTTAACTTGACTCTAACATAGCCATGTCATTTTGGTCCTCTTCGAGAACGAAGGACAGCAACCACGATTTTGTGGCAGGTGAAAAAAAAAAGATGCCGAAACCTCATCATGAGAACTGGAGGATGAAATGCAGAACGCTGAAAAATCTACAATCCACGAAGAAAACTAGCAAGCCTTGTCAAACCAGCAGCCCAAAGAGGAAGTCTGATGGATTGGCAAATCTGAGTCTGAAACGCAGCTGATCGAAACTTTTTTCTGCTTAGGCCTGGTCCTAGCTAGTATAGTGCAGTGAACTCTGGGGGGATCCTGTCCTCCACTGTCACCTCCCTCCATTTTCTGTGTTAAATGGAGCCCTCGCTGATATAATTCCCAATGAGATCTGGCTGGGCATTTTCAGAATCTGTGGAATAGCAGAGGCAATATGGTAGAGTGGAAAGGGAAGTGACTTTGAAGTCAGAGGACTTGAGTTCAGATCCTAAGGGAGCGGTACCAGCCAGGTGCTGCTGTTGTTTGTCCTTCCTTCTCAAAGAGGACCATGACATCTAGGAGGTGAGGCCATGAGATTTGCGAGTGAATTGAATCTAGAAGCAAGATTCTCTCCCTCCTCCCCTATTCCCAGGTCTTCTCCAGCTCTACAAGCTCACTGGTAAAATTCCAGTCTAGCCTCCACAACTGTTTGGGGAAGAACTGATTATGGAATACCTTACAAACAAAGTCCTATAGAAATTGTCAATGGGAGCGCACCATGCTGCAGGAGTTTGTCCATGTTCGGTTTGTCAATGAGGGTCTGATTCGGCATCGCTCCTCCTAATTAACACTCATTCTGTGCCGAAGTAAAGCCCTCTCTTTCTCGGCCCATTGTATCCTGCTATACATAATCCTGCCTTTGTGACTCCAAATGAGGGGTTGCCATGGAAAGGATTCATCACAATGGACCAAATTTAGGCGTTTTCTTGTTGGAGTCTAAGACAGGTAGATACTAAAGCCCTAGGCTTGCACTTTATGTTGCTGTAGCCACCCAGGGCACACAAACAGTCACAATGATGATGCAGTGATGGTTCTTGATGAAGAAACAAACATTATCTGGGTGAAATAAACGATCACATTTATAAATACATCGGGTCATCCATCTGATCTGGTCCGGAGCCCCTTCTCTTTCTCTTCTCCCTCTCTTCATTTAGTTTTCCTTTCAAAGGATCCAATATTTGGAAGAATTGAAGAATAAAGTTTTCAGGGCAGATATGGTCTTCTCTGCTTTCTTCCTCGTAATGGTAAGAAATCTGGACTGGTTATCTGATATTAGGACTAAAAAGCAGACTTGGAGTCAAGAAAACCTGAATTTCCATGCTTTCTCTGGCACTTACTGTGTGTCAGGTTAAGTCATTTGACCTCTGAGTCGCCATCTTCTTATCTATAAAATGAGGAGGATAATGCCTTCAATACCTCCCTTCCAGGGCGCTTGTGAATCATGAATGTAAAGCACTTTGCAAACACTAAAATATTATATAAGAGCCATTCGCTGGGATTCCTGTAGGTGGGTGCAGGCAGAACCTTAGAAGACTGAATGAAATAGGCTGGAAGGAGGAAGCCCTCCTTTCCCCCAAGCAAACTCAACCTCAGTAATGAACCACAACATCCGTACAAGGCCATGTGAGTTGGGCACAGATTTATAGAAAAGTGCAATATGTTTCAAAAATAATCTCATCAATAAGAGAACTTGTCCAGTGAGCAGCTCCATGCCACACTCCGGACCTTTGGAGTCACTTAATTGCTCAGGACTCTTATAACTCTTTTCTCAGTCTGAATTTGAGAGGGAGCATGGCCAGAGGAAACACTCCAATTAAGCAGTTACTGTGCCTGCTTACACTCACATGTCTCTGGTTTCCGTATCTTCATATATCAAAATATGCATTTCCATGAAAATGTAGTTTAGATGAAGTGTACCCTGCCTTTAAAAATATCAGCAATAGTGGATAGGAGAAAATAGGAGTGTTTTAAAAAATATATGTGTATGTATTCATATATTAAATATATACAAATATTAAAATCACATCTAGTAAATGTATATATGTATGTACATAGATATATTAAATATATTAAAATATATCAAACATATTAATATATTAAATATATACAAATATTAAAATCACAAATCTAGCAAACATACATATGTATGTACATAGATAGATTTGTATGTATATATTGCATATGCATCTATATGTATGTGTGTAGTGTGTGTATCGGTATGTGTGTATGTGTACATGTATGTATACGTACATGTTGTGTGTATGTATACACGTACGTACGTGCGTGTGTGTGTGTGTGTGTGTGTATGGTAGCTACGTGGCATAATGGATAGAATGATGGGCCTGGATTCAGGAAAACCTTAGTTCAAAACTGGCTTCATATACTTATTAGCTGTGTGACCCTGGGCAAGTCACTTAACCTCTGTTTGCCTCAGTTTCCTCATCTATAAAATGAGCTAGAGAAGGAAATGGCAAATCACTCCAGTATCTTTGCCAAGAAAACCCCAAATGGGGTCACAAAGAATAAGACATGATTGAAAAACTACTGAACAACAACATATATATATATATGTATATATGTGTGTAATATGTATATATATATGTGTGTGTGTGTGTATATATATATTCTTTTTTAGTTTTTTTTTTACTAGTCCTGATCTTAATGACATAAGGAATGCCCAGGTGAGGAGTATCCTATCTACCAATGAAGTCTGCAATTTCTTTACAAATGATAGTGTTATAGAATTCCTTGGGGCATCGAGAGATTAAGTAGCTTGTCCAGAGTCACACAGCTAATAAGTGTCAGAGGCAGAATTTAACCCAAGTCATCCTGACTATATTCAATAGACATGTTGCAAAGAGGGTCATTAACCACAGGAAGAAAATTCTTTATATCAGAGAGGGATACCTGTACATCTTTCAGTGTATCTAAGATGATTTGATTTACAGGTAACTTTTCAGGAGTATGTCTACTGTGAACACACACACACACACATATCCTTTTGTGATTCGATCAAATGAAACAGTGCTGTGTGCTGGGTCTTCCAATTCCTGTTCATGTCTCTTGTTGGGAACATAGACATCTGTTTTTATTGTCCAGAGGGAAATTTCCTTTACCCTGGTTTTCAACTATACTGATTCTTCATCACTCTGTTCTTAAGAGACTGTTGAAAATTCCACTGGGATTTAAATCCAAGGTACGGGGAAGGCTGTGTGGGAGAACTGGCTGGTCTCCCAAGATCAGAGCATCTCTGAACAGCAGCCATGTTGAATACATGCCAGCAGGGGGCATCTGTCACTCCTAAGGGCCCTGCTGTGGAAACTCCCATTTTCTCTCTTCTAAAGAAGCTTAAATCTCTGCCTAACACACTTAGGCAATTGCTGGCTTACTGCTTAGTCTGTAGACTAATTTACTGAATTAGAATCATTTGGCTTCTACCATAGCAATTAGTATGCAAATTACCAGTATATTACCTATGAGTCATAAATTACAATGACAAACTTAACACTTGCAGATTCAATATATACAAGTTTAGGTAATTTTTCTATTTTGCAATAGTCAGTGACTAGGGTTATTCATAGCCTTAGTGAACCGTTACACATTAAATCAACAGTTGAAAAATTAAGCCTGGTTCCCAGCATTTTGTTATGCATTTCGTTCTTTCAGTGCTCTGTAAAGTGGAACATTAAATATGTAACATGTCTAAGTATGCTAAATGGCTGGAGAATACATCGAAGCCTAAAACAGTTCCTTTTTTAACTCAAATGCAAAAAAAAAAAAATGACTTAGATGCAAATCAATCATCTGGATACCATAATACAACCTGTTGGGTCCTAGCTGGCCCTTGGGGGATAGGGAGAATGGAGGGGGGAATATTTGGAGTTTTTCCACATCCTGCTTTCATTTCCCTGGAGGAAGGCTATCATTAATTCCCAGAAGATGATTCTCTGTACTGCTACTTACCGGTGAAACATGACCAGTCAGAGAGATGGCTTTCAGGCTTTTGAAATATGAAGTAAGCCAGGCTACTACTGAAATCTATTTCAACTGCTACGTTCATTATGGGTTTTTTTTTCTTATTTTTATAAGGAATTATATTTATTTGCCCATAGTGAAATACCCAAATAGGAAAGTAACACAAGGGATAAGCATATGTAGAAAATGGACAGGAGAAGTTCCTGTTGATCAATGTATTTCTATATGTACTTTCTCCCTCCCTGCCCACCCCCACCCCCATGCCATCTATTTACTGAGCTTATAGGGGAAAAGCCTTTGTTTGGGACTTAATGAGCTTACTGAAGGGAAGCCCTGGATTTTTTTCCCCATTATTGTATCAAAAAGGAAACTCGGTAGTTGATTGGATATAGTAGAAGGGAGCCTGGGTGGATGGAAAGATATTGGTGCCTTCAATAATAATAGGGAAATTAGGAAGATGTAAAGATTTTGGTGGAAAATAGCAATTATAGTTTGGGGACATGGCAGAAAGGAAGGAGGAAAGATTTAAGTGTCTATTGTGTGCAAGGCACTATGCTAAGTGCTTTATAAATATCTCATTTGATCCCCACAATAAGCTTGTTGCTAGTATTACCCCTATTTTACAGGTGAGGAAACTGAGGCAGACAGAGGTTAAATGACTTTTGTCTAAGCTCAACTGAATTTGAACTAGGGTCCTCTTGATTCCAGGCCTAGTAATCCATGACACAGTCAGTTTGAGATGTCCAATAGACAATTGGAGATGTGAAATAAGAGGTTAAAGATGGATAGATCTGAGAATTAGCTATAAAATGACACTTCTTAGAACATTTGGGGTCTTTATTCCATTTTCCTTCCCATTTTTTATCCAATGAGACCCTAAGAGTATAGCCATGATGAACTATGTTGCCCAGTAAACCTTGGATGTAGCCTTGTAGGCAACCCCAAATTCAAGAATCCTAGAATCTGACCTCTAGCCAAAGAAGATTGATTTCTTGGATAGCACCAGTCTTAGAGATTTCCTTTAGGGAAACTATAGGTTTAAAACTCCTGCAATCCAATATTCTAGTTACAGATCAAGGGGCTTTCCTAATCAGTGTGATCCTAGAATCAAACCTTCTAATCAAATATGGGAGATTTCTTGGGGAACACCAGCATCGAGGGTTGTTGAGGCCAAATCACATGGTAATGCAATAAATCTTGAGGTGGGGAGGGAAGACTACATAGAACCCTATAGAAAGATGGGATCCACTAAGGACAATAATGTATCAATTGCTTGAAAGCTATTGTGAATTTCTTTGTGTGTTTTCTCAGTTGTTTATGGGTTCCTGTGAGTCCTTTGAAATTTCTGTATTGTTTGGAGAGTGAAATAATGTATTTGATATGCATTTGTTACCTCAAATACTTATACAGGAGATGAAGACAGATGGAACACTATCACAGAACAGGAGATTCCACAATCTCATTTGGGAACATGCCACTATTTGCCAACCCTTATTATTTACAGGGGAGGAACAGAGAAGTTAAGTAACTTGCCTGTAGTTACCCAGCTGGTAAATGGAAGAAATGAGGCTTACATTGGGGTCTTCTGGTACTAAAGTCAATGCTTCCTTCACTACCCTACCATGTATAGTATGCATCAGACTTATGAACTTTCCCATAATCTTCCAATCCCTCTCTCTCCTCCTGTTTAACCCCTTTTTCTCCCCTACTCCCCAACCAAGGAAAGCCATTACTCCTATCAGGTCCTATACCCTAATGACGAATTGAACAAAAGCAACTTTGCAATCCTAAAATTATTAATATGTCAAGATAAATATGATTTGATATAAGCAACAATGTACCAAGAGAGGTTACTAAGACAGAAACTAGAGCTAGATGCAGAGAGGTCCCAAAGACAGAGTGGCAAGAATGACCCAAATGAATAAATGACCATCAAAATATCATTTGTTTCTCTATGCTTAAAGAACATGTTTGCTTTTAATGTCTGAACAGGGGCCTGTCTACTCAGGGTATTGGTGGCATTTCTTCACTTGGAAAATAAGAGGGTTAGACTAGATGCCAATAGAGGTGCCTTCCATCCCTAGGCTTCTATGATCAAAATTGGATAGAAAAAGCCTAAAGTTATTTGGCTTTCCCATCCTATTCTGTCTCCCTCTTCCATGCCCCTCGCTCCATGCTGAAAGCAGTCATCTTCACATCAAACACTGACACTAACCACCAGTCTGAGCAGAGCTGTCCTCTCTCTAAACTCTATGTCTGGCTCATCATTTTCTTTTGTATGCTTAAAGTAGAGATTGAGACCAGCCAGGTAATTGAGTGTGATCCTGAGCAAAGGTAGAAGGGGAAAGAGAACTTCTGTTACTTCAGTGATGTATCCTCAGGACTCAAAGCTCAAAACCTCAGCTGTTCATGGTGGCACACACACACTTAAGGTCCCTGTTACTGAAGAGGCTGGGGCGGGTGGATCCCATCAGTGAGCGAGTTCCAAGCTGCTGTATGACTTGTTGCTTAATTGTTTTTCAGTCTTATTCCACTCTTTGTGACCCCCTTTAGGGTTTTCTTAGCAAAGTACTGGAATGTTCTGCCATTTCCTCCTCCAGCTCATTTTATAGATGAGGAAACTGAGGCAAACAGGGTTAGGTGACTTGCCCAGGGTCACATAGCTAGTGAGTGTCTGAAGCTAAATTGGAACTCAGGTCTTCCTGATTCCAGGCCTGGCACTATATCTACTGTGACACTTGCTGCCCCCATCTTTCAGTAGAACTGAAGCCAATTAAATGTTCACATGAAGCCCAGCATCAATATGGAAAGACCCTGGAAGCCTAAGGAAGGGCAAATCTGGCTCAGGTTGGAAAAAATAGAGCAGGTTAAAGTTTCCATGCTGATCAGTATTGGGAACAGGCCTATTTGACAGCTACACTTATAGCCTCAGAGATAGAGGGGATAATAATAACAGCAATAATAAATAGTTTAAAATTAACAATAGTAATAATAGCAGTTAGCTAGTATTTATACAGTACCTACTGTGTGCCCGACTCTGTGCTGTGTTTGGCAAATGTTAGTGTAGCAGCAAGCACCCTAGCATACCCAGGGTGGCTGTCAACACAGGTTCTTAGATCTGCTTTTCTAAAGGAAAGCAACTCAAAATGGATTAACAATCTTTAATCAAAAAATGTCATTTACCTAGTTCAGGGGGAAAAGATCAGCACTCTGAACTTCAGAGAATACAAATAAGTTACAAGCAGAAGTTACAAGCAGACAGAGAAACAGATCAGCAGACAGGCTTCCAGCTGTCTGACCATTACATCCATACCTAGTCAGTTACCAGAGAGGGAAGCACCAACATCTGGGGTTTCAAAGCTGGGGGGCTCAAGGGCTGCCCAGAGTCTCATCTGGTCAAATCACACAGCTCTTCTCACAGTGAGCCCCAAAGCAAAACCTCACATCAGGGTACATATATATAGCCTTCTCCTGGATCAGAGAGTGTCACAGCCCTCTAGACCCAATGTCCAATCAAAAAACAACCAGGTGTGGGCATTCCTGAAAAACACCCGCCACAGGTTCCAGGAGGCAAAGTATATTTTCAAATCAAGGAAGGTTCTTAGAGTCACTTAAGCCTATCAAGGGCCTAGGGGCAGGAAAGATCTTAAATTCCCATTCCCATAACAATTAGTTCAAATGATCTAACCCTGGATGGTAGGTGCTATTGTTACCATCCCAATTTTAAAGTTGAAGAAACTGAGGCAAACATGTTAAGTGACTTGTCCAAGGTCACACAATTAGTAAGTGTCTAAAGCTGGATTTGAACTTAGGTCTTCCTCACTCCAGGCCCAAAGCTCTAACCACTTCACCACCTAACTGCCTCAGTTTCAAACAAAAATCCAGTTAAAATGAAACAAAACAAAAAGAAAAACCCCTTAAACCTCCTTCCCTTATAGCTCCACAGAATCAGAGAATCTCACTCAGAGTTGGGAGACGATCAGGAGCCTTCTAATCCAACCAGTATCTTATCAATGATGCCTTTTGCAATATGCCCAAAGAGCAGTTATTCAGTCTCTGTTTGACAGCTTTATAGTCTGGGGGCAGAGTGGGGGGGACCTGCTGCCTCCTCAGGCAGCCCAGGACACTTCTGGATGGCTCTAATTAATAGGAAAGGTTTTCCTTACATCAAGCCTAAATCTATGCATCTGCAGTTTCCACCCCCTGGTTGTAGACAATGTGCCAAATAACTTAGCAGAGAAGGTGAGAGAGTTCAGCAGACCTTAAAAGCAATGCCTTGACTCTCTAAGTAATCAGGCAAATCAGTAAACTTCAGGGAGAGAAAGAAAGTCTGCTCCCACCACAAAAACCTCTCACACTTTCACACTCTGTGTCAGCAGAGAATCTCACATTTCATTGAGTAATCCATGAAAACAATGACCAGATCATAAACATAAACTTTAAAGTACGAACTTAAAATCCTCTCTTGCCAAAGCATGAGTTCTCTTTGGGCTTTCCTCGCACATTTAACAGGTAACATAGCACCTGCTATACATAGTGCTGTGCCAGGCGAGTTGAGAAAAAGGGACAAAGAAAAAGCAACTCTTTATCCAGAAAAGGAGAGGAGACACATGCATATGCAAATGTGAATAACAGCATAGGACAACAGATCTCACAAGGCAGTGTGTGATTAAATGCATGTATGTGGTATGGATGAGCTCAGAGGAGAAACAATAAGTCAAGGGAAGAAGAAAGAAGAGGAAGAAGAAGAAGAAGAGGAGGAGGAGGAGGAGGAGGAGGAGGAGAAGAAGCCAAGGGAAGTCTTCATGGAAAAAGTGAGACAAGTTTGGCCTTGAAGGATGGGCAAGATAGAGTCAATTCTCATTAAAAAAGAGTGAGGAGGGCAAATGGAGCAGAAGGGGAAGGAAATATGGATACAGAGGACTGGTGTCTTCCAGAAAACTCTAGGGCAGAGCTATGTGTGGGAAGGCGAGTTTCCTCTCTCTGGATTGCATCTGATTCTTATTACCTGTGTGATATTGAGCAAATCACTTAACCATCCAGGACTCAATTTTCTCATCTGTAAAATGAAAAGTTTAAACTAGGTAGCCTCTGAAGTTCCTTTCAACTCAAGATCTCAGGTTCTGCCATCACCTTGGCTCAGAGAGCACATTCACTATGTAATGTTATCTATGCTATGAAAATATCTTCCCAGAGGACCATTCCTCTGATACACCGTAGGAGCTTGGAAGAGAAAGAGACACACACAAACATGGTGGCATCAGGGGGCACTTCTCCCAGTTCTCAGTCCTACGGTACTGGCCTGGGGAGTTTCCACTCCACTAGCCCAGAAAAATCATAAAGATATGAGCTGGACCCTGAGACAGAAATGGAGATAGATGGACTGAAAAGATCACAGCTAAGAGGTATGAGCCAGTCAGAGGAGAGAGTGGCTTGGCTTGTGTGACTTGTGGCAACCAGTACTGCCCAGCACTGGCAAAATGAAGCTTCAAGCTGCTGCATGTGTTCATGAGTTAACTGGCATGGAAAACTATTATAATCTCCCCTTCCTGTAATGTGGGTAGGTGGAAGGATTTTACTGAGCTGGGAAACCTCCTGTTTCTCTCTCACAGTTTGGGAGACTGAAGAGCAGGGATATAGAGTCCCATGGCTTGGTAGGGGAGAACCTGGAAGGGTTTGGGATGTCATTTTTTTTGACACAAGTGGATAATGCTTTTTCTCTTTTGCCCTGCTTTTCTAATCTGATCAAACTGTTATTTAACCATGACCTTGATATTTAAGTGACTAAAACAACACCTTGGATCTGGAAGGAATAGGATTTGTAAGTGGGCTGAGGTGATGAATGACAGGCCAAGACAGACTTAGTCAAAAAGCCTGGGATGGGATAGAGAGGGATAGAGTCCTGGGTGATTGACAGTCACCTGTCCCAAGTCATGTTGCAAGCAAAGGAAAAGGAGATCCTATAAAAAGACTATAACACCTGTTACATGAGCAAAGGCAGGGAGGCAGGAGTGTATGTACAATTTATTAATATCCCCTTCTACATTCAATCAACAAAGTTAATTGGGGACCAGCTATACGAAGAGCTGAACCTCACTTAAATTCAGAGTCTCTGGGTATGCTGGGAGAAGGGACATGTCAATGGAAACAATCACTGCTAATAGGAGTAGCTGCCGTGTGACTATTGGAAACCTGACTCTGGAGCTGTCCCTAGTAATAGCAGATAAAATGTCAAGTCTGAAGAGACCACATTACCCTAAAAGCTTCTCTATGTCAGCACAAGTTGCCTATGATGGAGAAAGGGACTGGACCCATTGTCTACTTAACATCTCTGGATCAAGGAGAAATGGTTGTATATACTCATCACCAAAGAGAAAGAATATCAATTTCCCGCCAGGTAATATGGTGAAGCCCACAAGATGCCTGGAAATTATTTCAGATGGGGACTCAAGCCAATTATACAGAACTTCCTATGTAAAGAATCCCTTAGATTCCCAGCTCAGCAGAAGGGGGCTGACCAAGTGGAAGAAGACTATTTTAGAAATAATATTTTATGCTTTCCCCTTTGACTGAACTGAGCAGAAAAGAGACAATTTTAGATCAAATATTATTTTAGATAATCTTAGAGAGCAAAGTAGTCAGTTAGGTAGTCCTAGCAATAAATTGTAACAAGAAGGTGGGGGGACATTAGCTCGGACTTCATGGAGTAAAAATTAATCTTCTGTTCCTCTATACGTACATGTCGAGTGAGCACAAATTGAAGTGTCTAAGAAGAATGAGCATCATATGTGCTGTAAAAATGTTATGATCAATTTCTCCTCACTAATATTTTATGGAGATTCATGAATATTTATCATTTAGAAGTTTGCCTCCCTCCATCTCCATCTTGCTTTTTCTTTGTGTAACAATGTGTAATTGATGGGAGAGAAAGCACAGAAAGAGGCAGAGGAGGGGAATATTTTTAACTCCCTCTGTTAGAGGAGTTAGATTTCAGTCACGTGGCCACAAAACTGTGGAAGCAGCAGATTTATATTTTTAGTGGTGATGGCGAGGGAAGTGTGCAAATGAGCTTAAAGGTGATGTGCGTCAACGGTAGGCATCTTACAACCATGTCTTTTCACAGGCTGTCTACCTTCATCCTTGATCAGCATAATTCTTCACAGAACCCAGCAAGTGTGTCTATTCTCACTCCAGAAATGGAGATCCTGGAGTGGGCAGTGGCAGCTTGAATGACTTGAGATTTTTCCATCGAGTCAGTGCTGAAGAAGAATTCTGAACTCCGAATCCCAGGTCTAGTCTTCTGCTCTAAACTCTTCCCTCTCTGTTTTTCTTATCAAGTGTACCTTGTTATATCTTAGCACATTTAACCTATAAGACTTAAAAACAAGTTGGTGGTTTTTTAATGGCATTGTCAATCATTTGGTTTTTTAATGAGGATGAAATAGCCATCTGCCATTACAGACAACAACAAGTAAGCAAAGTTCTCCCATTCATGCATAGGTGAAAAAAGATAGGTCTGGTCTCATTGAATAAAGGATTCATGTCCTACTGGATTCATATCCCCTTCTACATACAATCAACAAAGTTAATTGGGGACCAATTAACCAATGGGTGAATAGGCACTGGGATGGGAAAAACTAGTTCCACGCTATGATCTTGCTCCAAAAGTCCAATAGACTCCTATAGTGAGGCATGAGATTCTTCCTTTGGAAGGAAAATATTCAGACACTAAATTCTACCCTGAATCAAGAATCAAGCAGGCACCTAGATCCTAACTGGTTGTTTTCCTGCATAAGTGCTGGCATGATATTTTATTTCCATTTCCTTATCTCTATAATAATTATCCTCCACTGTGGCCATGTACCTAAGAATACTATATTTCTAATCTATAGGTAATGAATGTCAACCTTCCTTCTAGAAGAGGACCAATGACATCAACAAGGTGATGACTTGGCATATGAATTGGATTTAAGTGAGGCAGGGCTGTGCAGAGTCATCAGCCCTACTCTCTCCTCCAGAGGCATCAGAGTCCAGGGGCAAGACAAAGGTCAAGATGACTGGCAATGACCCAGTATGCAATTGGTGACCTTGGACTTTCTAAATTAAGGTCTTTCCCATCAGTCAGTCTGAAGCCACACCCATTCAATGACTAAAGGCTAGGTAAGAATTGAGACAAAAGATGGCCCAATTTACCATCCCAAAGATATCTTCTCAGCCTGTTCTGCCCTAATGAATGCACCTGACAGTATAATAAAATTCTTCTTTTATACTTTCGGGACAGGATAGAAATATTGCCCAGAACTTCAGAGTATAAACTAATGGAAATCAGGATAGTAAATTAGGATATTCCATAACATTTAATAATAAAAGAGAGACAATATAGTATAGTGAATTGAGAGTTAACTTCAGATACAGGAAGACTTGGGTTCAAGTTTTGGGCTTTGACACATATTGCCAGACACATACTAACCTTGGGCAAGTCATCTAACTTCTCATTGCCTCAGGCAGCTCTCCTGAATTATAAACTGCAGAGCAGGCATCAAGGAGACAGCTAGGCTTGTGAGTGTTTGTATATGGGAAGGCTAAAGGATGATGTGGATCCCTGCTATGCTATGGTGTATTAACTTCTTTGTTGCTATGATGGATTCAGTTTCCTGGTGTTGGAATTTGGCTCTCTGGTGTCTGAATAAATGATTTTGCTTCTGTCTTATATATGGAGAGTCTGTTATATTTTGTGATTGAGAACTATCCTGGCATATTTTAGTGCTGTGAATATTGTGTTGGTGTTACACTGGCACATAGTAGGTATTAAATAAATGTAGATTGATTGATTGTGTGTGAATTTCAATCTAGTATCTCATCATGGTGTAGAGATGATTCTAAATTTTCAAAGACCATTCCCAGGTTCCAACAGGTCCTACCAGTCTAGAAGGGCTTCTAGCACAAGTCTGGGAGGGAACTATATATCTGTCATCCAAAAGCCAGTCAAGCTTAGTTTGAGGAGGCTTATATCACCCAAAGGTAAGACAATATGTGATAAATGTTTTTGACTCAGTGACTCACAGATGGCTGTCTACTAAGGAAGAATAGGTCTGCAATCTCCCCCAGGGAGGGAGTAAGCACTGAATGGAAATCATGGATACTTGAAATATGAAAGCATTAATAACAAATCATATTGCAAGCACTAAAAAAAAAGTGGCCACTAGAGGTATGCAAAAATCTGAGTTGTCTCAAGAGGCAAGTGATCACATCTCACTAAGTTATCACAATCACACAATCTGGGCATCACTCCAGAGTTCATTCTTTCTATATGTCAACCATTCACCAGCAGTGTGTATATGGTTGCCAGTCTGAAGGATGGTTGAAGGTGGGCTATGCAGAATATCTTAACAACGTTGTAAACACTCATCATGTTACACAGAGACCTTGATGGGGACTCTGATTGCTGAGAAATCTGTGCAAAACAAGAGAACTCAGTATGTTAGCAAGAAAGGAAAATACAAGGCTCTGGGAAGAGGTGCACATTTCCAGAAAATACAAATTTGAAAAATGAAATAAAAGTATTAACTAGACACTAAAAGAAGAGGATGACCTGGTTTAGCCTGGACTCAACACTGCTTGACAAAGGAGTATCCAGTTATTTAATTAACCCTCTGTGTGAGTCCCATCATATTTTAAGAGAAGATGAAGGGGTGGCTAGGTGGCACAGTGAGTAGGGCACCGGCCCTGGAGTCAGGAGGACCTGAGTTCAAATCTGGCCTCAGACACTTAACACACACACACAAAAAAAAACTAGCCGTGTGACCTTGGGGCAGCTGGGTAGCACAGTAGATAGAGTGCCAAGCCTGAAGCAAGGAAGATTCATCCTTCTGAATCAAAGTCTGACCTCACACTTCCTACCTATGTGAGCCTGGGTAAATTACTTAAGCCTATGGGCCTCAGTTTTCTCATCTGTCAAATGAGCTGAAGAATGAAATGGTAAACCACTTATCTTTGCCAAAAAAAACCCAAATGGAGTCACAAAGAATCAGACAAGAAAGACTTGAGCCTTAGTGATTTATCCAGACGTCACCCCATTGCATAACGGAAATGAGAACTCAAGGCCCTTTAATGGGGTGCTGGATTTTGAGTTTGAGGACCTGGGTTGAAATCTGGCCTGACCACTTATTACCTGTGTAAATTTGGACAAATCCCTACCCTCTCTGGGCCTCAGTTTCCTCATCTGTTTTTAATAGATGAGGTTGTACTTGGTAGCCTCCAAGGTCCCATCGGGCTCTGAGTCTGTAATCCCCGCTTTTCTAGTCTGCTCCTCCACCTGCCTTGCCTTTCAATTAGCTGCCTTGGTGGATTTACGAATACAGTGACAGTTTGTTCTGAGAGTCTTTCCTCCCCCCTCCCCGTCGCCTACTTTGATGCATGTAATATCCAAAGCAGCAATTCCCCAGAAAATGTAATGGAGATGTTTTGCATCGTTAATGGGCTTCTCGCTGCCACCAGACCCAATGTCCTCTCCAGCCCTGGCTCGTGTTTACAAGTACATGTTTTCACGAGCTTCCATCTCCAGTTCTCATTTGTGCTCTGCCTTTAGCACTATCTGTTCCAAAATAACCCACGTTTTCAAAAAGAGCAAAAAGCAAATTATTCATATTCCAGTCACAATACCGTGTTCAGAAAGGAGAATCACCGGCTGCTCTCAATACCCTCCACCCTCCTTCCCCCCTTTTCTGCAACGAAATGGAAAAAACCTGAGTCCCATCCACAATGCAAATTTTTGTAAGCGTTAGGAACCACTCTGCCTTCGAATCCAAACCAGGGAATTGTGCAAGAAGCTCGGCGATGTCTCTGGAGAATATTATTAATTTTCCCCAGAAACTCTCAATGCTCAAATGGAAGTCTAAGCAGCACAATCATTGCACTTGCTGTAGAATCCACTCCATCAACACGCCATTTCAAAGCCGTAGGCACTGATTCATTTCGGTGCCATGTTCTCATCCCATATTTGTGCAGGGATTAAAAAATAATAATAACTTCAGTGAAAGCCAGACAGCAATGAGTAATCAATACCATGCTTGCCTCCCTCCACTTACACACACACACACACACACACACAACCGGAGACATAAAATGTAGAATGGTTTTTCTTCAGATAATTGTATGCACTTAATGCATTTTTCTAATCATTGGGAACTTTTTGAGGTAAATCTCACACTACCATGCACGTTGATTTGGAATATTCAAGTATTTGTCAAAGGCAGTATTCTTCCTATCTCTATTCTTTAGGGCCTATGACAATACATTATTTGACAATGCATTCTAAAAGCACTTACGGCAATTTTCAATTATATGTATTATTAGTCCCATAATCAGGGAATGTCATGGAAACAGCAAAAGCAGGAACTGGGATTTCTGCCAGTCAGAAACTAGCTACTAATGGATTGGCATTAGGTTTCTAAGCTACATTTAACTTCTCCAGACTGTGGAGAGTCCTGGCCTGGTTCACTTCTGAGGCTCATTTCCATCAGCTACCAAACAGTTCCCAGAATGCTGAGTCTGCTTATGGAGGCAGCAGCCAATGCTTGGGTGGAATCTGGACCATCAGCAGCATCCATGATCTTGCCCAAAGTGTCTAACACCAAAGCAGAGATCCAACACTCAGTTTAGTCAACAAGTATTTATAGAGCATCTGCTCAATGGAAGTCCATTCAATGTGAGGCATGGAATCCCTTTTTGTTTCACCTCCATGACCTGTGATTTCAGCAGTATGGGAATGCTCTCCACAGACACAAATTTCAACTCCTTTGGATTCAGTGGAAGAACTTTGAGAGTCGTCGGGGCCACAAAATTGATCACAAAAGTCAGTTCAGTGCACTAGGCCGGATGACGGAATTCACTGGTCTTTGGATGAGAATAATGGGACCGTATATCTAGAACTAGAAAGTCAACAAGCCCAAATCCTACATTTTATAGATGAGAAAAATGAAGCCCAGAGAGGCAGTGACTTCCCCAAGGTCACACAGGCGGGATCTGAACCTCTTTCTTCTGAGTCTAGCATCACCATTCTTTTCCCCTTATATCAGTTTTCCTAGCATGGCAGAACTTGCCAGACCTCATGCTTCCCTGGCATTTGTTATGGTTGTTGTTCAGTTATTTCAGTCGTGTCTGACTCTCTGTGACCACATTTGGTGTTTTCTTTGCAAGGATACTGGAGTGGTTCGCCATTGCCTTCTCTGGAACATTTTCCTGATGAGGAAACTGAAGCAAACAGTGAAATGACTTGCCCAGGGTCACACAGCTAGTGTCTGAGTCTGGATTTGAACTTGGGGTTTCCTGATTCCACCAAGTGGCTCTTGTGCTTCCTTGTCATGGCTGTCAAGAACTGTCACACCATGACGTAAAATCATAGTAGGTCTTTCCTGAAGATACTAGATGCTTAGGAATAAAAATCAGGCAGAATCCTTGCCTTGAGAAAGTTTAAAATCTAGCAGGTAAAATGAGATATGTACACAAATGACTATAATACAAAGGTTATTATTAAAAATAGGGGCAGCTAGGTGGCGCAGTGAATAGAGCACCAGCCCCAGAGTCAGGAGTTCAAATTCAGCCTCAGACACTTGACACACTTGCTAGCTGTGTGACCTCAGGCAAGTCACTTAACCCGAATTGCCCTGTCTTCCCCTCTCCAAAAAAAAAAAAAAGGATTGAGGCAAGTGCTGTAAGAAAGGTGTGTGGAAGCATGTACCAGAGAGTCATTTCTAGCTAAGGGATGAGGTTTCTGGGAATAGGTCGCCCTAGAGCTGAGCCTTGAAGGATAGGCAGAATTCTAATAAGCAGAAATTGAGAGAGACTATCCAAGGCCTGATGAATAACACTGACATGGCTGCTGGCATTTCTCCTTCTCTGCCTAATCTACTCCTCCCAATGATTGCAAAGGATGTGTCTTTGGAGCTTTCTTCCTCATGCAGGAATCTCAGCAGTGGTGAGCTGATACATACCAGCTCCAGAGCTGATTGTTAAATTTTTAGTGTGAGCATTTACACCTTGAAATTCTGCAAACACCACAAATCAAAGTTTGATTTATTGTTTTTTTCAATTGTCTTGACTTTTTTAAATTGTAGAGAAAATGTTAATATGCAGATTAAACTTTCAAGTGCATCCTGTGTACTTTTTTTAGAGCAACAGTTAATAAACTATTATCAGCACACTCCTGAATCTAGGAATAGATTAGCCTGCTGTCCTCTCTTATCCCCTAATTGTGGGCCTCTGGGGCTTAATTCACCAGGCACAAACCACAATTCTCTTTAGCCCTTGGACACATGCACATATCACTGAGGTTCTATTCAGGAGTCCTGCTCTCCAAGGTACAAGGAAAATAATGCACATCTGCCCTGGACCAGTCAGAGCTGACCATGGTAGAGGTCAGGATGCATTAAGTCACAACAACAGAAACAAGGGCTCTTTGCTAGAGAAGAGTTCACGAATAGACCAGATCTTACAAAGGTTTACTTTTAATTAACTCACATATGCTTCAATGCTTTATTTTTTTTTCTTTCTTTTTTAGGGGGGGAGTCGGGAGAGGAAGACAATCAGGGTTAAGTTATTTGCCCAGGGTCACACAGCTAGTAAGTGTCTGAGGCTGGATTTGAACTCAGGTCCTCCTGACTCCAGGGCCGGTGCTCTATCCACTGCACCACCTACCTGTCCCAGCTTCAATGTTTTCAAGGCAATACGTGACAGTGGGTAAGGTGTCTTCCCTGGCTCTGATAGATAGATATCTATCAGGAGAGGTATAATCACTACCCTGATCAAAACAGCCCTCAGCAGCAATACCTGGACTGAGTGTATCATTTGTCTTCTTGTGACATGTGGGTACTTAACCATCTAATAGGCATTCCATGTCAATCCCACAGCCAGTAGTTTGATTCAAAACTGGGTCAGTGCCATGCCTACTGTCAGGAAATAAACAGCACAGAGACAAAAAACTAACAAAGAAGATGAGGTATTCCGGTCTGGCTGTTGCCTTGGTATAGAGGATGAAAAAGGAAAGAAAAGATGGGCCGAGTCGGGGAGAAATTTTCACTCCTTTCTGTAAATGGTAATGGGAAGCCAGCTGAGATTTTTGAATACAAGAGTGATGTCCACAGAGCTGAGTATTAGGAAAACTCGTCTCCATTTGGGCTGACACTTAGAGGTGGAGATTATAGTGAAACAAGTCGCTGAAAAGATCCTGATGAAAGTTAATGAGAGGGCAGCTCGGTGGGGCAGTGGATAGAGTGTCCTAGAGCATCCTTCTGCTGTGCTGACCCCCTTCCCCCCCTGGGTCCTCCATTTTGAGAAGGGGCCCATGCCTGTGTCTGAAGGCTCGTGACTTTCTAGACTTCAACACCATGACCTCATAGCAAGGACTTTACCCACACATTCTGCTTTGCAGATCCCTTTCATGTTACCTCCCCCCATCATATTATAAGCTTCTTGAGGACTGGTTCTGTGTTTCTTTTTGCCTGTATTTGTAGCCTCAGTACTTAGTACAGTTCCCCCCACACACACACACACACACACAGAGACACATACACATAATAAATGCTTAACAGATACTTCTTGGCTTGCCCCGCCTATCAGGAAGGATGAACCTTGGACTCAAGAGTTCTGAGCCGCAGTGAGTTATGCTGATTAGGTGCTCCCACTAAGATCAGCATCAATGTGGTGATGTCCCAAAAGCCAGGCTGGTAATAGAACAAGTTCTCAAGTCAACCAGTAGTGGGATTGGGCCAATGAGTAGCCAGGGAAAAACAGAGAGAAGAAAGAAAGAGAGGAAGGAAGGAAGGAAGGAAGGAAGGAAGGAAGGAAGGAAGGAAGG
>NW_027185764.1:28605963-28617562 GCF_028583685.1 Petaurus breviceps papuanus | reverse complement strand
AAGGAAGGAAGGAAGGAAGGAAGGAAGGAAGGAAGGAAGGAAGGAAGATAACTGTAGGGGGGTGGGGGAAGACCCTTAGCAGTCCAGAACCACAAAAACCAAGAAAAGAACTATTCTAAAGAAGGATCTTCAGTAGGGTCAAAATCTATAGAGAAGTTAAGTAAGATGCTTGAGAAAGGGCTTTGGTGATTAAAGGATTTGGTGTTTAAATAGCCATGTGGGACCTTTGGAGAGAGTAGCTGAAAGTAGAGTGATGGGGATGGAAACTACATTGCAGAAGACTGAAGAGTGAATTGTGGTGAGAAAGGGCAGGGACCATAAGGAGACAACCCTTTCAAGTAGCCAAATAGTGAAACGGAGTAAGAATGGCCTAGTTTCTCCAAGGGCCACGAGCAGAGTATCAGAGCACTGTCTAGGTTAGCAAACACGGGCAGAAAGGGAGCAAGCAATGTAAGGACAGACATTGAAGATATGAGAAATATATGGAGTAACTAAGGGAAAAAGAGCCCAGGGGAAGCAGAACGGATGGCATCAAAGGCACACAAGTTCAGCCCTGGGAAATCAAAAGATTACTTCATTCTTTGAGAGAGGAGAGGAAAAAAGACGACTGAGGATAAAAAGATTGTTGCTGGTTTCTCACAAGGACTTCATTGAGTAACAAACTTCATATGTTCCATTAGGTTTCAATTTTCTTGCTTTTATTTTTTTTTTTGTCCTAAGCATTTTCTCTAATTCTTCAGATCTATTCTAATTCATTAAGAACAGTTCCTATTTCAAGACAATAAACTGCATCATCAATTTTAATGGCATGGGTTTACTGCTAATGTTGAAAATGGCAAAAACATTTCAGAAAGGGTTGAATCAGATGGTCTTTGAGGTCCCTTCCAGCTGTAAATGCTATTATCCTAGAAGCTCTCTAAATGAGCTTTGTCACCCTGAGATGACAGGAGGACTGGACTTCTGGAACACAGTTCTCTTTCACGGAATTCGAAAATGCTTTCTAAGTATCATCTGCAAGCTTCACGTTGAAACCTTCTTCTTTGTCTCCAACCCTTCACCATCCCAAACTGTAGCATTTCTATGAAGTGAAATCCCAGAGAGGGGACTAGAGATCTCTCTATAGGGTACAGCACCTATACAAATGGTAGCATTAATCGAATACTCTGGAGTCCATCAGTACCATAGGAGCTCTATTCATGATCAATTCTGGATGCCTTTAAAAGCCCAGGCAGCTTTTGTGAGGGTAGGGAAATAGGCAGATGTTCTGAGAATAAAGGAAGGGGGTGGGGGAAGAAAATCACAGCAGGGCTAGAGTGGAAAGGGGAAATCTGAAAGTGATTGGATCAGCTATTTGTGCTTCTCCCACACTCTCTGGGGCTAGAGGGGAATGACTCCATTGTTCATAGCTGAGGGAGGGAAGAAGGCTAGTCTTTGCAAAGATTCTTGCCTCATTTCCCAGTGATTTGTAGCAATAGCCCCAGGGGCTATCACTGGATTCCATCCAGCCCCAGGACTTCCTTACTATGGAGCAGCAGCCAAGTTTCACAGGCTAGTTAGAAAATTCATACAGCAGAGGGATCATCCAATGACTTAAAATGAGACGAACATATTGAAAAATACAGGCAGTAATTGAGTTTTTACTTGCTAGGAGGCCTTGGCAAATGTTTAGAGAATTTATCCTGGGCCAGTCCTCAACCACTTCTACCAAACAAGTGCTGGTGAGACTTTGGGCAAGTTACTGGGCCCAAGTTACATAAATGAGGAGGTTGGGACAGCTAGGTGGCACAGTGAATAGAGCACCAGCTCTGTAGTCAGGAGGACCAGAGTTCAAATCTGGCCTCAGACACTTGACACAAAAACTAGCTGTGTGACCTTGGGCAAGTCACTTAACCCCAATTGCCCTACAAAAAGCAAATAAAATAAAATAAAATGAGGAGGTTGAACTAAATGGCCTCTGAAGGTCCCTTTCAACCCTATATGTGATAATATGATCTCAAATTTGGCCATAGACTGAATGGTGGAAAACTTTGTTTTGTACAAAATTGAATTCATAAAGCATTTAGTGCTAACTATTTGCTGAAACTATACCTTGGTGTAGACTACCAGCAATTTAAGATCAATAGAAATCCAGCCTTTCCCTTCTTTTACAAAAGCTCCTGAGTTCAGAAGAAGGAATGACACTTGGAATTTGAATTGCTTTCCTATCAATATATAGACCATATAAATATAAGGAGTAAATTACATTCATTCTCAGTGTCTAGTGCAGGCAGAATTCTAGAGCAGGCAGTTTGAGAATAAAATGAATTTAGAAAAAAAAACTAAGTTGGCAAATTTGTGAGACAATGTTTGCAATGTACCATGAACTCTCTGGGCAACTAGATAGCACAGTAGATAGAGTGTGGGCCCTAGAATCAGGAGGCCATGAATTCAAATCTAGCCTCAGACACTGCCTAGCTGTGAGACCCCAGGCAAGTCACTTCACCTGTTTGCCTCTGTTTCGTCATCTGTAAAATAAGCTGGAGAAGGAAATGGCAAACCCCTCCAGTGTCTCTGCCAAGAAAATCCCACATGGGGTCATGGAGAGTCAGACATGACTGAAATTACTCAACAACAACAAAAATAAACTCTGACAGTTCCGATTATCATCATTTAAAATCTTCTCTGTAAAAATTATTATATCATCTCCACGTTATTGTTCTAGCTGTATCTGACTCCTCATGACCCCATGTGGGGTTTTCTTGGCAAATATTCTGGAGTGATTTGCCATTTCCTTCTCTTGCTCATCTTCAGATGAGGAAACTGAGGCAAACAGGGTAAAGTGACTTGCCCAGGGTCACACAGCTAGGAAGTGTCTGAGGTCAGATTTGAACTTCAGGAGATGAGTCTTCCTTGACTCAAGGTCCAATGCTCTCTCCCCTGTGCCACCCAGCTGCCCTTTTCCTTGATCACTCTTCTCTAGGTCTGGCTTCCCTGTCCACTCCCCAGAACTCTCCAAAAACTGCTGCTGGGAAGTATTTCTACACCTTGGTTGATCAAAGAATTCACATTATATAAATCCCTTTTCTTTTTGGAAAAACTCTCAAATGCCTTTACATTTAGCCTGTTGTTCCATTCTCAATTGCTTTTAGCTTCCAAGGCTACCAAAGCAATTTTCAGGGCAGTGCCAGTGGGTGTGTTATTAAATGCTTTAATTGTCTGTTGTACTGTAAAGACCTACTGAGCAAACTTGGCTTAGTGGGGTGGATGGCATCAACATCTAAGTTGCTTTGCAGTGGAGGAGGGAATGGAGGTGGCAAAGGGATGTTTTTAAAAGCCATGTACAAAGTCTATACTTTCTATTTCAGAGTTACTATGTTCTTTTTTTTTTTAAGACAATCAAGGTTAAGTGACTTGTCCAGGATCACACAGCCAGTAAGTGTCTGAGGCCAGATTTGAACTCAGGAAGATGAGTCTTCCTGACTCCAGGCCCTGTACCACCCAGCTGCCTATGTGTGTATGTATGTATGTATGTGTGTATGTATGTATATGTATATATACATAAATATTATAGATGCTTAATAAACATTTGTAGAATGGAATTGTTCCATATTTTACAGTCATATAGTATAACCAGAGGACTTTTAGCTTTTAAAATGGGCTTTGGCAGTAGGATCTTTGAAAGATCCTGATTTCAAGTCCCCCCTTTGTCATCCATTACCTATGTGACCTTGGGCAAATCACACAATCTCTGGGCCTCAGCTTCCTCATCTGTAAAATGAGGAGGCTGGACCAAATGGCTCCTTATATCCCTTATAGCTGCACAGAAAGTCTGGCACACAGGCAGAGTATCTTAAATGGTGTCTTCCCACACGGAGAGGCTATGGAGCCTGCTTCCAGCATGTAATGGGGGTGCCCTGGAGATATACTGGAGCATGGGTAGACATTCTGTCATTGTTTCTAGTTGGTTAACCATGTGGTGAACAGGTGGCTCTTTGATTTGTTGTGGAAGCATTCAAAGAAGCCTGTCTTTTACTACTACGATGATGACTAATAATAATAATAAATGTGAAATTCCTCAAGGGAATTCCCATCTTGTCTCATCCCCTTCCCATTGTGAATTCCCCAGGAACTGCTAGAAACACAGCCTACCCCACCTTAGATTAAGCTAGTAACAAATAGGGATAGTTGCTAATCTTGGGTCATTTGAATAACCCCTAACTGTTGCCTAAGAGAGCAAAGACTCTTGGATGAGAGAGGGAGAAGGGCAAAGAGGGAAAGAGGGGGAGAGAGAGAGAGAAAGAGGGAGAGGGAGACAGAGACAGAGAGAGGGAGAGAGAGAATGAATGAGAACCTGGGAGCTACCTACTGGGGGCAACCAAGAACGGCAGAACAAACCACATCCCTAGAAGAATCAAAAAGTCAGTCAATAAATACACATTCATGCTTTCTGTGTGTTAAATACTGGGGATCTGAGGAAAGACAAAAGACAGTCCTGCTCTCCAGGGGGTCACAATCCAAAGGCAGTGACAACGTCCAAATAACTGTACAAACAGGTTGTATACAGGCCAAAGGCAGAGGCATTCGGATGAAGGGAGATTGGAAAGGCTTCCCGGAAGACGGTGGGGTTTTAGCTGGGACTTTAAAGGAAGCCCAGAAGCAGAGGTGAGAAGAGGGAACGTCCCCTCTGCTGAGAATGATGTGAAAGCTACCGTATGAAAGGAACCCCATATCCAAGACTGAATTGAAATGGATCTTTGGGAGGGGTGCCCTTTGGAGGTTTAAAATTTGTTTTCTCTTTATTTCAATAACACATCCTCCCTTTGGCAATTCTGGAAAGTGTGTACCTTCAAGTAGTGTTGAGGTCTCAGTATACTGTGAAAGTATAATCCAGGCAGTACCCCAGATTTCCTGAGTGAAGGCTCTGGAACAAAGAGAAGGGAGAAAATCCCCCAGAATATTCCCAGGTCCTCACATGCAAGGACTACATATGCTTTCCTGGGTTAACAGGACTCTGACAATAGACTTCCAAATCCTGAGGACTTTATGGCAGAGCCCTGCTTTTACCCCTTGGCTGTTAACATGTTATTATGTCCAGGACTAAGTTTAAATGAGGCAGAATTTTCCTATTTTCGATTTCAGATTCAGTGTATGGTAATTCAATACCATTATCTAGGGTTGTTAGTTGTAGAAGTCATATATGTATATGTATGGTTCTTTCTACTTTTATAAGCTCACTCTCTACCAGCTTATTCATTCACCATTCCGTAAACATCCCCTTTATTCATTTAGCATGTATTAAGTCTGCTATGTGCCAGGCACTGTGCTAGACATTAAAGGTTCCCTGGGAAACCTCCAAAGCTGAATCCCACGGTGCCCCTTTCTTCTCTGTCTTCTACTTCCATTAACTTTTACCGGTCATAATAAAAAATGTAAAAATAATAACTAGTGTTTATATAACACTTTAATGTTTACAAAGCACTTTATGAAAATATATCATTTGATCTGTACAACAACCCTGGGAGGTGGATGCTATTATTACCCCATCTTACAGATAAAGAAACAGAAGCACACAGATTAAGTGACTTGCCCAGGGTCACACAGTTAGTAAGTGTCTAAGGCAGGATTTGAACTCAGGTCTAGTGGATAGAACGCTAGTTGTCTCACACTATCCCCCACCACCCAAACAACAAGGGAATTTGAAATGACACTCTCTGGGTGGCCTTATTTCAACTAAGATAACATTTAGGTTAAAAATCATCACTAGGGAGTTAAAAGGAAAAGCAAAATGAAACAGAAAAAAAAAATATATATATATATATAAGCACATATTCTAGAGGGAGTAGGTTTCCCTTCACTGGGAGTTTTCAAGGAAAGACTAGATAAAGAACTGTCAGCAATAGTGTATAGGTTATTCCTGTTCTAAGACAGTTTGGACTGTATTCTGTGAGTCTATGGACTGGTGAGCTGCCAAGGCTAATGGAACAAATGTTGGGATCCAAGGGCTCCCTCCTCTGCCACTTAATCATTACCTATATAACCTTGGACAAATTACATCATCTCTGGGCCTCAGCTTCCTTGTCTGTAAAATGAGGAAGTTGGACCCAATGACCTCTAGCATCCCTTAGAGCAGTAAGGAAAGTCTGGCACACATGCAGAGTACCTTCAATGGTGTCTTCCCACACGGAGAGGCCATGGAGCCTGCTTCCAGTGAAGTCATAGCAACATGTAATGTTGGAGACATATTGGGCCATGTGTAGACATTCTGTCATGGTTTCTAGTTGGTTAACTACATGGTAAATAAGTGGCTCTTTGGTTTGCTGTGGAGACATTCAAAGAGGCCTGAGGATGATGATAGTAATCATAATTATGAGTCATTTTATGTTCAGCCATACTCTGATGATTTGACTTCTTTGTGGACAGCATCTGGTAAGAGACAGTGCTGTAAGGGGAAAGGCCTTGAGTGTCCTACCTCTGAGGCCTTGAACACAGGCCTGGGCTTTTTGCCTGATTTGATGTTTGTCCTTTTGCTTTAGGTGAAGGGATAGTGGTGCCCTTGTATCCCTGTATCCAGGTTTTTGCAACCAGTTGAGCCTGCTGCTAAGTGACCCAGTGGATAGAGTGTTGGGCCTGTCATCGGACCTGAGTTCAAATCTGGATTCAGACACTTACTAACATGATCCTGAGCAAGTCACTTACCTTCTGTTTGACTCATTTTCCTCAGAAATAAAATGGGAATAATAATAGAATCTGTCTCGTGGTTGTTGTGAGAATCAGATGAGATAATATTTGTAAAGTGTTAAGCACTGTAACTGGCACATATGTATTTAATAAATGTTTCCTTCTTTCCCTCCCTGTCTCCCTTCCCTCCTCCCTTCCTTCCCTTCTCCCTTCCTACCTTTCTTCCCTCCTTCATTTCTTCCTTCCTTCCTTTCTCCCTCCCTCCCTCCTTCCTTCCTCTCTTCCTTTTTTCCTCCCTCCCTCCTTTCCTTCCTTCCTTCCTTCCTTCCTTCCTTCCTTCCTTCCTTCCTTCCTTCCTTCCTTCCTTCCTCCCTCCCTTCCTCCCTTCCATCTTTCCACCCTTGTTTGGATCAGGAACAAAGAAGGGCAAAAAAAAAAATAAGGAAAGAAGATTTAGGATACCACCGCTCCCTCACCTCAAAAGTTGGGGGGCAGCTAGGTGGCTCAATGAATAGAGTACTGGCCCTGGAGTCAGGAGGACCTGAGGTCAAATACAGCCTCAGACACTTAACATGCAAAAACTATCTGCATGACCTTGGGCAAGTCACTTAGCCCCAGTTGCCCGCAAAAAAAAAAAGTTGCCAGTAAGAATGTGGAAGTTGAAGCTCCTTTTGGGGTCCCTGGTTACCTGATCCAGGATGTAATAGACATATATATATATATATATGATTCTAGAGGATCCTTGCCTGCTGGCAGGGCATCCTAGCATGGTTCTTCATACATAGTGGGGGCCAGAGGAAGATCAATCCTTTAGGCATTTTGCATGCCTTATTGTTCAAGCTCTCTCTCCCTCTCTCAATGGAATATAATAAATGGATTAGTTCTCATTAGTGTAGCAGCCGGATTCATGGCATGGGAAAAACAGGCAGGATAACTGCCGGTAACTGGCAGGACCCTGTTGCCAGGAACCTGGGCATGGTTACCTTGACAGCCCCACGTGCCCAACATCACTGATAGCAGATCCCTCGGCAATTATTAAGAAGCCCGACTGGTGGCTCATTTGTCAAAACTGCATGTAGAAGGACGTCTTCCTTAGCAAGGGAAAACAACCCAATCGGATCTAATGTAAGAAATCAAAAACAATAATTCCAAGGGTGACTACATATAGTATGTAAAGATGGACAGACATGTGCCTAGTTTGTTGCTCATTATGCACTCACTACCTTGTATACACAGTAGACAGAGTTTTCGTCTAGAGGTCCTTATATTTGCAACACATTCCTAGCAGTGTGTCAGTGGGTTGGTGATCTGACCTATCTGGGCCTTAGTTCCTCATCTCAAAACTGAGAATGGTTTCATTTTCATCTTTGTTTTCCCAGTGCCTTGAACAATGACCAATCCATAAAAGGCACTTTATGAATGCTTATTTACTGGCCAATTAAAAAATATTGATCACAGAAACCTCACATTTTTATAACACTTCAAGATTGGTCATTACCTGCTTTCTATTACAGTCCATGCTGTGTTTGTGAGCTCAGAAGCAATGTGAAGCATGATCTGGACTGATACCAACACCATCAGCTCCCCAGTGCTCCACAAGATCCCTTGCCCAGGAACAGCATGGTAGTTCTGTTTTCTCAAGCCTCCTAGCTCCCTGGTCTCTTCCCAATAGTAGTTGTATGCAAAGTGACTTGTACACTTGGAAGTCCTACATAAATGTCAGTTACTATGAGTATGGTTCTTTCTACTTTTATAAGCACCTTCACATCCTTCCATCTATCACTTTGGTTGATCTTCCTACAACTTTATGAGATGGATAAGGCAAGTATCCTTGTCCCCAGTTGACAGCTGAGAAAACTGAGGCCCAGAGAAGCTGTTTTAGGAAGATCTAGAACTAGAACCCAAGTGTTAGGAGCCTGGGGGACTATGGGGCTGGGAAATGGAGAGGTGGCTAGGTAGTGTGGTTCTCAATGTGAAGGGAAATATCCCATGGCATTGCTTTCTGGGAACTGAGGTATGACAGAAAGTAATAAGGTCGCTGGTGTCAGTCAACAAATACTGTTGGCTACAAGGTGCTATTACGAGTGCTGAGGAGCCAAAGAAAGGCAGAAACAGTCCCCATCTGACCCTCTTCCCTCCTCCCCCAGGAAGTCATATTCTAATGAAGACGATGATAGACAAATAAATGCATATAAGCTATATACAGAGTAGAGGGAAAGGAACCTCAGAGGGAAGGGAACCAACAATGATAGGGAGATGGGCAAAGGCCTCCTACAGAAAGTGGGATTTAAACATTTATTTTTTTAAAACATTCATTTTTCTAAAATTTTGAATTCCAATTCTCTCCCTTACATTGAGAAGGCAAGCAATTAGATGTCAATTATACAAGTGAAGTCATGCAAAACATATTTTCATATCAACCCCGTTGCAAACAACAACAAAAAAATAAGTTGAGTTTTGAAGGCATCCAGGGAAGCCAGGAGGGAGACATTCCAGGCATGGGGGACGGTCAGTGAAAATGTAGCCTAGAGATAACATTGTGTGCAAGGAGCTGCTTGTAAGCCAGTGTGGCCCCATCATAGACGTTGAGGACTGGAAAGGTAGGGAGGGTTTGGGTGTATGGGTTGTTATCTGCAAGGTGGAAAGTTTGGTGTGGAAGAAGCATTTGGTGAATCACAGTGTTGGGAAGAGACCAGGAAGCTAGGAGGTTTGAGAGAATAAAACAATTATCATGCTGTTCCTGGACAAGGTGTCTTGTGGAGCACTGGGGGAGCTGATGACGTTGGTACCAGTCCAGATCATGCTTCACATGGCTGCTGAGCTCACAAACACAGCATGCACCGTAACGGAAAGCGAGTAATGACTTATCACAAGATCAAATCCTCCGTGGGATGTGTGTGAATAGTATCAGCTGAGCTCACTGCACCTTTCTTGTCCCACGAGAAAGACACTCAGCTCTGCGGGGCACATGTGACCCCTCATCTCCTGAGCCCTCACCCACCGAGGCTCAGAAGTCAGATTCCAAGGGGGTGAGGAATGAGTTGGTAGGAAGGAAGTGGAAGAGGCAAGTTTCCATAAAAACAATATGTTTCTACCCTTTCTAGAAATACAGCCTGTCTTTGGGCAATTTTCTGGTTAATTTTTTATTATTCCCATGCTCAGGTATATTTTGAAATTATTCTTACATCTTCCCTTACAATCTCCCTTACATCTCCCCCCTCACGATTTTTGCCCCTGGACTCTGCAGGGCAGAGTCGAGGAAGGTTCAGCAGAGCGCGAGGATTCGGGGGAGGGGCAGTGTTTGGAAAGCATGATGGAAAGCCGAAGCATTCAGCTGCCCAGCAGGGCTTTCAGACAATCTGAAGTCCAGATGCATCGATGTACCCTTTCCTGGGCACACATGCATTTTCATTTTCTATCCTCAAGAGGATACAGGACGTCTTAAACGGATTCTAAGGATGAAAAGGACACATGCATGAGAATAATGGTACTATGGAAATATATGGATATATATGCATAGAGAGATTAATATCTACATAAAGGCAAAGAATTATATTCCCTACAGGACTCGAAGAGTCTCTGATATCATCCACTGCTTCAGAGGAATTACAGGAATTATGAATTTTGACTTAATAAATGCTGGAGGAAGGAAATAATTTAAAATATTTGATGTAATGTTTAAATTTTAAATATGTTTTCTTCTTTTTTCTTTGTCTCTCTTTCTATCCCTCTGTCCCTGTCCCTCTCTTTCTACACACACACACACACACACACACACACAGAGCTATATACTCTTTCAGTCCTTTATTAATACAGTATGAGTTCCATTTTGCTATAACACTGGAATGGACCTTACCATGGGAACAAAGAACAAGTTTGGTCATCCCCATGCTACAGATAGAGAAACTGAGGCCTGGAAAAGTTAAAGACATTGAAGAAACATGGTATATTGGAAAACAACTGAACTGGGAGTTGGAAGACCTAAGTTCTGGTCCAAGCATTGCCACTAGCTAGCTATAGAAACTTGGGCAAATCACTTCACTTTTGGCTTTCCTTTCCTCAACTGCAAAATGGTGGCAGTGGAGGTGGTGATGGTTCAAGTGGGAATAGGGGCCCCATTGGCTGATCTTTAAAGTCCCTTTTCGCTTGACATTCTATGATTCTATGGCATGCCCAAGTCACACTGCACATCAGAGAAGGCATTTGAAATAGAAAACAGGACCCCTAGTTCCCTGCCCAGAGTTCTGGGCACCAAAGTGAATACAACTGTAGTTTGAAGGTGTTCTCCTCTGGAGATTCTACTTCTCTGCACAATCAAGGGAAGACCATCCAGTTTGTAGAGGACCTTTCAGGGCTTACCTCCTGCTCCACTGTCCTGGTGCCTGCCTTTCAGAAGCCTTAATTCTATTTGGCAGCTCTTTAAAAAAAAAAAAGGTGGACAGAGTAAAGAAGGTAAGACTATTTTTACCATTTGTCAGGAAGTTTCATAAAAACATATGGTAGAAAGATATTGCCCTTAGTGTACAGTACAGCAGAAAGAGCTCCAACTCTGGAGTCAGAAGCCCTGACTATGCAACTGTGAGATGTTGGGCAAGTCCTTTCATCTTCCTATACATTATCTCCTCCATCTATAGAATGAGGGGTTGGTCCATATGGTCTCTGCAACCTCATCCAGCTCCGGACCTAGTATCCTCTGTTTGAAACTGCTGAACAGAATGCAGTTTGAGGATAATTTGGAGTTCTGCTTTTCCAAAGCATTCCTCTCATACAATACCCTGAATAAAAAAAAGATGAATAAATAAATAGATAGACAGACAGATGATAGAAGATAGATAGACAGACAGACAAATAGACAGACAGACAGACAGACAGACAGACAGACAGACAGACAGATAGATAGATAGATAGATAGATAGATAGATAGATAGATAGATAGATAGAT
>NW_027185764.1:28588907-28605953 GCF_028583685.1 Petaurus breviceps papuanus | reverse complement strand
GATAGATAGATAGATAGATAGATAGATAGATAGATAGATAGATAGATGATAGATAAATGGATGGATGGATGAATAAAAAAGATGACAGTTTCTGGTTCTTCACTCACCACCCACTTTGCATTGAATTATTATGTTGGAAGAGATACAGATGGGCCAAGGGCCTCTCAAATCATAATCACTAGCATTTCTATAGCGCATTAAGGTTTTCAAAGTGTTTTACAACTGTCCACTCATGTTATCCTGACAACAACTCTGCAGGGTAGGTGCTTTCATGATCTCCATTTTATAGGTGAGGAAACAGATGGAATGATGATCAACTATGAAAGATTTAGCTACTCTGATCAATTCAATGATCCCAGACAATTTCAAAGGACTCGTTTTTAGATGGTACTTTATTTTTTTCCAATTACATACCAAATACTTTAAATTATTTCCATCCTCTAGTAATTATTAACATTCATTTTTTGAAAATTTTCCCTCCCTCCTTCCTTCCCCTCCCCCCAAGATGGTAAGCAATTTGATATAGGTTATATATGTACAATCATGTCAAACATATTTCCACATTAGTCACATTGTGAAATAAACAAACCAAAAAGGGAAAAAAAAAACATGAAAAAAAATACCACCATGAGTCCTTTTGGAATTGTCTTGAGCCATTGTATTGCTGAGAAGAGCTAAGTCATTCACAATTGATCATCATACAGTGTTGCTGTTACTGTGTATTATGTTCTCCTGGTTCTGCTTATTTCACTCTGCATCAGATAATTCACTTTGGCTGTTTTTTTTTAAATTCCACCTGCTCCTCATTTCTTATAGCACAATAGTATTCCATTACATTCATATACCACAACTTGTTCAGTCATTCCCCAATTAATGAGCATTCCCTCAATTTCCAGTTTTTTGCCACCACAAAAAGAGCTGCTATAAATATTTTTCTACAAATAGGTCCTTTTCCCTTTTTTATGATCTCTTTGGGATAAAGACAGACCTAGTAGCAGTATTGCTGGATCAAAGGGTATGCACTGATTGCCTTTTGGGCATACTTTCAAATTGCTCTCCAGAATGGTTGGATCAATTCACAACTCCACCAACAGTGTATTAGTGTCCCAATTTTCCCACATCCTCTCCAACATTTATCATTTTCCGTTTTTGTCATACTAGCCAATCTTACAGGTATAAGGTGGTATCACAAAGTTGTCCAAAAGACGCGTGATGAAAAACAGCTATCCACCTCCAGAAAAAGAAATGAACTCTGAGTAGAAATTGAAGTATAATTTTCTTACTTTCTTAGTTTTTCTTGCTTTTGTAAATTTTTTGCAAGGTGGCTAATATGAAAATAATGTTTTGCAATATTTCACATGTATAATTTTTACTTTTTTTTGGAGGGGGAAGGCTGGGCAATTGGGGTTAAGTGACTTGCCCAAGGTCACACAGCTAGTAACTGTTAAGTGTCAGAGGGCAGATTTGAATTCAGGTTCTCCTGATTCCAGGGCCGGTGCCTTATTCACTGCACCACCTAGCTTCCCCACATGTATAACTGATATTATATTGCCTGCTTTCTCAGCAGGTGGGAGAGAGAAGAGAGGGAAAGAGAGAATTTGGGACTCAAAAGAATGTTAAAAATAAATAATAAATATTTTTTAAAAACAAACTCAGGTTATCCTCACCCAGGTTCAACACTCTATCCACTACCCCACCTACCTCCCTTTAAGTATGAACTTCAGCCTCTTCACCAGTAGTCTCTGGAGCAGCAAAAACCAATGAAGTTGACACAGGTCATGGAAAAAAGGTCACCTGTCCCTCACATCTGTGCCAGTTGGTGCAAAATAGCATCTGCAAGGGAGTGGTCAGACCAGATTAAAAGCAGATACCTAGTACTGACATATCTAGAAGCCTTAAGTACCCACCAGGAAGTAAGATAAAGAACTTGGCAAATAATAATAGCTAACATTTATATAGCGCTTACTATGAGCCAGGCACTGTACTCAATGCTTTACAAATATTATCCATTAGGTTAAATGGAAAAAGGTGATCGGGGAAGAAAAGGGAAAGAGTAAAATTCTAAATCACTAAAGTTCTACAACAGGCATGGGGTTATTTCATTTTTGGTTTTGTATCTCCAGCACCTAGCACAATGCCAGGCACACAGAAAGCATTAAATAAATGCTTGTCGATTAATTGACTGATTGACTTAAGAGGTGACTGTTATCTAACTAGCAAAAGAAAAAAATCATCTGCAGGAATATAAATCATGAAAAGTCACCACAGCTTACAAAGATAGTTGTGGATCCCGCATTGGGCCATGGAGAGATTCCTGGTGAAAGTAAACAGGTTATAACAGATTACCAATAAAAAAATTACGTAGAAGTAGCCTTAAGGCTAGCAACAGAGAGATATGAACAGAAAAGGGCCTGGGTTGGTCATATAGCAAGATAGATTAACAAAGCTTCCCAATGCTCCTCTGGTATCCACCTAAGGTTAAGAGAACGAGATGAAGGAAGGCCTCCATCGTGCTGAATGGACCAAGACTGGAGGATTTATGGAAGGCCATGGACAAGACAACATGAGAAGGTATGGACTTGAGGGGTTGTAAACTGAGCCAGTGGCAGGAGTATTCACATCAGGGGGATCTCTTGAAGAATAGAAGCCTCTGAGCTTATTTATTGGACATAGGACCTGCAACTCCTATACAGCTTTTTACAGTGTAATCTCTGAGATATCACCCTCTTTTAAATGAATAAAAAGAATTTATTAAGCACCTGCAAAGTGCCAGGGCCTGGGTATGCAAACACAGAAATAACAACAGCAGAAGCAGCAGCAGCATTTTTATAGCACTTTAAGGTTTGCAAAACACAAACATTACTTGATTTTATCCTTACAAAAACCCTGGAGGGTAGGTGCTATTATTGTAGTATTATATAGGATAGGATCAGATAGGACAGGACAGGACAGGACAGGACAGGACAGGATAGGATAGGACAGGACAGGACAGGACAGGACAGGACAGGACAGGACAGGATAGGATAGGATAGGACAGGACAGGATAGGATAGGATAGGACAAGATAGGATAGGATCGGATAGGACAGGACAGGATAGGATCGGATAGGACAGGACAGGATAGGATAGGATAGGACAAGATAGGATAGGATCGGATAGGACAGGACAGGATAGGATAGGATAGGACAGGACAGGATAGGATAGGATAGGACAAGATAGGATAGGATCGGATAGGACAGGACAGGATAGGATCGGATAGGACAGGACAGGACAGGACAGGATAGGATAGGATAGGACAGGACAGGATAGGATAGGATAGGACAAGATAGGATAGGATAGGATAGGACAGGACAGGACAGGACAGGACAGGAAAGGAAAGGAAAGGATAGGATAGGACAGGACAGGACAGGACAGGATAGATAGTATAGTATAAGTACAGTACAGTACAATATAGTATAGTACAGTATAGTGTGGTGTAGTACAGTATAGTATAGTGTATAATATAGTATGGATAGTCTGTTATACTATATAGTAATATAACAGATAGTAGTCTGTTATTCTATATAATAAAATAATAGTATACTATAACAGACTACTATACTATATATAGTATTATATCATATAGTTTACTATTAGTATAGTATAGTACAGTATACTATTATTATACCATTATATAGTACAACAATATACTATTATTATACTATTACATAGCAGAGTGTATTATTATATAGCATAACATGTTAATTATTAACATGATGTATTATATTAATATAATTAGATAATATACAATTATATTATTACTGTATCAATCAATACTATTTAACATTGATGTTTAATGTTAATTGTTAATATTATTCTATTATAATATATAATGTTCTATAATAGAATAATACATAATAATAGACCTATTATTAGGAAAGGCAGATGAGGAAACTGAGGCAGACAGAGGTTAAGACTAACCCAGAGTCACACAGCTACTTAGTATCTGAGATCATATTTGAATTCAGGTCTTCCTGGATCTAGGTCTGGCCACCCTATCCACTGCACTCTCTAGCTGCCTCTCATTTTATCATTTTACATATAAAGGACTACATAGTTCTTCATTAGTGATCTATTGCAGCTTGCTCACTCTGACCTAAGCCTGTTTAATTCCAACCCTTAAGCTGCTTGCATTTTACTATGGGGATACAATATATATAGTACAAAGAAGAGAGTTTGAGCCCCAAGCAGTCACAGAGATACTAAGTGGAGCCATAAATTAGTTGATTTTTATGCCTTTCCCAGTAGCAATGGTAGTGATGATTTGATTATTGTTCTCAAAGCTAGAGCAAGAGGTAGCAAGGCAGGGGGTTAGCATGCCCAAGGTGCCAGAGCAGATGACAAGATTCCTGTGCCAAGTAGACCCTATTCTCCCAGTAGATGGCTGATGTCATGTAAATCATGGGCTGGGAGCAGCTAGATATAACAAGTCCCCTTCCCCAAAATATAAAATCTCAAAAACAGAATACTTAGAAGGTTTTTAAATAGAGATATAAAATGATTTCTCTATTATCAGTAAAAAAAAAAAAAGAGAGAACTTTGGAAGCTGAGACCTGGTAAACACATGTAATGGAATTGTAATGGAAGACAGCCACCGTCAAAGGACCTTCCTTGCTCAAGACCCTAATTCAGCCAAGAAGTCAGAGGGAAGAGGTTTTTTGGACCTTGTCTGTTTGATGCCATATTGTGTAAATGAATCCTTCTCAGTTGTTTTAAAAAAAATGCTTCTGTTACATGTTGAACAAAAGCAAAAAGCCTTGTGCCTGAGAACAAATCATTCAGGGACAAACTCATTTTTCTTTGTGTCTTGTACTGAGACCAGCCTGCCAATGTTCGCCTGCAGCCTTCCACTAAGTATTGCACACTGAGTAATTTCCCTTGAACAAATCTTCTTTTAAAAATTAAAGCCATTATAACATTTCTAAACTTGGCTTTTTAAAACCTAAAAACTTTAAAAGTTTCTACTCTTCCCTCCTGGCCATAATTATCAGGTCCCTTCTTAAGCTCCACAAAGCTGAGCCATACAAAAGCACTTTGAGTATAAAATATACTGTCTAGCTATCTCTCAAGTCTGGTCAATCAGGAAGCTGTCAAAGCAATGGGGAAATATCAGAAGTCCCAAACTGCCTTTCTCAGATCTGTCCCATTGGCCTTGGAGCCCTCGTTGTGATTTGTTAGAATTTTCTGAATAACCCAAAAGTCACAAGCCTGTTTCTGTGCATCAGAAACTAACATTTTCTTTCTTTGTGTTACTTTATTATCTTTTTCTAAAGCTGTAGAAAATAGAAGCAAGTCTTGGTGGGAAATGACATCAACAGCCAAATTCAATTGCCTGACAGAAATGCACCAGGTAATGCCTGCAACTGGCTTCCGCTGTAAATCACTTTCTGAAAGTCAGGAGGCATTCATAATTTTACATGTAATATGATACATGGTGAAATGTGGAAGGTTATTTGGTACCACATTATATAATCTTATTTCCCTTGTCTGTTACAACTCAATAAACCGTGCATTGATATTAAAATATGTCAAACAGTATTTGATGGTCTGTTTATTCCCCCACATAAGTTACTACCTGACAGATTGTTTCCATTAATAATCTATCAAGAACTGAAATAACCTAATAATATCCAGAATAATAAGAGATCCCAACATGAATAAAAGAAGACAAGGAAGACAAGCAGAAAGATGCAAAAAAAAATTTTTTTTAAACCACCATAATCTCCTTGCTTCTTCATGCCCCCCAATCTATATGTGACTCATAAACCCATTTCTGGAATAGCATTTGTGCCTTCCATGAGTTCATTCTCATTTAGCCCCAAGTGTGGTTTAGTCATCCTCTAATTTATGGGTTCGATGTTTAAATGCAGTCGTTAGTTCCTACTGTATCCAAGATCCTGTCTTCGTAATTAAAGACATCCTTTCTTCAGCCCCCATTTTCTCAAAGAAATCTTTCAGCATTTGGCAGTATAATCGTTGTCACCTCTTTAATTTCGTAAGGAGCAAAAATCCTGTTCTAAATCAAGAATTTCAAGGCATTTCTTTGGCTTCACATCTAACCAGCTAAGCCTCACCTACCTTGTCCTCTCTTATCACTCTGTACCCCAGCTCCCAGGCCATGACAGTTCTAGCCTAATCATGTTAGGTTTTCTCTAGGATTTCACTGTCCATTTGCCTGTCATGCAATCCATGCATTTGGAAGCAGGGGGGAAGATTATATGTTTGAGGTCATACTCTACACTCTGTGATCTGGGGTTGGATATTTCTTTGATATTTCTTCTGTGTCATGCATCCAATTCCATTCACTTAGTTTAATATTAAATTGGGGATTAAGTTCTATTTTTCTGTTTCTCTTTTTAAAGTTTTGCATTAAAGAGATACATGGGTGTGGAAATGCTGAAAAGAATGTATTTTGGAAATTAAATCAATTTCAGCCCATGGTTCAGCAAGCTTAATGCCTTCCAGTGATTTTGGAAAAGCAAGTTTCATGGACCTGGGAGCTCTGGAGAATCAACTGCAAGTGTCTGTCAATTGAATTGTTCTTCCAATGGTTCCTTTTTTCAGAAACTCTGGAATGCAGCTTTCACTAGGGATACTTTGAATTAACTAAGTGGTTGGCTCTGTCCCACTCAGCCCTCCCCAGTGATTAAGCCCTCCTTCTCTCGATCTGACAAATCACTGCTCCCAGTGAAGGGCCATTGAATAGAGGACAAATATATGCCATTGACAACATTTGGTCTAAATTTTATAATCCCTCTCCCTCCTTCCCCTCCTACCGTCTATATCATTGCATGGTACTTTCACATATGACCAGATAACATTTCACAAATGTTACTCCCCACTTGCAGCCACTGTGGTGCTAATGAGCAGCCACAGGAAACCCACTGTGCTCTGACGTCATCTCCTGAACTCATAGGGGAGGAGGGAAGAACCTGAATGGACATTAGTGTAATGAAGTTCGACATCTTACTGCTTACTGACTTGTTTTCAAAACAAAGCCACAGGACTTAACCTAAGCATTAGCACATGCCAAAGTCTTGGCTGCAATTTTGAGCCAATCCAACATTTAAACTTAAAAGCAGCTTTTCCGCAATAGTCCTGCACTAATCTAAGATAAATTTTTCATTGTGAACTTAAAATCACCAACGAACACAAACATTCCAATTTACAAACAAAAAGAAAGAAAATTGTGTATGCTTAAACTTGGCACTTAACCTCTCCCAGCCTCAATTTCCTCATCTGTAGAATGGGGGAAGGGGTAGATTGGATGGCCTCTTGGGTTCCTTCTAGTTCTAAATCTATGATCATATGAAACTATGAATTAGATTTTAAAATATTTTTGCATTTTTCTTTTTTATTTAATTAATTTTTAGTTTTCAACATTCACTTCCACAAGATTTTGCGTTCCAAATGTTCTCCCCATCTCTCCCCTCCCCCCACCCCAAGATGGCATGCATTCTGATTACTCCTTCCCCCAAACTGCCCTCCCTTCTATCACCCTCCGCACCTTCTCTTATCTCCTTCCCTTCTATTTTCCTGTAGGGAAAAATAGATTTTTATACCACATTGCCTATATATCTTATTTCCCAGTTGCACATAAAAACAAATTTTAACATTTGTTTTTAAAACTTTGAATTCCACATTCTCTCTCTTCCTCCTTCCCCAACCACCCTCATTGAGAAGGCAAGCAATTCTATATAAGTTGTACATGTGTAGTCATGCAAAACACTTCCATAGCTGTCATGTCATGAAAGACTAACTATATTTCCTATCATCCTACCCCTCCCCCCATTTATTCTATTCTCCCCTTTGACCCTGCCTCTCCTAGAAAGTGTTTGCTTCTGGTTGCCCCCTCCTCCCATTTGCTCTCCTTTCTATCATCCCTACCTTTCTTATCCTCTTCCCCCCTACTTTCCTGTAAGGTAAGACAGAATTTCATATCCAATTGAATGTGTATGCTATTTCCTCCTGAAGCCAAATCTGGGGAGAGCAAGGCTTGCTCATTTTCTCTCACCTCCCCCCTCTCCTCTTCCATTGTAAAAGCTTTTTCTTGCCTTATTTATGTGAGATAATTTACCCCCTTCTACTTCTCCCTTTCCCATTCTCTCAGTACATTCCCCTCTCACCCCTTAATTTTTTTTTTTAAATCTCATTCCTTCATATTCAATTCAGTGTGTGTGTGTGTGTGTGTGTGTGTGTGTGTGTGTGCGCGTTCCTTCCAACAAATATCATCTTTCCATTTAGGAATGTAAACAGTTCAACTTTAATAAGTCCTTTATGATTTCTGTTTCTTGTTTACCTTTTCATGCTTTTCTTGAGTCTTGTATTTGAAAGTCAAATTTTCTATTCAACTCTGGTCTTGTCATCAAGAATGATTGAAAGCCCTCTATTTCACTGAATATTCATTTTTTCCTGAAAGTAATTTTTGAATGAAATAAATGAAAGTAAAGTTCATTTTTTTCTCAGTTTTGCTGGGCAGGTGATTCTTGGTTTTAATCCTAGCTCCTTTGACCTCCAAAATGAAATATTCTACACCCTGCAATCCCTTAATACAGAAGCTGCTAAATCTTTTGTTATCTTGATTGTGTTTCCATGATACTTGAATTGTTTCTTTCTAGCTGCTTGCAATATTTTCTTCTTGACCTGGGAACTCTGGAATTTGGCTACAATATTCCTAGGAGTTGTCCTTTTGGGATGTTTTTCAGGAGGTGATTGGTGAATTCTTTCAATTTCTATTTTACCCTCTGGTTCTAGAATATTAGGGCAGTTTTCCTTGATAATTTCTTGAAAGATGATGTCCAGGCTCTTTTTGACCACAAGGCTCTTTCCTGGCTTTCAGGTAGTCCAATAATTTTAAAATTATCTCTCCTGGATCTATGTTCCAGGTCAATTGTTTTTCTGATGAAATATTTCTATTTTTTCATTCTTTTGGTTTTGTTTTATAGTTTCTTGGTTTCTCATAAAGTCATTAACTTCCATTTGCTCCATTCTAATTTTTAAGGAATTATTTTATTCGGTGAGTTTTTGGACCTCCTTTTCCATTTGACCATTCTATTTTTTAAGGTGTTCTCCTCATAGGCTTTTTGGACCTCTTTTGTCATTTAGATTAGTCTATTATTTAAGGTGTTATTTTCTTCAGTATTTTTTTGGGTCTCCTTTAGCAAGCTGTTGACTCGTTTTTCATGATTTTCTTGCATCATTCTCATGTCTCTCCCCAGTTTTTCCTCTACTTCTCTTTCTTGCTTTTCAAAATCCTTTTTGAGCTCCTCCATGGCCTATAACCAATTCATATTTTTCTTGGAGGCTTTGGATGTAGGAGCTTTGACTTAGTTGTCTTCTTCTGGTTTTAAGTTTTGATCTTTCTTGTCACCAAAGTAAGATTCTATAGGCTGATTTTTTCCCATTGTTTGCTCATTTTCCCAGTCAATTACTTGACTATTTAGCTCTTTGTTAAGGTAGGTCTTTGTTCCAAAGTGGAGGATATGCTGTCCCAAGCTTCGGGGTTTGGTGCAGCTATTTTCAGAGATATTTCTAGGGACTTGTAAATTTTCAGTTCTTCCAAGATGGTGTGATCAAAGGAGAGGGGTTTATTCCTCTCCTGGTCTGTGAGTAACCACAAGTGCCTTGGAACTGTGAGGAGGATTCCCTTTATACCACTGCCACAAGCTTTACCACACTAGCACTCAACCTTGCCCCAGGACTACCACCCAGGATTGAAACACGAATTGAAGCATGGGCAAAGCAAGAGAATCCTACCTTAGTGCCAGCAAAGAGATTCCTGCAATCCCATTCTGATCAGCAGTTCTATCCCCCACCATCTGTGGGCTGAGAGCTCCAGAAGCAACCACTTCCACCACTGCCCTGAGGCTATGGCTGGACCTTGCTCCTCTCTCACGCAGGTCCAACCGACCTTTTCTACTGACCTGCTAAGATGTCTTTGACATTTGTGGGTTGAGAAGTCTGGAAACCACCACAGCTGCCAGTAATTCAGTAGCTTGAATCCTGCTTCGGCCCTGGACTGCTCTTCTCTCAGAATGGTGCAACAGACCTTTCTTGTCGACCTTCCAGGTTGTCTTGGGCTGAAAATTTGTTTTACTCTGTCATTTTGTGGGTTCTGCTGCTCTAGAATTTGTTTAGAGTCATTTTTACAAGTATTTGGAAGGGTTTAGGGGAGATCTCAAGCAAATCCCTGATTTTATGCCACCATCTTGGCTCTGCCCCTGATAAAAAATTTTTAAAATTTATATATGTAGTATTTAACCAGGTACATAATAACAAAAACAATGTGTGTGCTACCTACTGAACATTTTGTTTTCTTCCATATTTATTCATGTCTTCTTGATGCTCTTTTTTTATCTCTGTCCCTTGCCATTAATTCATCCTTCACAGATACACCAAATGGCAGCCATGCCTTGTAACAAATACATATAATCAAGAAAATCAAGTTTGTACATTTGCCATGTTTAAAAACATAGGTCTCATTCTGAATGTCAGATTCATTACCTCTCTGCTAAGAGGCATACTTCATCATTAGTGTTCTAAAGTCATAATCAATCCCTGAATTGACCAGAGTTCCAAAGTTGTTTCCTTTTACCTTATTGTAATCGTCCATACAAATTTTTTCCTGGTTCTTCCCATTTTATTTCTAGCATTGGATTCTTCATAGTTGTCACTTTTTATGGTGTAATAATCCTACATGACATGCATACAACCACAAGTTGTTTGGCCATTCCCCAACTGAAGGCCACACACTTTGTTTCCAGTTTTTTCCAGCATTAAAAATGCTGCTATAAATATTTTTGTATATATGAGTCCTTTCGCTCTGTTATAGAATATAAAAAAGTTGCTATAAATTTTTTTTGTACACATTTGTCCTTAGAGTGAATGAATTGCAATGCATGTATTAAGTACTTACTATATGCCAAGTACTGTGGTCAGCTGTGGGGATACAAATAGAAAAAAAAATTATAATCTCTGTTCTCAGTGAACTCATAAACTAGAAGAAACAACATAGATGAAAGAATTCAATTTTAGGACAGAGGAAAGGGTTGAATGTCTTACGGGCTCAGTAGTGGGGCAGATGGAAAAGCCCACAGGTCTTTAGGGTATGTCAACAGGTTAGACAACAATGTCCAAGGGTCTAGAGGACTTAGCTGTGGGGCAGATGGTAAAGCCTGAAGATTTTCGCAAACAGTAATGGGGCAGATGGTAAGTCCTGGTGATTTTCCATCTCACCAGAAGGTTTGTAGTTAGTGATTCCTAATTCATCCAAGTGGTGTGAATAACCATGTCATTCTCCCCTCTGGGCCATTGCAAAAGGCCTGGGTGTCCCTGATTCAGGGGAAGAATGAAGGAAATTCAAGGTGGTAGGGCAATTGCACTAGCAGTTCTCCCTACATTGCAGCTTTCAATGGGTTCTGGGTGGCCCAGAGATGTTGATAGAGGCCATGGTGGTTCTGCTGAATCAAAGGGCGTGAATAGTTTAGGGACATTCTGGACAAAGCCCCATATTGTTTTCCAGAACGGTTAGACCCATTCACGGTTCCTTCAACATTTTCTGTTTTCATCATTTGTCATCTTTACCAATCTGATGGATGAGAGTTGTTTTAATATGCATTTTTCTTTCAATTAGTTATGTGAAGCAATCTCTCATATGGCACTTAATACAGTGAAAATTCTTCCATAACAAACAAAAAAGAAGAAGATTTTACATTTCTCCACCAACTCTCTTGGAGAGAAGTTTAACACTGTTGGCTTTATAATCAAATTATTGATCAAATTAATGAAATCAAACCATCTGAAATTGTCTTCCTACCCCATTTGACAACATCATTCTTCAATGATCTACTACCCCACCCCCATTCCAGAAAGCTTACCTTGACTTGATGGAAATGAAGTATGTCTACATGGTTCATTCACCAGAGAAGAGAGTCATTACCACACTTTCCTATGCACCATATACGTTACTCATGTGGTACATGCTGGAGACAGTTGTCTACAAAAATCTTTACACGTTTTTATTCTGGAAGAACTCATCTTGTTTCTGTGGATTTTTTTTCTTTTTTGGATACAGGCCTATGATGGCATAGAAATGGGAAACTTCCTCATATGGAAACTCCTTTTACCAACTGTAGCTTTTCCATTACCTGCAGTCTCAGTGAGTTGTCAGGGTCCCCTTGCCCAGGGTCACAATCAGTGGGTGTCAGAGGCAGGGCTTGGATCTAAGTCTTCCTAACTCCAAGGTTGACCCTCTGACTCCCATATCAATATTTAATCTGTTGCAAATAATCTTTGCAGCACCCTTAAGCACACTTGTGCTATATCCTGTGGTCTTCAGTGACATCAGTTTTGCTCCAAAAGGGCATGATGAATTTTATTGTAGTATCCATTGAGGACTACTAGATGGTGCAGAGGATAGAGTGCCAGACATGGAGTCAGGAAGACTCATCTTCCTGGGTTCAAATCTGGCCTCAGATACTTACAAGCTGAGTGACCCTGGGCAAGTCACTTAGCCCTGTTTGCTTCAGTTTCCTTATCTATCAAATGAACTGGAGAAGGCAATGGCAGACCACTCCAGTATCTTTGCCAAGGAACCCCAAATTTTCACAAAGAATCAGACATGACTAAAAAATGACTCAACAATGACAACAAATATCCTTTGAGTCTGAATCTCCTGTTGTGAGGTTGTGTAGGTCAAAGATATGTTATAAGCACTTGCTACTATATCCTTGTCTATATATATATGAGACTAAAGCTGATTATTTGAAAATGGTAATCAGTGGCTAGGAATCCATGAATGATTCAATGACCTCAACAGGATACAGACATTCAGTGATTTCTATGGAATTACTTCTATGGAAAGGTCTTACTGCCAAAGGATAGGAAAGACATCCGTTTTACTAAAGGTCAGTTCCGGATTTGGAGAAAGGCATGGAAAATTCACACAAATAGCATCTTCAACAATTTTTTAAACAAACAGGATGGAGAAATGGAGAAAGGAGGGACCATTTTTCATGGCTTTTTTGCTTCATGACTTGGTCCTCTACGTTTCTCCTCTCTGCTTTGTTTTCCAGCTGCTTTCCTGATCCAGTGACTAATTGCATACATCGTAGGAAGGAAACCTGTTCTGTTGTGTGAACATTTGCTCTATGTGAAATCAGTTTATCATGCAGAAACTCTATATGATTCTCTCTTTCCTGTTTATTTAATTCACAGCTTGAAATGACATTTTTAGGTACTCTAAATACATGCTTCCTTACTAATGCACTTATTGACTAGGTCTCCTCCAACTCAGCATTGGTGATTTCCCCACTCCTCTCTCTCTCTATACAGATACCCCTGGCAATCCCATCCCAAAAAGCCTTTAATGATGACTGATGAGTGAATGGTGACCCTACCCCCTCAACTACCAACATCCTCCTTGATTAAAAGGGGGAGGGGATTATGAATCAAAACTCTGGTTCTACAATATTTTGAACTAGATGTTCCATAACTACTATTAGATAAATGATTGGTCTGGGGTTGAATTTTTGTCTTTTTACCCAAAATCTTTCCTTTTTTCTCTTTTTGGGGCAAATCTTTGATCATTTTGAAAATACCACTCTCCCATTTGCAAGCCAGAAACTAGAGGAGTATGGGTGACTCATTTATCTCCATATTCCCTATGTCTCAAAATCCTGCTACTTCCCACCTTGCAGCTTCTTCTTGTCAGATCCTTTTCCCTCCAGCACCGAGTAATTGCAAACCCCTCTTTACCAGCCCTCTGGCCACCACCAACTGCACTGCCTTCTTCTTTCTCACATGCCTTCATGACCACATCAGTTCTCTGCAACAGAACACAGTGCCTCAAGCAAATAAAAGCCTCTCTATCTGCTGGCTCTAAAAGAGGTAACATCTCTCATTGCCCCCTACTGTGCAGCATGGTTCCACTCTGTTTAAGGATAACTCTCTTAACTCCTACAATTCAACACATATTGATTTAGCACCTTCCTTGGCCCAAATATGCCCATTGAATTGAAGCTTTCTACTTGTCTCTTTGTCTCCCCACCTTCTCACTTGCCGCTTCCTATTTATTTTAATGCATTTACTGATGCCTTTTTGCACACACACATGCGCACACACACACTGAATGATCCCTTGTGAACAAGAAAAACAAGCAAAAATATCTGAAATAGTAACGCCAGCTCACAAGGTAGACAATATTCTGTCCTCACAATACTCTGCCTCAGTTTTGAAGAAGCTTGTTTCGTGGTATGTTCTCGAGACCACCACTGATTTTTCAGTTGCTTAGAATACTTGATATGGTCTTCTCATCTATATTTGTTGTAATCATTGTCCATATTTTTCTCTTGATTCTACTGATTTCACTCTGTTTTAATCCATACAAATATTCCCCCGTTTTTCTGAATTTTTCATATAATTCATTTCTTACTGCATAATAAAATTCTATTTATATTTTTATAATTGCAGGGGGTTTCTTAACCATTCTCCAGTTGATGGGTACCTACATTGTTTCTTGTTCATTATGACCACAAAGTGTGCTTATTATTAATGTTTTTATATTTTAATGTATGTACATATACCATATATACATGCCTATGTATATATGCATAATTCATATAAATCATACAATGGTTTATATAGAAGTCTGTGTATATGTGTGTATGTTGTATATATGCATGCATGCACATATGTTTTATATAATCATGCATGTGTGTATACATATATGTGTGCACAAACACATGTGTATACTTACACAGACACATTTGTGTGTTTGTATATATATGAAATTTTACCTTTGTTTCAGTCTTTGATTTCCTTTGGGTATATACCCAGTAGTAGGAACACTGAGTTATAAATACCTTGATCATCACTTTCCATACAGTTGAAATATTGAAATTCAGAGCAGTAGTATTTAATTAATTTAATGTATTAGTAGTATTTAATGCCTGTCTTCTAACAGCTCTTCTAACATAGACTATTCCTGGTTTTTACAATATGTATCAATTGGTATTATGGAATGTGAAATTTCAGGGATGTTTTAATTTATGTTTTCTTTTTATAAAGTGATTTAAAGCATATTTTCATATGGTCATTTAGTTTGTAATTTTTCTTTGGAAAACTTATTTGTCCAATTCCTATGGTATTTTTAATAAGAATCAAAGAATTTTTAGAACTAGAAGGGACCCGTAGAGATAATCTATACAACAAGCCCTTCCTCTAGTAGGTTAGGAAACTGGAATGACTCGTCTCTTGAAGTTCGTGAATCTGTTACTCTTACACTTAGTTAAGAATCTCTTGGGGCTGTTAGGTGGTGCAGTGAGTAGAGCACCAGCCCCAGAGTCAGGAGGACCTGAGTTCAAATCTGACCTTAGACACTTAACAGTTACTAGCTGTGTGACCTTGGGCAAGTCAATTAACCCCAATTGCCCTGCCTGCCCCCCTCCAAAAAGCAAAAGCAAAAAAAAAAAAAGAATCTCTTAAAATCTCACTTTCTCCATGAAACCTTCCCTGACTTAGCTTGCTATCCTCCTCTTTTTCTCAACACACTGACTTTTCACATTAAAACCCTGAATAATTTTGTGTTTTTCTTTTGGAGCAAAGGAAGAACGGAAGAAGGGAATATCTTCCTCGTGCTCCTTTATTCCTCTCCCTGTCCCCAAGAGAGCCCATGGCTACTTGCAGCAGAAGCACATGGTAGACAGACAGACAGAAACATATTTGGAAGTTTGAGCTGGCAAAGATAGCTGCTTGTTGACTTTTGGACACTATACCCACAATTCCAAGAACTCTGAACAATGTAGAGAAATGCAAGAATAAGAACAATGACTTAGAAATCAGAACACCCATGTTCTAGAATTGGTTTTGCCACCAACTAACCATCTCTTTGGCTTTAACCATTTCATTTAGCCTATTTTTTCAATTTCCTAAACTTTAAAATGGTTGATTCAGAATATTCTCTCTCCCTCCCACCTTCCCTTTCTCTCTCTCTCTCTCTCTCTCTCCATATATGTATACATATACAGTATGTATGCATATGTGTGGGGTGTGTGTGTGTGTGTGTGTGTGTATATGTGTATGACAGCAATTCTCTAGGTGGCCCTGGTAGAGAAAAATCAAAGTTAAGCAATGATCAGTAATAACTTAAATTTATCTTTGTTATATTCATATGTTATTGAAGCCATCTATATATGCATCTGTGTGTATTTATACATGCATGTGTACATGTGTATTTATATATGTGTATGTGTACTTAGAGAAGTGACTTAATCTCTCTGAGTCTCATTTTCTTCCTTCCTAAAATGAGAGGGTTGGAATGGATGGTCTCTAATGTTCTTTTCAGTTCTAAATCAATGATCTTGAGGTCTGTACTGCAATTTCCATCTCTAAAATTCTGCGGTCTTCAATGTTGGGTGGTTAGGATTTTCCCAGATCAAAATAACACTTCACAAACAATCCAGCCAATTGGACATTTTCTACAACAAATTTATTATAATGCTAAGCACAAATATTAATGCATCACTAACTGATAATCTGTGTTTTAAAGGTAGAAATATATCATTTATATTTAAAGAAAGCTAAGCATCTAGGTCAGGGGTGGGGAAACTGCAGCCACATGGCCTCAAGGCTGCAGGTTCTCTACCCCTAACTAGGTATATATTCAATACCTTTCTGACTAAATTTAAATCACTGACTAATCATTGCTTAATTTCACCTTGATTTTTTCTCTACCAGGGCTAAGTAGAGAACTATTTATTGTCATTTCGCAATGAACCTTCTTCAAAAAATTTGGAGCTCTGGGGCTAGACTTCCATTTTTGGCTCATTTGGGTACTTCAAGGCCTCCAGCCTCAGAGTACTGAAAACTCTTAACTATCTACAGACATAGCCCATATAAAACTGTCTCAATCAACATTTCACAATGATTCACCCATCCTTATTTGCATGTGCACACACAAGCACAACACACACACACACACACACACACACACACACACACACACACACACA
>NW_027185764.1:28578019-28588897 GCF_028583685.1 Petaurus breviceps papuanus | reverse complement strand
ACACACACACACACACACACACACACACACACACACACACACACACAGTCTGATCCTGACAGCTGACCCAAGAGGGTCATGTTTTCTCTATTGGCTCATTATAAACTCACCTGGAGTTTCCTCTAGAATAATCTCAAAATACAGATTAGGTTCAGCTTGTGGCTAGGTTTCCCCAAATGAGGGTAACGATTCCCTGCTACTGCACAAACAGTTAAGGTAACAATATGGGAATGGGCAGCTGGCAGGTAAAGTCTTTATTTCACATCTCAAAAATGCAGAGGATTCACAGGTGTCCATAAACAAGACTGAAAACACTTAAGGTATTCCTAGGCATTCATAAGCCGATATAGGAAAAAACAAAGGCCCATAAACACTACATCAAAGAGCATCATACTTGAGAGCTGCCAAATACACAATAACCCCTTTCCATCAATAATCCCTTCACTTTTTGAATCACTCACTGAAATAGTTGCAGTGGGGGATGTGGCATGGTACAGGTCTCTTGGGTCTCCAATTATAGGTCCTCTTCACAGCAAATCCAGTGCTGGGGGATCATGTAGCCAATCCTTTTCTTTCTCCAAGAAACTTGCTGTTCAGGAAATACTCTTCTCACTCCAGAAGGTCAGGTCTCTGAACTCTCAAATTTGAGACTTTTGAACTTGTGGTCACCCACAAGTAAGTCCCCAAGACTGGCTGTTGTCTGGGAAATCTCCCTTCTCTGGTTAGAAGAATGGATTCTGGGATCATGATGCCAAGAAAATTGAATTCCCCTTCCTCTATACCAGAGGTGGGGGTTCAGGAATATTGCCCATAACCTCTCTTCTTGGACTCAGTGGGCATACAAATATCTGCTTCTGCCAAGTACTTTGGCCACCACTGTTGCTATACTTTGGTTAGAAAATCTCCTCTCAGGTACCCTCCTCTAAGCCCATGTGGAAACAACTAGCTACCTGTCTGTCTACCATGTACTTCTGCTGCAAGTAGCCATGGGAACTCCTGGTGCGGGGAGGAGGAGCAAAGGGGGACAAGGAAGATATTCCTTCCTCCCTTCTTCCTTTACTCCAAAAGAAAAACACAAAGGAGAAAGTAGAAAATAAACTCAAATAGCAGTCTGCTATCTTCCCTTACAGATCCAAGTAAAGTGGTGGCAAAGAGCCTGTGTTCCTGAGTTCCATCTATCCAACCATCCTGGGGGTTCTCAATCACTGGAATCTGATCAGGAGCTCTGGAATCTTATGCTCAATGGAGCTCAATAGTAAGGAAGACCTCTCCAAAGTGATCATCCCTTCTTAAAAAAAAATAGATGTTAGCTAAATGTCACCATCAAGTGACAAAATGCCACTTTGATGTCCTCATTCAACTGATAACTCATAGAACATTGTTTACAAGTATTAATTACTTCCTCTAACACTATTTCATTGAACATCATGCACTCCCTGAAATGATTAGACTTTCATGAAATATCCCTGTATTTGCCATTTATGATATGGAAGACATTGATTTGCCCATCTTGGGACTCCTAACTATCAGAACATCCCTTTTCTGGTTATCTATTTCTTCTCTGTTCATTTCCTGAAGGAGAAACTAGCTTCTGCTAGTAGATCGAGTACTGAGTTTAGAATCAAGTAGACGCCCTCGGGAGTTCAAATCCAGCCTCAGCCACTTACGAGCTGTGTGACCTTTGGCAAATCACTTAACCCTGTTTGCCTTAGTTTCCTCAACTATAAAATGAGCTGGGGAAGTAAATTGCAAACCCCTCCAGTACTGTTACCAAGAAAACCCCAAATGCACATAAGACACGACTAAAATGACAACACCAAGGTAGTCAGTGTTTCAGGGTTTTCTCTCATGACAAAGCTAACGCCAAAAGAAACAAGATAGCTACTCCCCATGCAGTCCATGAGCAGGAGGTTACACACCCTTCTTCTCAGGCCTTTTTTTGATCGACTAAAAACTTTTTATTCCTCTGACAATTGATACAGACTTGTTCTGTACTTTGAAGCCCACCCTTGTGTAAACATTAATTTCCATTGAATTTGTTTAAATTAGTTATCAGCTAGCAGGCTTCTAGCTTTCTCTCCTGGTTTTTAAAAAGGATACACCCAATTGTCTTTCGTTTGAACACTGAAAAAAAAAAAACACATTTAAATAGAGTATACCTGATTTTAAAACCAAGATTTCCAGTGGTCTTTTCACAAACCCATCCTCTCATCATAATGTCATTATTTATTTCATTCTTGGGACAGTTTGATTCTTACTTTTGCATCTTCTCAGGAAACTTACCCAGTTTACTCGTCTGATTTGTTATTTGTTGCATTTGACCAAAGCAACATGGCCTCCTGTCAGTTGTAAATGTCTAAGAGAAAAGGAAAGTATTTGTTTGAATTGATCTACATGGTGCCCAACACTGTGCCAAGAATGTAGGGATAATGATTAAATGTTGTTTGTGAAGGAAATTGAAGCTAAGACTTTTACTTGAATGAAGGCCTTATCTCTTGAAAAAAAAGAAGAAACTATCTCCTGTTTACTTAACAATTGATTCTGGGTGAGCCACAGTTGAGGGCATGCCCACCTGTTATACCTATTTGTCCTTTTTAACCAACCTAATCACAGCCCTGAAAAGAAGAGCTAGGGACATGTCCTGGGCTCTAATCAGGGGACCTCTCTAACTTTGTTAAGTCTTCTATGCCAGGCTTTTGCTAAAAAGACTTCATTTCTCTGCTTCTGAAATCTAATTAGCTGACTATTGGAGGGGGAGGCCTACCAGGAGGGGTTGAGGCTGGGTTTTAGAAATAGGAGTCTGGGACTTTGTTTTTAGGCCTATGACTGACTTACTAGGGGGTTTAGTTCAAGTCATTTGATTACCCTGCTTTTCTACTGAGAAAATGGAGCTACTGCCATTTACCACCTGCTAGATTCATGGAAGATAATTAGGTTTAATGAGCTGGTGCCTGCCCCAAGTTTTGAGTACCTGGCTTTAAAGACTACAGTGAATAATGCAGAAGAACTGTTGTTATTCTTACAGTTCCTTGAATAGCTTGTTTAGGCAAATAGGGAATTCGTTTGGACATTTTCTAGCAGAAAGATTTCACTCTATAAGCATTCAATCAAATATGAAAGATGAAAGTATGGCTAAGGTAAGTGATGATAAGATTGTTTTCATGGAACACATTTTGTCCTGAAGGAAAGTCTTGCTCTTCAAACAACATAATCGTTTCTAAACTAAAAAGGATTAGTAATTGTTATCTGAATAGCAAGGCAGACTTAGAATATGACCTATGTTGACCTGACCTATCCTGAGGATAATTTGCACCCATGATGTCATGTTCTATTTTATTCAGGGGACTATTTCTAAGACCTATTTTTTGTCTCATCTGTAATACACGAGATCTTGGTGTTTTTAGAGGACGGGACCATTTTCAAGATTGGTTTTGTTCTATAATCAGCTCTTCAGGAGAGGCATTTATAGAATCAACCCTTTTGTATTATCAATCAAAACTTCCTAGAGGTGTCTAGGGTCTCTGCCTTCAAAAAAGCACTTTGTGTCAGCCTTTTAAGACTGCAAACAAATGGACCCATGAAGAACCCTTCTAATTTACTGTGCATCATTCTAAATACATGGATTTTTTTTTATTAGTATTCAGTGGAATTCTGTCTACCTAAGCTAAATGGTTATAATATAATTGTTATCCTAGAGATGCCTGCAGCACTAATGATTATAATGATAATAGTTCACATTTATTTTATGTTTTACCTACATTATCTCATTTGAATTTCAAAACTTAGTGAGATAGGTGGCATAAGTATTATTACCCCTACTTTGCAAATGAGGGAACCAAAGGTGAGAAAGGATAAGGGACTTTGCCAAGGTCATACAGCTAATGGCTGGCAGAACTAGAACTCAAACCAAAGTCCTCTAACTCCAAATCCAGTGGTATTTTCTCTACTCCTGAGGACTAGGATTTACCACCTGGTTGGTTATTATCTGATCAGCTTGAGTTTTCATTATAACAACAATAATTATAATAATAGTGTTTAGGGGTGGCTAGGTGGCAGAGTGAATAGAGCACTGGCCCTGGAATCAGGAGGTCCTGAGTTCAAATCCGGCCTTAGACACTTAACACAAAAACTAGCCATGTGATTTTGGGCAAGTCACTCAAGCCCAATTACCCTCCAAAAAGAAAAACAAAACAAAACAAATAATAATAATGTTTATACAGAAGTTTACAAATATTACATATCTCATTTTATCCTCACAACAGCCTCAAGAGATGTGTTATTATTATCCCTCCCTATTTTACAAATGAGGAAACAGAGGCCGAAGCAGGTTAAGTGACTTGCCCAGGGTCACACTGCCAGTAAATGTCTAAGCCCACATTAGAATTAAGATTTTCCTGATTCCGGACCCAGTACTCTATCTACTGCACCACTTGTTGGTCCCTCATTTTTAAAGAAGACCAATGACATCACAGGGTGATGCCTTGACTTGCATCAGCCTCACTCTTTGTCCCAGAGTCATTGAAGACCAGTGTCAAGACAGAAGCCAGGATAATTGGCAGTGGCCCGGGATGCAGTGGATGACCTTAGCATCTTCTATGTGTGACCACACTGTAAGCTCTCCATAGCACCTGCTTCAGCCACCTCCACGGCCATTGGAACAACCTGTTCTCATTTGCCTACTTTACAGGGAGGAAATCTTCACATGCTGGGGGCAGAGAGATTTGAGGCTCATCAGTTCCCCTCAACCTGGTTTAGTTCATCTACCGAGACAGTTTTACCAGGGTGTGGCCATGGCTTCTCGGAGCCACAGGTGACAGTGGGTGGACACCAAAAGGTAGATGAACAGCCCTGAAAATAAACATCCTTTTCATGACTACACCCCTTAGCTCTCCCAGAAACATAGGACTGCACAATCTAATTGCTCCTATCCATAAGAACTCATAGGCTCAAAAATTTGGAGCTAAACATTACTTTCAAGGTCATCTAATCCAACTCTCTCCAGGTCACAGAGCTAGTAAACAACAGAGTAAGTTTACCTAATACCCAGGGCTTCTGCTCCAAATCCAGCTCACTCTGGACATACTATAGGACTATACAACACCTAAAACAGAAAATAGAACCACACCAAGTCAACAAGTATTTAGTAAGTGCAAGATACCATAGTGAGTGCAGACACAAAGACAAATATGAATCAATTCTTACCCTCAAGGAGCTTACATTCTACTATGACAATACAACGTGTAAGCAGATAGATATATACATAATTCTTTCAGAAAGAAAGGTGTACCAACCACTAATGGACCAAATTTCTGGGACATCCACATTAAGCTGCTTCTGGGGGACGCCAATAGGGAAGGAGGTGGGGAAACAGAGGAAGGTGCTCCAATCTGCCAATGAGTAGCTTCCCATTTTAACCTACTATTCTTGCTAACTACACAAAGTTCTACTCAGATAGTTCTTCACAGGGTCAAGGTGACTGGCTTCTCCAAATCTATATCTGCACAGCATCTCTCTGTTGGGTTGAAATGGAAAATCTTAGATTACTATTTCAGTAACAGAATGTGTCTGTTTTCCAAGGACCAACCTAACAGTCTAGAGAAGCTCAACACCAATAGATGCTCTCCTTGGTGACAAATTTGTTGGCCGTGGCAACCCATTACACCAAGAAAAATACAAGATTGGCCTTCAGGTGTGTGCAGTCTCTTTCTGCTTCTGAGATGATGGTGGAAGGATAATGAAAAGGGAAAGAAGTAGATAATACTAAAGATCACAATTTTTAAGGCATCCCCATAAACATGAATTTACTTTCATTGTCCAATAACCAACTAATAGATTTACAAATTGAGTAGAGATTCATAACCTAAGGTCTACGAACTTGTTTTAATATACACACACACACACATATATATATAAATATATATATATATACACATACATATATATATATATAATTTATTTCCTTTGTAATCCTACATATCTTATTTTATTCATTTAGGAATATTATTCTGAGAAAAGCTTCACCAGGCTACCAAAAGAGTCCATGACACTCAAATGCCCAAGAATCTCTTGAACTAGAAGTAATTTGCATCCATCTTTATATTCTTGCTATAAATGAAACCTGAGAACAGAAAAGATATTACAGCTCAGTGGAAAGGTAGATCACAGATTCTCCTAGGAAAAGCAAGTGAAGCAGTTGACAGAAATGTTTTTAACATGCATCCAAAGGTAATAGGAAACATAATTTCATGGGACATTTGGTCATCTCATTTTGCAGTGGTTGTGTTAAGGATTTTCAAGATGAACAAAAATAAATGTAACTTATTTACCTACATCTGTTGTAGGCAATGAAGTAGAGAAATTCTATAAAGAACTCAATAAAACCCTCCAAATTAAATCAATGTATACTTTGATACTTGGTAACTTCAGTGCAAAAGGCAGGAATAGGCAAGTGTGGTGAAAATGTGTTGGAAAATACAATTCAGGAGCAGAATGAGAGACGACAAAGACAAGTAAATGATGTTTGAATCTAAAACTCGAACATCATGAATACTTACTTTAAGGGAAGAATTGAAAGACCTGGTGAGCAGCACACACAAAAATAATTAGATAATAGACATGAAATTAATCATTACTGATATTGGAGTCATTCCTGAGTCAGTTTTCTATGTACAACCAGATCACTGACTTCTTAGGGAAAAAATCTAAATGCAAAGTGAGAAAAAAAATTTTTTTAAATATAATGTACAACTAAAACAATTCTAATCTGACCTATGTAAACTGGTTATTGATGTTGAAAATTGGGAAATGGATGGCAGAAAAGACAAAGACATCCATTATAAAATTTCATACCTAAATTTAATCAGTAAGAATAAATTGCTAGAGTGAGACCAAAAGAGCCTGAAAACTACCTTCATTAACAACAATTTGCCTTACTTGAAAAGCAGAGAGACGTAATAGCCAATGGCAATACACATTTAGAAATATAAACTCATTTGTAAAATGTTCCGGAGAAAGATGATGGGAGGTTATCAGTAATGTCATTAATAGTTATGCCCTAGATCCCACAAATGCTTAGTCCCATGAGGCACCAGGTCATTTTATGCTAACTGTGCAGTCGCAAATGCACAAAATAAAAAGAATTCCCCAACAACTGCCATGGGTTAGAATGGCAATAATATTGATGATTAATAATAACATACGTTATTATTATGTGTATTGCCCTTTGCTTTTGAAGTTGATACCACTGACCCACCATCAGGAAAGCGCACCCTTTGCATTGTTTTTTCCAGTGGTGATGAGATATTTGCCCTTGCCTTTTCACATTCGTTCTTCTTATGCCCTTTGTGTATAGTCTATGACCATGGATCATAATAAAGTTGATGGGCCCTCAGGGAAATGGAACCTTGGTCTCATTGGCGCACTACAAAAACTGTTAACCAGTCACAGATAGTAACAATGAGAAGATTCTTTTTCATTGATAGTCTCTTTCCTAAATACATAGTCAGGAGGAAGTCTCTCAATATTATAGCACATAACTGGATATCCCCATTTGTCATTTTATCATAGGATGTCAAGAGAAGGATCCTTGGAAAAATCTGGATCCAAACTCTTCATTTAATAAGTGAATAATTGTTTATATTAGTGCCTATTTAAAATAAATATATATTGATACATTTTGTTTTCTGCATTGACCATTTCAAGGAAAGCTTATTCAGCTAGTGGCTCTCAAACTTTTTTTTTAAGCAATTGGGGTTAAGTAACTTGCTCAAGGTTATACGGCCAGTTATTTCTGGGTGTGGTGCTAAGTATCTGAGCCTGCATTCGATCCCAGGTCTCCCAACTCTGGGGCCAGAGCTCTTACTCACTGTGCCGCCTGGCCGCCCCAAGCTCTCAAACTTTTTTATCTCAGAATTGACCCCTTTACACTTAAAAATTATTGAGGACCCTGTTTATGTAGGCTAAATATATCAATATTTACTATATTAGAAATTAAAACATCTTAATACTACTATTAAGGAAGCTAGTTGGCACAGTGGATAGAATGCCAGTCCTGGAGTCAGGAAGACTCATCTTCTGGAGTTTAAATTCAGCCTCAGACACTCATTAGCTGTGTGACCCTGGGCAAGTCACTTAACCCTGTTTGCCTCAGTTTCTTCATCTATAAAATGAGCTTGTGATAGTAATGGAATGTGGAGATTCCCCTGTATTGGGCTTGATTTTCAAATTGATTGTATTAAAACCCAGAGCTTGTTAATCCCACCTGTGGGATGGACTTGTTGATGTGAAAAGAAAGTCCTGAACTGGGAGGAGCTGGTGATGTAGATTTGGAGAGACACTAGAGAGAGGCGGAAGATCTTTTTTGGAAGCAGCACCTCGTGGAGAGAGAGAGACTAAGAGAATTGCTGGTGGCCGCTTTGAATTGCCCTGGACTTTTGAGACCTGCCCCCTGAGCTGCCAAGGACTGAGGAGACATGGCTGTTTTGCTGGTACTTTGTCTGTCTGTTTTGATGTTATTTTGCCAGATTTGTCCACTGGTGAAAGACTGTCCTTTTGTTGAAGAAGTCCTGGAACCTGGCTGTCCGCTAAGAAGGCCTGAGACTGTCCTGCAGACAGAGAGTGAATACTGTCCACTGGTGAGGGACAGTACTGTTGTTGCAGGGGTCTGGAGACTGTCCTGCAGACAGAGTGAATACTGTCCACTGGTGAAGGACAGTGCTGTTGTTGCAGGGGTCTGGGAACCTTTCTGTTGGTTCGGAAGCCCTGAAGAAGGATTTTCTTGTTGGATGTTTACAGAAATCCTGGGAGAGGGCTTTGCTAATGTGTTCAGGGGTTCTAGGACTGTTCTACAGACAGAGGATAAATTCATGAAGGGACTGGCAATGTATCTTATGGCCTTGCTAAGCCTTGTCTCCCCAGGAACTAAGATTGCTGAGAACTTGCCTCGTGTCAAGATGAAGAAAAGACCTCCATTTGGGTATTAAGTGCTGTGTTTAAACTTGATGTAACTCTGGGGTAGATTCAATTGTGATCCAGGGGTGGGGAACTTTTGACCTTTTTGTGTTCTATGGTTGAGCAAATGAATGTATTTTACTTATGTTTGGAAACTAATCTCCATTTGAGAAGAGGGGCTTTGTGGTGGACTTAATTAAGGTATAGCCTAGGGGTGGAGAAGTATTTAGAACAGAGACTTTGTAATTGATTGAATGATTGGAAGGTCCTGGGGTGGGGTAGTACTTGGAGATTATTTAATCACGCTTAGTAAATGCTGTATTTTGAATGATGTCATGTTTTGATCTTCTCTGTTCTGGGTTTGTTACTGAATAAAATAGAGAGCACCTATGCTGGTATTTTGAACCTGAGAAGTTGCCTTTGCTTGGTATTACATTACAGAGCTAGAGAAGGAAATAGCAAACCACTATAGTATTTTTGCCAAGAAAACTCCAAATGGCATCACAAAGAGTCAGACACAATAGAAAATGATTGAACAATATTATTATTATGAAAATAATTTAGACCTTGAAGACTCACCAACAAGGTCTAAGGGACCTTCAGGGGAACCCAGACCATAATTTGAGCATCTATTTGAAGTTAAATAGGTTGTTTTAAATTTTCTTCCTAAAAATTAAAGTATTGTATCTTAGATTCCCCCAAATCTCTATTTGATAAGAGCATAGAATTAGACATTCTAGGTTCTTTCTTGAGTCTTGTCACCAACTCTCTGAGTAATAATGATTCATTTACTAAGTCAATTTTCATTATTTGTGAAATTAGCACAAAGAGGTCAATGTCAAAGGATTATAGAACTGTGAGACTGATAAATAGGGAAGACGAACAGCACGGCATGCTTCCTAGAACTGAGCAGGCCTTAAGTAAGACCTGCTGGTCTGGGAATAATGTTGTAAACCAAAAGAGACAGTCAACAAGTACTTGAGAATCCCTGATGCTATTTTAAGTATATTCAGCATTTACACCACAAGATTCCCCTATGAAATAAATACACTGTATGAGAAAATATTTAATCCAGCTGTAGCTCAATGGAAACACATCTGCACATTTTAAATGTCTACAAAAGTTTGTATTTAAGGCAGATGTTCTCTTCTTTAAAAAAAAAAAGGGGGGTTCACATAAAAGAGTAAGTACCCAAAACAGATGTGAGACATGTGAGATAAATACAGCTCTTCAGACAAATCTTTGGGAAATTAAGAAGCTTCTAATAACCAGTTTTAAAAGAGCCCAACTCTTGACATTTTTGAATGCAGTGATTCTCATTATCTATCTTTATTGAGTAATTTAATCATTAAAATATGTGGTTCTTAAGTGTCTCCCTTGGTTAGCTCATTATATCCTCAGAAGGATGTCAGTTTCAGTTTTTTTTCCTAACCACCCCACTGATATGAATCTATTTTTGTTGAGGTTGACACATCCTTCTTCTTTCCTCCCTTTTCCCCATACGTAGTTGCACATAAGGATGCCTTATGACGAAGGAAAACACTTTCCCTAACCCTCCATCTGCTCCACTCCAATGACTCATGTGTTGTCCAGGGCAGCCAAGAAAGGAGGGAGCCAGTGAACTGGGAAGCAAACCAGCTGGACGTCTGTTTGCCTGTGACTTCAATGTTCTCCTTGGGTCACAGATGTGTTTCATCCAGTCCAGGACTCCCTCCCCTCCATCTCCTAGCAATCCCAATGTTGCTTTGGGAGAGGGAGATGGGGAAAGGGATTGGGGCAGAACAGGAGGGGGAGAGGGAAGGAGGAAAGGAAGGAAAGAAAGCTGGAGGGAGAGAGGAAGAGAGAAAGAGAGAGGGAGAAAGAGAGGGAGGGAGAGAGAGAAAGAGAGAGAGAGAGAGAGAGAGAGAGAGAGAGAGAGAGAGAGAGAGA
>NW_027185764.1:28540524-28578009 GCF_028583685.1 Petaurus breviceps papuanus | reverse complement strand
GAGAGAGAGAGAGAGAGAGAGAGAGAGAGAGAGAGAGAGAGAGAGAGTCTATTTGAAGTTAAATAGGTTGTTTTAAATTTTCTTCCTAAAAATTAAAATATTAAATCTTAGATTCCCCAAAGTCTCTATTTGATAAGAGCATAGAATTAGACATTCTAGGTTCTGTCTTGAGTCTTGTCACCAGCTCTTGATCTGGTTCTCTATGACCCATCTAACATATTTATACAATGCTAATTTACAAAACTCTTTCTCCATCCCTTTGCTCTTCTCCATCTCTGCCCCCAACTAGACTCCTGTTGTGAGACAAGAGGAGCCTGGGGAAGGCTATGTGAACAAGATGCCTCCTAGCCATGTCCTCCCTAAATGGTAAATTATCCAAGGCTCTGAAGTTATCAATAGCTATGTGAAAAAAGTCCTACATCACTTATAATTAGAAAAATGTGAATCAAAGCAACTCAAGATTCTTCCTCTAGTTCACCAGATTAGAAAATGTGACAAAAAAGGGCAACGACAAATATTGGAGGGGCTCAGCAAAACAGGTATATGGATGCATTGTTGGCAGAGTTATGAACTGATCCAACCATTCTGGAAAGCAAAAAGTTACTCAACGGTGCACATCCTTTGCTCCATCAATACCACTACTAGGAATAGTCCCCAAATAGATGAAGAAACAGGAAATGGATCCTTTATGTACAAAAATACTTAGAGAAACTCTTTTTGTAATAACAAAAAAACTAGAAGCTAAGGAGGTGCCCATCCCTTGGGAAATAGCCGGTATTTTTGGCATATTGGTGTATATATATGTATGTATATAAATTATGGCATATGGATATAGTGGAGTATTATTGTATTGTAAGAAATGACAGAAGGGATGGTTTAAGAGAAACCTGGGAAGATTTGTATGAATATTGCAGAGTGAAGCAGATAGAAGTAGGAAAACAATGTATACAGTGACAATATTGTAAAGCTAAACAATATTGACAAACTTTAAAACTCTTCAATGCAATGATTAATCACAAGTCTAGGACTCCAGTGATGAAGCATGCTACCCCCCTCCTGACAGAGAGATGGTGGTACAGAATGAGACACAATTTTTGGACTTAGCCAATGTGGGAATTCGTTTTGCTTTGCTATTTATATTTGTTACGATGGCTTTCTTTACTTTTTCACATGGAGAGAAAATGGATTTTTTTGTTGTTCACTGCAAAAAATTAAATTAAAAAAAATTTTAAGACACTCTCCTGACTGCAATGCTTTGGTGCTAATGAAATGACAATTTCTTCCATAGTCAGCATCGCTCATCTATAATTCCTTTCCTAGTAACCCTTCCCTTTCCCAGGTTAAAATGCCAGAGATGATGATGATGGTGATAACTTTTCACACTGGGCATGTGCCTGCTCTCACCCCTGCTACCTTCCCTACCAACTCCTCAACCCCACAAGAAAGAGCCTCTTTCAGAACACAGAAGACTGAAGGTGACTCAAACATTGAGGGTTAGTAAAAGAGGCAAAAGGATTATAAGCCAGAGCAGCAGTAAAGGAAGAAGTCAATGAATATTTACTGAGTCACCACTACATGTGTAAGGCAGTGTGCTAGGCATTAAAGGGAATAATAAAGTACTCTAAATTGGCAGGGAAGACATACAGTCATGAAAATCTAAATGACAATACAAGACTAAAATAATAGTACAAGACAATAAGAGTTGGCAGGAGATGGCATGCTGATTCCTTCCCTCTTTCCTACAAACAAACCCAATTTGACCTCATCCTTTAAAAGACCCTCCCTAAACCCACCCATCCCAGCTAGTCTTGTTGTTCAGTTGTGTCTGACTCTTTGTGACCTCATCCAGGGTTTTCTTGATAAAGATACTAGAGCTGTTTGCCATTTCCTTCTCCAGCTCATTTCACAGATAAGGAAACTGAGGCAAATAGGGTTAATGGACTTGCCCAAGGTCACACAGCTAGTAAAGGTCTGAGGCCAGATTTTAACTCAGGAAGGTGAGTTCCTGACTCCAAGCGTGGCTCTCTATCCACTGCACTGCCTAGCTGCCCATCCTTTATCTTTCCTCCTTTTTTCTTTCAAATTTCCTGAAAAAACTATGTATACTATGTAATGCTCTCTTCTAAACGTAGGAGACTAACAAATAATAGTCCTAGACCTCAGGAGAGCGAGAATTAAAGAGGTCATAGAAAGGCTAAGGAGTGTGCCACAGGCTATGATTTTATAAGCGAAGTTCATTCAAAAGAGATGAAAGATGAGCAGCATATTTTCAGAAAAAAAAAAACAATTGGAAAGACTTACATGAACTGATACAGAGTGAAGTGAACAGAACCAGGAGATCACAGTACACTGTAACAGCACTATCGTATGATGATCAACTGCGAATGGCTTAGCTACTTTCAGCAATATAGACAATTCTGAAGGACTTGTGATGAAAAATGCTATCCACTTCCAGAAAAAGAACTGATGGCATCTAAATACAGACTGAAGCATACTATCTTTCTTTGTTCCTTTTTTCTTTTCCTTCCTTCTTCCCTTTCTTTTTCTTTCTTTTGAGTTTTCCACAAAATAACTAATACGGAAATGTTTCACATGATTGCATATGTATAACCTATATCAGATTGATTACCATCTCAGGGAGGGGAGAGAGGCAAAATTTTGAACTCAAAACTTCAAAAAAAAAGTGTTAAAAATTATGCTTACATGTAATTAGGGGGAAAATATTATTTAAAAATTCAAACAAAGAAAAGGAATGGAAGACAATGACAAAAAGAAACTTTTTACCCTTCAAAAAGCTTGCATTTTTCTCAGAGGAGACAACATGAAATATGAGTGATTTTCCTTCCTTCCCTTCACCACTTTAGTTGATGGTTGTTGGGCTATTGTATTTTTTTTCCCCTGGCTGCACCAAACTGCCTCATCTATACATTTATAGGACAGTCTATCTCCTCGTAATCTAGGAGACACATCTGGCCCAATTTATAACCTCCATCTGATGTGCCTGTATTCCTCTAAATAGTAAGACATAGGAAACCACAGTTCCATCAGGTTTTTGCTTGGGGAGCAGATGGCCAGCTGTTGGCCTGTAATGTTTCAGGCTGAGCGTTATCTTTCCATTACCGGAGCAGAAAAGCCAATTGTTGAAAACATTTCTCATGCTTCTGCCTCCTCCCTTGGCGCTTTGACATGCGTGTAGTTGGTGATTCTTGGCTTCAGTAGGGGTTTGTCACAGTGCTCATTATCTATGCTTTCCTTCTTCAGCTCCATTCTTCCTAATACTTTCTGTCTAGGCAACAAACCAAGGCAGGAGTTCTCAGTTCTCAATGTTGCAGCTGAATTTCAGGCTGAAAACAAGAAATGCAAATTGATACTAAAGAGTAGGAAGAAGCATCCCCAGGGTGTGATGTAGGACCTCTCCATCCAGAGAAATGAAGCAACTCCAATAGGATCTCATGTTGGAACCTTTAACCATGAGATGATTAGGATTTGGAAATTGCCTTTGGAAAAATTGCTGCCCCTTAAAAAGGCTGCAGTGTTTCCTCCACACTTGGCTGGGTTATTACACTATCATTGTGGTTTTTAAACAGCGGTGTATCCGTTTCATGTTGTTTTCATGTATTTTTCCCTTATGTGAAATCCCAGGTTGTGTGAGACATTGCTTTATTCCTCCCGTCTCTTAATTTATGACATTTTGTATTAAGCAACATTGACGTGAAGGAGGATATATGAGTTAGCAGAGTAAGGATATCCTCAGTTCCTGAATGTCCAGAAGATTTTAATGAAAGTCCATGATCAATTCAAGGAAGGGTTTACTGGTTCATCCTTCATTAAAGGTTTTCCAATGGGGACCACTCTACAGGATACATGATTGAAATTCATTCCAAAGAATTGAGCTTTTTTTTTTTCATCCCTTAGTTTCCCTCATGGAAATCAATGCTTTCTCTCTGCAAGATGTTGGATCAAAAGTCATAAGGTACCATTGTTCAAAGGCATTTGTGGCTGCCTGTTAGGGGGATGGGCTGGAGTAAGCATTGCCCAAAAGTTTTTGGCAGAAAGTTCCTGATTATGACACTCAAAGAGACAGTCAGGAAGCAGAAAATCAAATATTAGAACAAAAAGCATTTAGTAAGTATTTACTATGACCCAAGCAGTGTCAGGAATATGAATTCAGCAATGAAATAGTCCCTGCCCTCGAGGAGTTAACTTTCAAATAAGTGGGATCACAAGTATAAGGGAGCAGTGGCCAGGGAGGGGGTATTATGGCCTAGAAAGTCACAGCAATGGTGAGTGCAACATTAGGTCCATCCACTGACATGCTCTTTCCAAAGGCAATGGTGGTATCAATTTGATTACAGTACTCCCAACGTAAGTTACCAGTTGTCAGACTGGAATATGACCAGAATGAGAGGAGGCCATATGGTTCTAGGTACAGGGTTGGGGAACCTGTGGCCTTGAGGCCACATGTGGCCCTCTAGGTCCTCAAGTATGGCCCTTTAACTGAATCCAAATTTCACAGAACAAATCCCCTTAATTAAAATATTTGTTCTGTAAAATTTGGACTCAGTCAAAAGGCCGCACCCAAGGACCTAGAAGGCCACAAGTGGCTTCAAGGCTGTAGATTCCCCACCCCTGTAGGGAGTATCAAATGTATTGGCTTAGCTATTCCCAGGCATGGCCTCAGGAGATCCAATTTGGAGGGTGGGGTGCAAGGTCCTTCATCATCTAAATTTCATCTTTTCTATCTCTGAAATTCAGCAAATATCTATTAAGTAGCTATTATGGGCAATGTACCTTCAGGAGGTACAAGATTAAATCAAATATTGTTGGACAAAGAACATAAAATCTACAGGAATGGTAAGGCATAGTACCAAGCCTTATTTCCCATGATTTTTGCCCATGTCTTCTCCCACTTGGAATGACTTCCTGTTCTAGGACACAGAAGGTTCTCCCCACAAGAGGTATTAAAGCAAAATATGGATGACAATTTCTTGGAGATATAGTCAGGATTTTTGTATGCTAGTGGTGGACTGGCTGGCCTCTGAAGACCCTTCCAACTCAAAAATTCTGTAAGTAAGCAAGAATGAGAGGTTATACCTTCACTCTATTCTGCCCTGCTCAGACTACATAGTGTATTATGGTTTATTGTGTTCAGTTCTTATGATTTACAAAAAAATAAAAATCTCTCCAGTTTCAGAGCCTAGGTTTATTTGCAGAAGGCTGTCCCTACTCTGGACCTGCCCCCTCCTGCCTAACACTCTCTCTTCCTGTTCTTTTCTGAAAACTTCCTTGCCTCATCCTTGTATAGCAGAAGCCTTGCCAGCCAATCTTCAGTTTTTCTCTGCCTGTGGGATAAGATGTGGAAAACCAGTCAGATGTACCTGAGAAAGAGACTCCTTTTTTTTTTCACCACCTCATCCCCTCCTCCCACCTATAAAATTTCCTCATCTGTAAAACAAAGGATTTGCATTAGATCACTCTGATGTCACTTACCATCCTAGATCTATAATCTTTTGATAGTTTGAACCCACCATTCTTCAGGACCATCACAAATGAGGCCCAGAAACATTCTTTCACCCAGCAACCAAGATCAGATTATATCCTTCCCTCTCCAGTGAATGAGATCTGCCTTACTCCCTCTCCCCGGAATGAATCATTAGAGACCTTAAGCCTTCCTTTGTGGGAGCTAAAATACTTAATTAAGGCCTGTTGTATTAATGGACCATCTGACTCATTTGTACTAACCTCAAACCTGCTGGAATAGACAGAAATGGTTGGGAACACACTTCAGGAAGGACATTGACAAGCTACTGTGTATGCACAAGAACACATCCTAATGGTCCCCCTCCTTCTGGTCTCTCCCCTCTCCCCCTCTACCACACAGCTGCCAAATTGAGATTTCTTAAAAACAGTTCTGACCATGTCACTTGCTTAATCAAAAACTTTCCCTGACTCCCTATTACCTCCAAGTTAAAATATAAGATCTTCAGCCCAGTATTTTTAGCCCTCCAAATTATAACTCCCATTTATTTTTCTAATCTCATTTCATGTTACTCCCTGTTCATGGACTCTCTGTTCCAGTCAAACTAGCTTGTTAGCTTTTTCCTTTATGCCTATCTCCCACCTCCCTGCCTTTGAACAGGTGGTCTCTCATGCCCAGAATGCACTCCTACCTAACTTCCACCTCTAAGAATTCCCTGCCTCCAGAGGATAGAGTGTTGAACCAAGAGTCAAGTTTAGATCAATACATTTATTAGACATTTACTTGCTATATGACTGCATAAGTCACTTAATCTCTGTTTCCTTAATTATAAAATGAGGATAATAGCAGCAGCTACCTTTCAGGATTGTTGTGAGGGTTAGATGAGATAATACTGTGAAAACAAAAATGCTTAATACAGGGCCTGGCACTCCATAGGCGCTTCTCCTTAGAATTCCTAGCTTCTTTCAAAGGATAATTCAGGTATTATCTTTTACATGAATCATTTCCTGATTTCCCCAGTTGTTAGTACTCTGTCTCTCTTGGAATTACTTTATATAACCTTGAATAGACTTTGTATTTATTTATCTGTGTATATTTTGTGCCCACTCCCCCCTCCCACCAAAAAGAACGTAAACTTGTCAAGAACTGAGACTGTTTCATGTATATTTGCATCCTCAGCATCTAACACTGTACCTTGTACATGGTAGGCATTCACTAAGTGTTTATTACGTTGGAAAAGACTGATCAAAAAATCAATAAATCAAACAGCAAATGAACAAATAAATGAACGGATAGATAAAAAAAAAAATAGAGAAAAGACCGACCAAGATATTGAAGGGACTCAAAAATAATGTAATATGCAAATTATTTGAAGGAGTCAAGGGATATTTAGCCTGGAGAAGACTTGTCCTAATTGATACACAAGATATCTGTGCCTTCATCTCTCATTGGCAGAAATGTTGAACGGAAGAGGACCAAAGACAGAACCCTCCGATAGACCGCTAAAAACCTAGTATGGTATTTTCATAATAATACTGAAATATTCTAATTTCTAATGCAATAATCTCAATAGATATAACCCACAGAAGCAAAAAGTTATTGCAGGAAGGAGATCCTCAACATCTTTCAGGAATATAAAGAGGTGAATAGAGCACTGGCCCTGGAGTCAAGAGGACCCAAGTTCAAATCTGGCCTCAGACACTTACCAATTGTATGATGCTGATTGTTTCCTTCCCCCCCCACACACACACACCCAAAAAAAGGAATATAAGGGGGTCTTGAAAGCAAAAAGTTTGAGAACTGTTGGTTTAAGGAATCCAAATTCTTCTTCATCTCCAGTCTTGCATTATTTCTATTTTTCAGATATTTCCAAAAGAAAATCAGCAGCCACTTTTGTAAGCTTTTCCAGAACCTTGGGATATGACTCATCTGAGCCAGATGACAAGTACTCCCCGAGTACAGCAAGCTGCTCCTCTCTCCCTCTCCACTTCTTTCAGATTTTAATTCCCTCTTAATTATTTTGTTCTGCACCAATCCATCTGAAGATCATTCCCCTTGGTAGAAAGAAGAGAAGAATGAGCCACATGAAACAGCCCTAACCCTCTTTGATATTTGCTGTTGACCCCAGTATGCTTTTTAAAAAAAAAGAGGCCATTTTCATTTTCCTTAATTTTAATTGCTAGCTTCAACTTATTCTGGAATTTATTATTCCTACTGTTAGACTTGGTGGCTATTTGATGTGCTAGATAAAAAAAAATGGTCTTGGAGTCAGAAAGATCTTGCTTCAAGTCTCATCTCTGACCCATATTGGCTCTGTGACTTTGGGCAAGTCACTCCACTTCAGAGCTGTAGGCAACTCTCTCAGATTCTTAAGTTTCAGAAAAGATAGCAGTTTGCACTAATAGAAGAAGTGTCTTCATTTGGGAGCTCCTTATATTAATTAAATAATAGGTCCAGTCTCTATCCCTAACGTTAGTCTTAAAAGAGCTGTGCCACTTTTTGCATTTAAACTCAATCAGGTGTGTGTGTATTTAATCTGAGTAGTTCAACGAGGTCCCTGGGTAGCCACATCAGTGTCTTTAGAGGGCAGCACTCCCTATTCTTTGCTGAAATCATCTGTGTTTATGACATCAAAATTTCTTTTTTGAGAGTCAATCTTCTTGAGCAGCTAGGTGGTACAGTGGATAGAGCACTGACCTTGGGGTCAGGAGGACCTGAGATCAAAGGTGGGCTCAGATACTTTCTAGCTGTGTACCCTGGGCAAGTCATTTAACCCTGATTGTCTCCAAAATTCCGTCTGTGGTTGCTAATTAGCCTTTCTTATGAACTCTTTCATTCCTCTTCTTTTACAGTCTAGGAACATACATCACACTATATCTATCATTCTCCTCCATTTTTATCATGAACTTTAAGATGGTATGGTCACTTCTACCGGAGTTTCCTGACAAATATATTTTGGCAAGAAGTTTCTCTTGTGGGTCAGAATTGGCTCCAAAATGATAATTCTGTTTGTCTCTATGCCTTATGAAGAAGAAAATAACCCATTATGCCCTTTCACCACAGCATTATTTGGTTTCTCCCTCCATTTTCCCTCTAGTTAATAAATTTCCTCACATGAATATATCTCCTAGATACATAATACTATTCCATGACTACTTTCATCTGCTTTGTTCCTTTTAAAGAAGGTATGCTATTTCATGGCCATTTTCTAGCCAAGATCCATAGACATCAAGGATCACTGATGCCTATGAAATTAAATTTACATCTTTTGTTAAAATCTCTAGTTCACTTTGCTTGTTATCCAAGCTTGGCAGATTTGTATTTAGAGATTGAAAAACAGTTACTAGTACCTGTCTCCCTGGATATTAACTCCTACAGATAAATTATCACTCCTCCCTACTGTTATTCATTGTACTATATTGTGCCTGCTCCTCTTTGTGGAATCTGACTCAACAGATATGTGTGGGCAGTTTTCTCCCTCCTCCTCCTCCATTTTCAGTTTAAAACCTTCTTAATCATAACCTCAAGTCTCTAGGCAAATCTATTGAGCACAACTGATATTTGTTTTAGTTAGTATTTAATGATATTTTTGTACCATACTTCCCCTTTCCAATGTCCTGGAATGCATCGCTATGTCTTGTCTATTATTTCTACTGCTAGTGACAAAGCTTTTGACAAAGTGTTGGATTATTAGAATACAAAATCTTCCACTATAATGCTCCCTTGTCTATTCTATCCACTGTGAAACAGTGTTATCTATATATTTTAAAGCTGCTGTAGAACCAGGATGCAATTATGAGTGGGGCCTGGGGAATTCTTGGACTTATTGGAGACGGTTCCAGCCAATAAAATAGTAAGATTTGGAGTATCTTAAAAAGTTAGAAAAAGGGGAACAGCTGTGTACCAAAGGCTGTAAAAAACAAAGCTGCTCACAGTTGTTAGCCCCTGGATCCATTTAAGAAGTATCAGAAGTAAGCCCTTGGCTGGTGATCCCAGAAGGCATGGGGGGAAAAAGTAGCTCCTAGTTAAAGGTAGCACTTCTGAGAGAGAGGGAGAGAAACAGACAGACAGAGAAAGAGAAAGAGAGAGACAGAGACAGAGAGAGGGAGAGAGGGAGAGAGCGCTTGGGACCCTCAATGATTTATGCATAAATGGAGAGAAAGAGAAATTAGTCTGTTTGGACACAGGAAAAATAAGGCAGTTCCTGAGATCTCTGAAATTCAAGTGGTGAGTGAGAGTACACCAGGAAGTTGGGCTATTTTTGTGTCCTAGGGTCTCTTTTACAAAGTGATACTAATTTCGAAGGGACAAAGGTCTGGGTGAGGGATGGGTGGAGCTAGATTAAGAATGACCAATCCAATTCTACATCTGAATTTCAGGGTTGTGGTAATGTTTAAGACTTCTGTTGAAAACAAGAACCAAGAATAGCATGAAACTGTGTTCTCATGTGATGAAAAGTTCATTGAAAAAAGATGAGAAACATCAATCCCACCTTTACTCTGACAGGAAAACTGTATTGCTAGACAGATGCCGTAAAGGTCAATAGCAACCATACACAGAAAAAGCTGCTACCACCTAATATTCCTGGTAGTCAAACTGTTAGCAAAATGGTTTATCAGTCACGTTCAGCTAGATTTACATCTCATTTTTTTCCCAACTCTGTGGGAATTTTCCACATAATTCTTTTAAAATGGAACAATCTAAGACCCACATGAGGGATAGTCAGGCAACAGCAGTACCACTAATGCAATTGACCATATCATGTCCAAAAAAATGGATTCTGAAGAACACAGGCTACTCCCATAACTATCATCCTATAACTGACCCACAGAGAATACCGATAACCCAAGGATAAAAATAGCCTGTGATGATTGGCTAAAGCTATAGACACTGGTTATCAGCCCTGCCACAAACTAGTTGTGTGATTTTTAAGCAAGGCAGAGGATTTTTTAGATGGAAGGCATGTTATAAATCTGTCTAATCTAATCCCCTCCTTTGAAAAAGGAGGGATATGAGGCCAGATAGGTAAAGTTGTGTTGCCCAAGGTTGCAGAGTTAAGTGATAGATCCAGGTCTTAAACCCATGCTTCCTGACTTCAAGTCTCCTGCTTTTCTGACACATCATACTATATATAATTATCTGACCCAAGTCTTAATGTCTTTATCTATCAAATGAGAATGACAATAATAAATCCCTGGCCTACCTTGTTCATAGACACATTCAATGTTAGTCAGCAAGAAAAACGTGTATAAAATTCAATCCAATGTAATTCAACATTCATTAATGCCTGCTTGTACAGAGAACTTGGCACTATAGAAATATGATGGTTATTTTGTTTTCAAATCAAGTAGCATCATTTTTTTATAATCAACAAAGAACCAGGAATTAGATTGTGGAAGATCTAATATACATTAGGCCTAAGGACAGGCCTAGGAAGAAGGAGCATTTAAGAGGAAGAAATCAGACACAATCTTTATTTTTAACCAGTAAAGTCTTTTTGGAAATAGCTGTTCACCTATTTAATTGGAATGAGTATGTCTCTGCCAGTTGAATAGAAAAGACTGCCGATTTTATTCATTAGCTACTTAACTTTGGAGGACTTCAGAGTGGCATAGATAGGTAAATAGAGAATCTGGGGCTTGATAAATGTTTATCTCTTATCCACAATGTTGTGTGAAGGACTTGATGAGAATGGAGATCAGTCAAGCACTTCAGTTAATCCTCAACCGAGCTCAAATAAAATACTGAATCTGTAGCCAAGGGACATGAGTTAAAATTGCAATTCCATTGCCAGCTAGCTCAGTGAATTTGGGCAAGTCCTTTAAGCTCTTGGGGTCTCAGTTTTCTCATCTATAGTGGAGATAAAACAGGGTTGTTGAAAGAGAATAAAATGAGAGAACACATCCAGAGAGCTCTGTAAATTTTAAAGTGCTACATGAAGCTGAGCTGTTATTAGTAGACCATGGTGATGAGCTGAGATCCTGGCAGTCCACTGGCATCCCAAACCCAATCCCTTTGTTGGCGCTTGGGAATCAAAAGTTGGGCACAGTTTACTGGGATAGATTGGGTAGATTTAGGAACTTCATATTTTAGCCCTTGAATCCTTCTTCCTCGGTCTCCTGCAGTCTTTCATTTCTCCAGTTTTAGGAAACTTTGTCTTCACAGGCTTTTATGTTGCTGTAAATAGGAGGTGATCAACAAATATTTATTAAGTAATTGAATCAATGAATGCATCCCCATCTGTACCTACCATATGTAGTGTATTAACCTCAAAGTCATTTGGAAATTTGCTAAGCCCAGTTTGCTCCCTGTAAGAATACATCTTCACACACCTGGAGCTGGGGCAGGGAGAGCCCACATGGCCTCTTTCCTAGGCTAAGTGACAGTGTTTAACCCCTAACCTAATATAAAACTAATGCCTTCCCTAAGTGACTCAATGAATTCCTCCAAATTTTCATGTAAGAAGTAGACATCTGGCTATCCAAGGGCACACATTCTAGCATGTTCTTGGATCATCTCCAAATGGAGCTGAATGATACCAAGACAACATGGACTTCCGCAACTTTTGTTATTGTTCAATCTTTGTGACCCTATTGACCATAACACACCAGGCCTTTCTATCCTCCACTATCTTGTTTCCATGACACTATCAATCCATCTCATCCTCTTCAATCCCCTTCTCCTTTGGTCTTCAATTTTTCCCAATAGTGGGGGCTTTTCCAAGGAGTCCCTTCTTCTCATTAAGTAGCCAAAATATTTAAGCTTCAGCTTCAGCATCTGACCTTTCTGAGAATAACCTGAATCATTTAAATATTGACTAATTTGATCTCCTTGTTGTCCAAGGGTATCTCAAAAGTTCTCTCCAGGACCACAATTCAAAAGTATTAATTCTGCTGTGTTCAGCACAACTGTGCATTGCTACTGGAAAAACTATAGCTTTGTTAACTACCAAGGCTTTATGCCTCCAATGAGTCATAATCTTCTGTCCTTAAAGAAAAGAAAGGGAATCTAGTGTTGCATTGGCATCAGCCTCAGGAAAGAATAGATAACCCAGACAGAGGCAGAGAAAAAGAGACTCTAGGCTCCCCAGGAGCATTCTAAATGTCCCTCTCCTCCATACACACACACACACACACACACACACACACACACACACATACACATATCCACAACCACTGAGAGCTGAAAGGCTTTGTTCTCTAACCATGGGAGCAGCAAAGCCTCTGGCTTTGAAATCAGGACCACTGGGAGATCCCCTCCTTCCTAGATAGGGGGATGGGGGAAGGAAAGGCTACAGTAACGCTAAGGAGGGTGGTGCATGGTTCTTTGGCCACTTCGTGTGGGTCCTATAGTGGCAACCACACTGGCACACCCAGGATGGCTGCTAGCACAAGTTCTTAGATCTGCTTTACTGGAAAGACAGCTATTTAAGGGGTCAGCAAACTTTTTAAATTACATTCACTAGCTCAGGGGAAAAGTCAGCACCCCGAACTTCGAAGAAAATATAAGCAGAGAAACAAAGACCAACAGACAGGGCTTCTAATTGTCTGAGAAATTAGCACAGATCAACAGACAGATCCAACTGTATGACCAAGGGAATACATACATAGTTACCAGAGAAAGAAGCAGTACATCTAGGTTTTTTAAAGTCAAGAGACTCCTTAACAGCTACCCAGAGTCTCATCTAGTCAAATCACAGAACACTCTTCCAATGAGTGAGCTCCAAATAAAATGCTGACCTCAGAGTATATGTACCCTTTTTAGAGCCAGAAAGCATCACAACCCTTATTATTCAGTGCCTAATTAGAAATTAGTAAAAAGTGTGAAAGCCTTCCTAAAAGCAAGCTTCCCTTAAGCAAGCTTCCCTTAATGGGCTCCACCTGAGGCCTATTAATTAGGGGAAAGGGGAGGAAGACCTTAAATCCCATTAACATTACAGTGCCCAACTAAGAGCAGGTTGGGGGAGGTTTTCAGAACCCCTTCCAACTCTTTATGATCCTATGATTTGGATGTGTTTATTACAATTCTTTAGACAAACTTTAAATTTACCATTTTAATATAACCAATTTGTAAATTAATTATAACATATCCTTTATGATAACAGATCCCATTTTGGATATAATAGGATCATTGCCTGTCTAACCTTAAGATGTTAACACATTAACAGTACTGTGTCTATCTCATGTTCTGTACCCAAGAATATGATTTGGACTAAGCTCAGTCCTGGGGAGCTTGGTCTGTACTAAGAAAGATTAGACCTCCTTTTTCACACTCCTTGGCTCATTAAGTCTCCCTCTCCAGAGCCCCTGAGGTGATTCAGATTGTAATCTCATTGAGGGCAGGATCTGTCTTATGCATTTTTTTTGTATTGCAAATGTTTACCATAATGCCTGGCACATAGGAGGTACTTTATAAATGCTTCTTGGTTGATTGATTTTACATATGGCTCTTGTCTCTCACAAAAAGGAGGGAATAAAAAAGATACTCATGTGAATCAAGTATAAGGACAGGTGATTTATTGCGACATTCAGAAGGAATACTAAACATAGGACTTGGACAAGTACACGTTTGACAAAAACAAATTCAGTAACCTACTCTATAACTACTACTACCACCTCCTTCAAGGACAATAATTAAGCCTTATCAGAACATACTGTTTGTAGCCACTTTACAATTTACCACAGTGATGATCCACATAACTCCTAGTATACACCTACTGGTAAACAACTGGGCTTGGGACAATCCTCTTGCTGGAGGCCATCTCCAGTGCAAGGAGCTCATTACTATCACTGCCATGACCATCTGCTCCTTTCATTGGACCTCTCAAACTAACCCCAATTCCACCTCTCAACACTCCCTGAGAATGACCCACTGGCAGAGCTGGGATTCAAACCCAACACCGCTGACTTCCAATACTATCAGTCTTTTGACTATGCCAAGATGGCATAAAGCAGATATAAAACATACGGGTCACCTGGCTGCATACAACCCACGACACTTCCAAGTGCTTCTTTTTTTTTTTTTGCATTTTTTTTTTTGGAGGGCAATTGGGGTTAAGTAACTTGCCCAAGGTAGTTTTTTTGTGTGGGTGTTAAGTGTCTGAGGCCCAAACCGAACTCAGGACCTCCTGACTCAGGGGCCAGCAGCTTTACTCACTTCGCTACCTAGCCACCCCTCCAAGTGCTTCTTGAATCAGATTAAATTAATAATTGGAAAATATTTTTTAAAAATAAAAAGAAAAGAAAATATAGATAAGTTTGTGATTCTCTAAATCAATATTACACCTGCAGGGACCTTTTATATATAGGGCTTACTGGCCCCCATTTCTATTTGAGATGGATATCACTGTTGTAGAGGATTTTTTTTTTCTGCTCGGACATAGTATTTGAGGTCCCTGAGACCAACTCTGAAATTCTAGGATTCAGCAAAAAAACTTGTTTGATCGTTAAGGGCATTTCATCTCTATTGCCCACCCTCTTCCAACTCAGCCTAGCAATTGTTAGGTTTGGCCCATTGCTAGGCCCTAATTGTCAGAAGTGACTTCATGTTTGACGACTGATTGACCCATTTATGTTACCAGAAAGTTCCTGAGCACCCAATAACCATTTTGGTCAGCTACAATTTGACAAGGAGTTCAGGATTAGCAAAATAGCAAAATTAATAGCCAAACTAATCTAATCCAGGCCTGCAAGGTTAGCAAACTCTTAATCACAGTGTCCTTGCAGCTGATAAAGGGGAATTGCAGTCCAGACCACACACGGATAAACTGTCTTAAGGTCCCCCTCTTTTCTATCCCTACGAATCTGCCCAGCATCAGCAATCACACAGAAGAGCAGAAATTCAGAGAGCCGGTGTCTTCATCAGGGTACATATTACCCATAGTACACCTGTGCACCCACAGGGACTGTAAAGCTAGGAAGCCTCACGTTCATGCCTGTAATATACCACTTGACTCATGATCCTTTGGGTGCCTCTGTTCTTCCTCAGCACCTAACTCACAGTTCTCGCACAGTAGTCAATTAAGTTAGTAAAGCCAGAGGAGTAGAGAAAGTGAGGCAGTAACACGCTCCTACCCTAGCCTCCCTCAGGCTCTAAGGGAAGGAGGGGGGTGGGGAGTGACTTTTGATATTTCACTTGGGATCATTAGTTTAAAAATTTATGAGATACAATCTATATAGTCTGGAAGAAAAAGAACTGGTTGGAAATCATGGGGAACCCATCAATTATTTTGGACCAAATGAAAGGTTCACCAAAAGTTGTATAATCTTGAAAAGAATGTCAAGCTGCTCCAAAGATAGCAAGTGTTTTATTTTGTTGTTTTGTGTATTTAAGCCAAGAAGTTCCCAAGTCAAACTTGGAATCCTCTGCAGGGCTGACATTTCAGAGCTTGAGCTCTTGGTGACTGCCATTATTCACTAAATAGGTGAAGGGCAGTCCTCCTGAATCTTCCCACAAAGGGAGGCCGTTAATTACTTACCAGGGATGATCAAAGTGATTCAAATCCAACAGCACAACAAAGAATACTAAAACTTCCCATAAAAGTTTCTTACCTCTCAGGATAAAATATACCACCATCATTCTATTCTGGGAGGCAATTTTCATCTTCCTCTCTTAATCACCTTCCCTGCCCTCAGGAATTGTTCCTGTTTGCCTGATACACTAGATCAAAGAGAGAGGCAATAATACCTGCCTGCCACTGCCAAGTTCCCTCTCTGATTTACATGATTCATCCAGCTCAGAAAAGCAGAACTTGCCAAACATCAACTCATCTGGAACTGTTTTGTTCTATTTGTTATTAATAAATAATCAAAAGGCATTATCCTAAAAACAAAAACAAAATCTGGAAGAGACTCATTTAAAAATAAGTCAAGAGGAGGGAGGACCAAGAAAATCTGGATAGCCATGCATCTCTAAGTCCCAGGCCCTTTAGATCCAAAGCCTCAGAAGTGCCTTTTGAACAGCTTATCCTCAAGCGTCCCTTAGTCATATCAGAGTGAAATAAACTCAAGAGTAAAAGATGACTAAACATAATGAATTTGGCAATCATGCACACCATGGAGACAACTCCCTTTTCACGGAGTCTTAGAATTAGAAGATATCAAAGAAGACACGAAATCCAATCCATTTGGAAATAGTAACCTCTCTGCCCGACATGCACAGTGCAGAAGAAAGGACATTGGATTTGGAATCATAGGACTGGAATTTCAGTCCTAGCTCTGACGCTTAATCTATGTGAGATCTTAATAATTCACTTAACCTCTCTGGGCCTCAATTTCTTCATCTGAAAAATGAGAGTTCAATTAAATGACCTCTAAATTGTTTATAACCTCACATCAATAAATCAACAAGTATTTACTAATCACTTTATGTTCCAACCACTGGAAATACCTAGACAAAAATGTAAACGTCCCTGCCTTCCAGGAGCTTATATTTTGTAAGAGAAGAAAAGTCTATGGTCCTGTGATACCCAACAAGTAGTCATACAGGTTCTAATTGAAGATTGCCAATGATAACTACTTCCCTAAAGAGCCCTAAAAATTGATACTTTTAAGATAATAGAACTTTAATCCTGAGGAAGTTTTTACTTTCAAGAGAAATATGCTTATTTACAACCTTCTCTCTATCCCCTTCCATTCTTGTTCCTTCTTATGTAGACTCAGTCTTTCTCATAATTCCCTCAGGCTATCAGTCCACCTGGCTTAATAAAACCAATAGAAAATATTCCTCCAGTGGGTAATTTTCTCCTGGAGGAATTGGTTAATTATTTACCAAGGATCACCAAAGTGAGTCAAATTCAGCTGCTGCAAGTTTATCAGGGGTCCTCCCCTCCTCAGCATGTCCAGTAACCTGGACCCAGGTCAACACATAGAAACTTGGTCCTCCCAGTCATGTGGAGTGTCTCATGGTGAATTGCATGGACTATTTCTAACTTGATCCTGGAAAATCAGATAGGAAAAAGCTATTTGCCCCTCTCTGCTGTGTGATCTCCATGAGACCCTAAGTTTGATATATGTGGTAACTAAGCAACGCTACTTTTTCTCTTTCGAGTTGTTTTCCTCCTAGTCTTAGGTGAATGAGTAACCTCCACATGAACATGCCCAGGCTTGGAAGCAACCTTGTGAGTTCAAAAGGTCTGAAGGTCCTCAAACTCATGAAAGGGATGCCTGAAAGCAGGGGAAATGTCTGTATTAGAAAGTGTGGCTATTGACAAGAGGATTGCCAAACCTGTCTGTTCTCTCAGCAGACGGGGTTTAGAAACCGTTGGATATGGCAATGCCGAGGGGAAATGTAACTTGACTAATTGGCAATCTTGTAAAACTATTCTGATGAGTCTTAAATATTAGCTTCCCAGCCAACGGCAACCACAGTTTTAAATTGTTACTGAATCCTGTTAGTCTTCTTAAGTCTGTTAATGTGCTATGTTATTTTTTATATTTAGTATTCTTTTTTGTGTGTAGTAATAAATTACATGTCCCAAGATTGATTTGTATTGTGCATATTTTATTTCCACATTTTTGAAATCCTTTATCTTGGTGAGCCATATTCAATTTATAATTAAAGCAATATGCCAGGGTGAGAGTTTGTTAACAAGCCAAAGAATGCAAGGAAAGGGAACCCCTTCTTACCAGGGGCAGGATCCTTAGAACTGAACTCAATCTTACTTTATGGCTGGGTACAGAATGAGGGGTGGGAGAGTGACCCAACTACTGTGGGCTTGGTCAAGTGGTCTCCTAATGCCAGACAAGGATAGTACAGTGATATACTCTCTCTAGGTGAATTTAGGGGCCTCACATTCAGAGGGACCAAGAAGAAATGGAGAGATATACAATAGGCATAAGCAGGCTACAAATAAGTAAATGTGCATAAATGGCATAAAAGACATCATCAGAAGAATGTATGGCAAAAAAAAAAAAGATGCCATTCACATAACAAGAGTAAAAGATAGATGACCTTGTGTACCATTAGTATACACAATGTCAAGATAACATAAGCAGGAAAGACCTTTGTAGAAAAAATATTGGTTAGATCCCAAGTGGTGTATTTTGGGGCAGATGTTGGCAAGATTCACAAAAGATAGGCTGCCATGCCATTGGAGAATTTCAATTTGCAGTACTGTGGAGGTTGCTGGGACCACCAATTGACTGTAGTATTTGAGTCTTGAGAAGGATCAAAGAATTGTCATCACTAGTCTAGATAAATGATGTGAGGATTAAATGGAAACTGGCAAAACCAAACCACAGATAGCTATGTTTGGAGGATGGACTACCCCAGAGCAGGTGTGATAGTAATGGCAATTAAAGATTCCCCTGTATTGGCTTGGTTTTCAAATTGATTGTGTTAAAACCCAGAGCTTGTTAATCCCACCTGTGGGATGGGCTTGTTGATGTGAAAAGAAAGTCCTGAATTGGGAGGAGCTGGTGACGTAGATTTGGAGACACAAGAGAGAGGCGGAAGATCTTTTTTGGTAGCAGCACCTCGTGGAGAGGGAGAGACTAAGAGAATTGCTGGTGGCCGCTTTGAATTGCCCTGGACTTTTGAGACCTGCCCCCTGAGCTGCCAAGGACTGAGGAGACATGGCTGTTTTGCTGGTACTTTGTCTGTCTGTTTTGATGTTATTTTGCCAGATTTGTCCACTGGTGAAAGACTGTCCTTTTGTTGAAGAAGTCCTGGAACCTGGCTGTCCGCTAAGAAGGCCTACGACTGTCCTGCAGACAGAGAGTGAATACTGTCCACTGGTGAGGGACAGTACTGTTGTTGCAGGGGTCTGGAGACTGTCCTGCAGACAGAATGAATACTGTCCACTGGTGAGGGACAGTACTGTTGTTGCAGGGGTCTGGGAGCCTTTCTGTTGGTTCAGAAGCCCTGAAGAAGGATTTTCTTGTTGTATGTTTACAGAAATCCTGGGAGAGGGCTTTGCTAATGTGTTCAGGGGTTCTAGGGCTGTTCTACAGACAAAGGATAAATTCATGAAGGGACTGGCAATGTATCTTATGGCCTTGCTAAGCCTTGTCTCTCCAGGAACTAAGATTGCTGAGAACTTGCCTCCTGTCAAGATGAAGAAAAGACCTCCATTTGGGTATTAAGTGCTGTGTTTAAACTTGATGTAACTCTGGGGTAGATTCAATTGTGATCCAGGAGGTGGGGAACTTTTGACCTTATTGTGCTCTGTGATTGACAAATGAAGGTACTTTACCTATGTTTGGAAACTAATCTCCATTTGAGAAGAGGGGTTTTGTGGTGGACTTAATTAAGGTATAGCCTAGGGGTGGAGTAGTATTTAGAACAGGGACTTTGTAATTGATTGAATAATTGGAAGATCCTGGGGTGGGGTAGTACTTGGAGATTATTTAATCACACTTAGTAAATGCTGTATTTTGAATGATGTCATGTTTTGATCTTCTCTGTTCTTGGTTTGTCACTGAATAAAATAGAGAGCACCTATGCTGGTATTTTGAACCTGGGAAGTTGCCTTTGCTTGATATTACATTACAGCAGGGCAGGTAAGTCAAGTCAGGCAAGGCACAGGGTTGAGAATTAGGAGGAAGCTAAGCTAGGTCCAACATGATATGATAAAAAGAGAGCTGGATTTGGAGTCAGAATGCGGATTTAGATCCTTACTCTATCATTTACTTACTGAATGACCTTAGACAAGTCACTTTATTTCTGTATACTTCAGTTTCCTCATCTATAAAATTAGAGAATTGATACTCTTCCAGGTCTGAGCCCCATGAGTATCAAGGGTGTGAGGCAGAAGGCAAAAAGATGAATTATATGAACGGATGTGAAGGGAACAGAACAGAACCAGAACATTATACACAGTAACAGTACTGTACAATGATCAATTGGAAATGACTTAGCTCTGCTTAGCAATACAATGATCCAAGACAATTCCAAGGAACTCATGGTGAAAAATGCCATCCACCTCCAGAGAAAGAACTGATGGAGTCTGAATGCATATCACAGCATACTATTTTCTATTTTATTTTTTTAATGGGATTTTTTTCTTTTTTGGTCTCTTTCTTCTTTCACAACATGACTAATATGGAAATATATTTTATATGATTGTACCTATATAACTTATATCAAATTTCTTACATCTTAAGGGGAAGGTAAATGGAAGGAAAGGAGGGAGAAAATCTGTAATTAAACTTTTTTTTAAATGAATGTTAAAATTCATCTTTACAAATAATTAGAAAAATAAAACAGAAAAAGAGAAAGCAAAAAGGTAATAGCTCCCCATCACTGCAATCTAGCAGTGGATAGCAGGTAAGCATCTTAGCACAAAAACGTGGTAAAAATAAAATCTGGCAGCAGGTACTAGGTGCAGGTCCAGACAAGGGATCATATAAGGGAAGTCTGGCAGCAGGTAGAAGGGACCCAGTCACAGAGACTGGTTTGGGGACAGGGTGCTAGCTCATGAAAAGACCAGCAGGATCAAAATCTAAAGGAACCAGGGGACAAGTAACACAGAGAGAGCCTTAAGCACAAACCAAGCCTAGTTTCTGGACATGGGGTAGGAGATGATGGGTTTAGTCACCAGAGCCAAGGAAAAGCCCCGCTGACCAGAGTCAGGGCATAAAAGAAAAGCAGTACCAGTAATGAAACTCATCAAAGTTGAGTCATCAGATCTGTGGATCTAGGAAACATTTCCCCGGCCTAGAAGCCAGGCTCTCCCAAGATCCTGAAGTGATGTTAAGCATATCTGTGGTGAAGTGGCTTTGGAAACTACAGTTATCCCTTTCATGTTGCAACTTTCCCCATTGAGGGTTTCAATATGTCATGGATCAGTATAGGAAGTTAAATGGGAATTTGGGGGGAGTTTTGTGGAAGCCACCAGTGATATGTGAAGGCCATCAAATGACACAGAAAAAGTTTAGAAAGTCAGAAATGCATAAAATATATGTATAGTATTATATGATATCAACATATTTTATTTTTTAATACCATAAATATATATACAGTTAAAGTAAGTAACCCAAAATTTTACAATTTGTTCTTCTCTTTCCCCTCTTTCTCCTTCCATGATTTGTTGTTATTTAGTGGTTTCTGTCATGTCCAACTCTTCACACCCCCATTTGGGGTTTTCTTAGCAAAGACACTGGAACACTTTGCCATTTCCTTTCTGTAGCTCATTTTACAGATGAGGAAACTGAGACAAATAGGGTTAAGTGACTTGCCCAGGGTCACACAGCTAGTAAGTGTCTAAGGCCGGATTTAAACTCAGGAAGATGAGCCTTCCTGATTACAAGCCCAGTGCTCTATACGTTGTGCCATCTAGCTTCCCATACTTAAAAGAAATATTTTACACTGTATATTTTAATCACAATAGGTGGTGATAGTGGCATGTGGCAAGGTAGCCAGGGCAGCTTTACTTTGTAGGTACAGAGAACCTGGGTTCGAATCCCAACCTTATATGATCTTACACAAACCATTTAGCCTACATGGCAGCATGCTAGGCACAGGGTCAGGAAGACTTGAGTTCAAATCCAGCCTCAGATAGTTACTAGTTATGTGACCCTGAGCAAGCCACTTAACAGCTATTTGCCTCGGTTTCCTCATCTGTAAAGTGGGGGTAATAATAGAACCTACCTCTCAGGATTGTTGTAAAGATAGAATGAGATAATATTTGTAAAAACGCTCAGCACAATGCCTAGCACATACAGCATGTTATAGATGTTAGGGTTTTCATCTCATTGTAACTCTGGAAACGCTCCTCACACATGGATCCCCTAATTATGAGTCAGTAAATAGTATCCACTAGGGGCAGCCAGGTAGCACAGCGAGTAAGAGCACTGGCTCCAGTGTTGAGAAGACCTGGAGATCAAATCCCAGGCTCAGATACTTAGCACCCACCCAGAAACACCTGGCCGTGTAACCTTGAGCAAGTTACTTAACTCCAATTGCTTTAAAAAAAAAAATAGTATCCACTCCACACCATAGCTAATAACCCTCTTCCAACGGTTTTAACAATTAGAAGATAATTAAAAGAAAAATGCATTTAATTAAACAGCGTAGTAAATTAATTGACAAGATCAAGCCCTGTTATCCCCACCACCCCATATACACACACAGGGTCATGCTCTTTCACAGGTTACCACATAATCCATAGGAAAAGGTGAACCTGTAATGAGTGAACATGGAGATGAGCCAGGACAAGTCACACATCCAATGCTGCTGCTTGACCCCCCTGCAGAGCTTCTGATGTACTCAAGGGAAGCCATTGGGAAAGTCACTTTCTCCATTGAACTAAAACCCTCTGGTAATGGGTTGTTGCTGCTTTGCTGTTTTCTACTGGGCTCAGCACCTACCTCACCAGGTTGTTGTGAAAATCAAATGAGATAAAACATTTAAATGTAAAGCATTTAATGCAATGCCCAGGGCATAATACATAATAAATAGATTGTTCCCATTTCTTTTTTTCCCTCTCTCCTGCCATCTGCTGATTTTCCATTGCTATTGCCCACAAGGTAGGGTGTATGGGGGGGGGGGGGGGGGGGGGGATCTATCGACTCTTGAGGTCATAGCCCCAAGGGCTAGTTCATCTTTTTTATAGCTGGTCCACAGCAGGTCACACCCAGTCAGCTAGCTAGAGAAACCCTGAGGCATTTATGTCTTTATTTTTGAACTGACCCCTTTTTCTCTCTCTACTGTTACTTCTTGACCCTAGTTAATTATCTCACTTGGGCTTAGAAAATTCCTTTCAACTCCTTTCCATTCCCATCATGCCAATCATAGTACATGAAAATCTCTCAGAGAAAAAAAAGGCTGAAAGAATCTGGGTAGAGCTGACTGTCCTGTTTCCCTCCCAGTAAGAAAGTCCTTCCCACATGTTAAATGAGGAGGAAGGTCAAAGTGGTGATTTAGGACCCTTCTAATTCTAAATCCTATTATCCTGACACTTCCACATCTGTCTGTAATAAAGTTATCATATCTCTTCTCTGTAAACCAACTTGCAGCCACTCATAAAGACCAAGCAAAGATTTAGATCATCCCCCCAGATGAGTCAATGTACTACGTGTGTGATATGTATTATCATTGCTCCAAATCTAGGACACCCTGAAATCCTCACTTGGAGTGCCCTGAAGATTCCCCCATGCCTGTTGGTACAATTTCTCCCTAAGTCTGCAGGCTTCTGGGAATCTGAGCTCTCAGGATGACCTCAGGACACACTAGAAACCTGCCTATTAGAGCTTGAGTTTGGAAGCAATGGTTTGCTTGAATATAAAAACGCAAAAAAAATATTAACAGACTGAGGCTGTGTTACCAGATGGAAATTAATCCTAGGTTTTGATCAGAATCAAGGATTTGCCTTAATGTTTCCTTTGTTTTGAATTACAAGAAGACAACTGTGTTATGCAAAACCATGATCAAACATCTCTGAAGGCTGGGCAGATGTACATGAGCAGAATTTAGTGTTAGAATTAAAATTTACAATCAAGTTAATTTGACATACATTTGTTATGCATTATCATTGTTCTAGGTGACAGAGACACTCCACAGTTCACATGAAATTAGTATTTGTTGTTGTTCAGTCATTTCAGTCATGTCTGATTCTCAGTGGCCCCATTCGGGGTTCTCTTGGCAAAGATACTGGAGTGCTTTGTAATTTCCTTCTCCAGCTCATTTTACAGGTGAGGTAACTGAGCCAAACAGGATTAAATGACTTGCCCAGGGTCACAGCTAGTAAGTGTCTGAGGCCAGATTTGAGCTCATGAGATGAGTATTCCTGACTCCAGGCCAGGCACTCTATACACTACCACCTAAGGGGGTCTTGAAATTAGTATTATTTTTGTACAACAGAACCACATTTTTACAACTTTTTTTCTCTTCTGTAAGTTATTTTTTTCTTCCTTATCTGAATCATTTGTAACAAGGGGGAATGGAATGGAATAAGCATTTATATGGTAACGACTGTGTGCCTACCTAGCACTGTGCTAAATGCTTTACAAAAGTTATCATATTTAATCCATACAACAACCCTGCAAGTGTGTGGTATTATTCCCATTTTACAGTTGAGCAATCTGAGGCAAAAAGAGGTTAACTAGTTTGCCCAGGGTCACACAAGTAGCAATGCCTGAGGCTGAATCTGAACTCAGGGCTTCTGACTCCAGGCCCAGTGCTCTCTCCACTGGGCCATCTTGCTGCTTGGCCCACCATTTTTTTTTCATTTATGCTTTGTGTCATTTCTCTCATTAGATTTTTGTTTATAATTAGATTTATTTTTACATATTCACACTTAACATTCATATTCATAAAAAGACCAGGGCCCTTAATTTTATTCATGCTCAACAGCTGGAGTTTCTTTATAATGTACATGATCATGACTACAAACTGGTAGGTCAGCAAGTGTGTATGAATGATTTTAAGAAGTATCTCAGTCTTGTTTATTCATTAAAGAGTCAGCAGTCCCACCTTCATGGACTGGGCTGTCACACCTTCACCTCAATGAGAAAGGGAATACCACAGAAAGACCTGAGTTCAAATCTTGTTCAGACACTTAATAGCTGTGGGACCCTGGGAAAGTCACTTAAGCTCTGTTTGCCTTAGTTTCCTCAGCTGTAAAAATAATAGCACCTACCTCCTAGGGTTATTGTGAGGATTGAATGAGATAAGAGTCATAAATCACTTAGCAGACATCATGTGTTAGTAATTATCAATGTCATGGTGATTATCATCCTGAATCTCTTTTGAAGAAGTCATATTTTTTTCTTTTGAATGCACTTCCCATAGTAAACCTGCTTGTGAATTTTCACTACTTTCACCATATTGATAAATAACTTTTCTTTCAATAGATGGACTTTTATTTTACATGAATGCAAAAGACCAGGCCTTAAAAGACAGCTTTGCCACTTACTCGTTGTGGAACCCTGAGCAAGTCAATTGGCTTCTAAGGAAGAGAGAGTGTGCTGAAATCAGCTCTTTCTGGTTCTGGAGAGGTGATTGTTAAATGTTTAGTGTGAGCATTTACATCTCTGCAAATGCTACAAATTAAGGCTTGATTTCTTGTTTTGTTGACTGCCCAGACTTAATAAAGTAAGAAATGGAATGTTAATAATGCAGATTAAAGGGGCAGCTAGGTGGCATGGTGAATAGAGCGCTGGCCCTGGAGTCAGGAGGTCCTGAGATCAAATTTGAGGCCTCAGACACTTAACACACAAAAAAAAATTAGCCATGTGACCTCAGGCAAGTCACTTAACCCCAATTGCCCTACATTCCCCCTCCCCCCAAAAAATAAAGAAATAAAAGAAAAAGAAAAAAAGTTATTAAAAAAAACTAACCACTATTTAAAAAAAATAATGCAGATTAAACATAAAAGTGTGTCTAGCTTTTTTTGAGAGCCAATTGTTAAACATTTATGAAACACATCCCTGCTTCTAAGACTCAGTTTCAAATTCCTACTCCACATAATTGTTGTAAGAATCAAACAAGGTAACAAATATAAATTGTTGCATATATATCACCTATTTGGATGGGGATTTGTCTTGTTTGTAACTTTGGGGGGTGGCAATAACGTTTGGCATTATTTCTCCCTTATTATATTGAAATTGAAAGACTCTTAAAAATGCCTGGAGCTTTTGACAAAGTCCTGATTAGAACAAGAATGTTTTTATATTTCAGTTAGAATTTTTAAGCAGCCAAAACTGACTTCACACACACACACACACACACACACACACACACACACATACACACACTCAACAAGGGAGATTTGGAGGATTCTCTTTGGGAGGCACAAGGAAACAGGGAATAAAAGGAAGTAAGAAAGGCAGTTCAAGCCACAGTTTTCTGTAGAGACACAGATGGGGGATGGGGGGGAGGAGAAGGAAGGGGAGGTGGGACTGAACTCAGCAGGTGTCACTGGCCCAGGCCAGGGGAAACAGATCCCTGTCCTGGAGATTTGCCACTTGCCTAAGTCCCAGCTTAGCTCTTCAGCAGGGCTCAGGCTAGTACTTGTACCATGGCATCAGGCCAACCAGGCCTCTGGCCAGGGCAAAGCCAGCAGCAACGGCATCACCGTGAAAAGCTGGAAGTCCTCTTTGGTTTTCCCTGAAACTCTTTTCAAATTAGGCCATCAGAATATCATATACAATAAAACTATTCCTCAGGATAAATTACAGAGTCTGTATTATAACAACGACTATGCTTTTAAAAATTCTTTCTTTTCCATTTTTTCCTATCCCAAAGTTAAATGCTAAATAAAATGGCATGTCTGTATTCCTTGCAGAGCAGAAGTTTTTACTTGAAACCACAAATCTCTATGTTGTGTTGCTCGCTCTTCTGTTTAAGCACATAATAAGTCATATGCTTTATTTTATCATATACTACATTTTATTAATTTAAATATGTGGTAAATTGGTTTTTTGGAGCTGTCCTGATTGTCTGAGACTACTTCTGGATTTCCTTCTGTTCTCTTCTGCTGGTGGGGAGGGGGAAGGGATTCTATCTCTTATCCCTCCCTCCCACTCACCTCCAAAGTGCCAGTCCTCACAATTCAACAGCATTTTATGGTTTACAAAACCCCCCTGAGTCAGGCAATACTTTTATTATTCCCACTTTACAGATTGAGGAAACTAAAGCTGAGGTGGATTTCTCCATAATCAAGCACAACTAGTAAGAATTTATTTTTTAATAAAATTTTATAAAATATAAAAATAAAACATAAAATTTTTGTAAAATTATTTTATATTTTAGCTCAGGTCACTTTAAATTCTATGTTGTTTTGACTATACCACACTGCTTCTTAGAGAGACTTTCAGCATCAGTGTTCTGGCATATGTGAAAGGCAGAATGGTGTCATCCCATCAATCTTCACATTTTTAGAATCAGGAACTGAATTCTAAGAGCCCTCTTTGGCAAGGAAGGGGAAGAGCAAGGGTACTTTTTCTATTATTTTTATTTTTAATGGTTTATTGAAGTTCTTTTGCTATGTGTCTGTTCATAGAATCTTCCAAAAGGTCTCCAAGTTTTTCGTAATTCATGATTTCACACAGTGCGATTATTTTCCATAGCATTCATATATTATGGTTGTTCTGCCATTTTCCAACCAATAGGCATCTACTTTCCTTCCCTCTCTTTACTGCCACCAAAAAAAAAAAAAGATGCTATTAATGGTTTGTTTTGTCTATCTAAGACCTCTGTCTTTGTCTTTGGCTTCCCTAGGTATTATTCCAAGTATCACTGAGTCAAAGGCATAGGGACTCTCTCCACAGCTCCTCCCACCCCATTTACCCAACAGCCTCCCCTCAATAGACACACATATCATCTAGACTTCTTTCAAGAGAAAAATTGTAGCCCCATTGCCAACCTGTCTCCTCCCTTTTTGGGTATTTTTGTTATCCTTCCATTCTCCATTCTTATCATTTCTCTGGGTCAGACCATAGCATGACAGGAAGAGTCAGGAAAATTCAGGGAAGGTCCCAGATCTACCACCAATTCACTGCTTAACCTCAAATTAAGCCACTCAGCTTTTTTTGAGGGTTATAGTTTGCTCATTGGCAAAAAGAGTGTACTGAGTGGCTGAAGGGTCTTCAAGAACCACTACTAAGATTTGTTGTGTTGTTTCAGTAACGTCCAACTCTTCCTGAACACATTCGGAGTTTTCTTGGCAGAGACACTGAAGTGGTTTGCCATTTCCTTCTCCAACTCATTTTATAGAAGAGGAAACTGAGGCAAATGGGGTTAATTGACATGTCCAGGGTCACACAGCTAGAAAGTGTCTGAGGCCAGTTTTGAATTCAGGAAGATGAGTCTTCCTGACTTCCTGACTCCCAGAATTCTATTCACTGCATCCCCTACTTGACACTACTAGGGCTGGTAGTCCCCAAAATAATGTGTCCCTTAGGTGATGACACACCATACATCTTCAAGTCCACTCCACTCCTAGACCACTGCAATGGCCCAGTTAATTGAGGGAAATGAAAAAAGACATCTGTTTTTAAAAATTGCTGAGCTAGACAATGTTGACAGACTTTTCTAGCTCAAATATCTCATGATAGTTGAACACGTAAGGGTCCTGAGATCTTTCCAAACACTGAAGTCAACAGATGTTTAATAAATGCCCCTGGCATGTACATCCTGCTTCTGAGGACAGTTTCCAAGGACTCCTGTGGGTTCTATTGGCTCAGTTTTTCTCAGAGTCAAAAGATGGACCTGGAATCAAAAAGATCTAAGTTTAATTATGCGTTCAGACACTTGCCAGCTCTCTGACTTTGGGCAAGTCATGTAATCTCTGCCTGCCTCAGTTTCCTCATCTGTAAAATGAGGATAGTAATAGCACCCATCTCCCAGGGATAAAATGAGATGATATTTGTGAAGTGCTTTGCAAACCTTAAAGTGCTGTTATTGTTATTGTTATTATTATTATGCCTGAGACATCAAGAAGTAGTAGTAAGAGGAGCCAGAGGCTGGGTAGGATGTTGACAGCCTGCCCACTAAGTTATCCAAAACAGTCATAAAGTAAGCTAGTAAATATTTTGGAAGCAGTTGTGATTCTGTGGAAAGGCTTAGAGTCAAGAGACCAATGTTCAAATCTTGACTCTAACATTTCCTAGATGTATGAGCATGAATACACAACAATTAACCTTTCTGAGCCTCAGTTTCCCAATCTATAAAGTGGGATCAATGCCTGTGCTACCTGATCCTGAGGGATGTTGTGAGGAAAAGGTTCTGTAAATTATATGAATATGAGTCATTATTACTACATTCCGGCTATGAAGTTATATCCTTAGAGTATGATTAAGCTTGAATAAAGGACATTAAAAAAGAATGTTTGGTGAAGTTTCCAGATTCTGCAGCCTCCATTCTGACATATGCTGACTTTGAAAGAAGAAAATGCCTAAACTGACATTAATTAGATTCTCACTAGAAGGCCCAGACCCATTCAACATAACTGGAACTTCCCAGGGCAACAATTAGTGATGTGGATCCCTTGCCCAGATTACTTCCCCTTCTCTTAAATAGACAAGATGGAGAGGGTCCCCCAGAGAATTCTCCTATAACATTCACAATAAAACTGGCCTCCTGAGATACCAAACCTACAATCATATTTGGTAAGAGGGCACAGTAGTGGTAGATCCCAATGCCACAGGAGATCAGAATTACAAAGTTGAGTCTGAGGCCCAGTTCCTAGCAGCATCAAAGTAGTTTTTCTTCATATTCTCTCTCGATAGTCATTTAGTCAACTAGAATACATTAAGTGCCTACTATATGCCAGACCCTGTGCTAAGGACTGGAAAAATCATAGAAATAGCCTTCATTGGTCATAATACAGCTACCTCCTAATCAGGAGGTCACAGGAGAGTGACGCCTCTCACAGCACTAATCCATCAAGATCAACCTATGGACTTTCTGTGGAAATTAAATGAGAGCTTTTTGCTTAGACTGCTGCAATCTCAGAATTAATGGGGTCAGTAGGCACGCAGATGAAACTATGTGCTTCAAGTTATAAAAATTCTATCAGGATTTTAGAAAGGTTCTATTATAAGAATTTCTCTCTTTAATAAGAATTGGTATGAGTATTAGGATTTTTGCATTAGAACTAAAATTACCAAAGGAAGGAGTATCTGGTAGATTGGCATATTTGTTTATACCCACACTCTACCCACCCATTCTTCACCCCATAAAAAATAAGTAATTGGAGAGCAGGAACTGTTTTGTTTTGATTTTATATCCTCCACACCTAGACAGTACATCGGACATAATAGGTATGTAATAAATGTTTCTTGATTAATTTGGGCAAAATTTCAGCTCAAATACAAAGTACATTTTAGTTTTGTGTGCTTATGTACCACAATCTTCATAAAGATTTGTGGAGGGTGTGTGTGAGACAGAGACAGAGAGAGACACAGAGAGAGAGAGAGACAGACAGACAGACTCAGAGAGAGAGAGAGAGAGAGAGAGGGCAGAGAGAGAGATAGACAGAGATTTAATTTTAAAGTATTTGTGAAGTGTTTACTCAGTGCAAGATGTTGAGAATATAAATACGATACTGAAATAACCCCTGCCCTTAAGAAGTTTATATTCTACTGGGATGAAGCAGCATATACACAAATAAGCAACAATGGGGGTGGGGGGAGAGGGAGAGGCAAGCATTAATAATTGGTAATTCTTGAGCTGAACCATAACAGCAACTAGGGATTACAAGAGGTGGGGGTGAAAAGAGAAAACATTGAAAGCATGGGGATTAGTCACTGCAAAGGCAAAGAGATGGGAGATGAAAATATTGTATAAGGGCAAAGCAAGTAGGCCAATTTAGCTAAAAGAGTTCATGAGGGAAATTAATATAAAATCTGCCTAGAAAAACATAATAGATCTGGTTGATAGATAGGTTGAGGTCAGATTATGAAAAGCTTCAGTTGCCAAACAAAATTTTTTTTGTCCTTTTTTTTTTAAACAATTTTTTCCTAGACCTGTAGGATAAATAGGGAGTTCCCAGAGGTTTTTGCAAGGCTTTACCTTTTGCATTTTGGAAAGAATAAAAAAAAAATCAGATTCCAGGATTTTCTCTCTCAAGTAGTTGCAGTTTAATCTTGTATAATTCCAAATGCAACTTCTTGGTACTTTAATTTTTTCTGGTTGCATGCAGTATTTTACTTAGAAGTTCTAGATGATATTCCTGGGTGTTTGCCTTTGAAGTTTCTTTCAGGAGGCAATCTTATTCTTTCCATCTTTTATTTTGCCCTCTGGTTCTACTGGCTTTTTCATGATTCTTGAAATACGGCATCCAGACTCTACCACAAAAGTCACTAAACTGCATATTCTATAATCCTGCAATACCACAACTAGATTTATGCTCCAAGGAAATCAAAAAGGGAAAAGAACCCCATATAAAGAAAAAGAACAAAAAGCACAGTAGCACTTTTTGTTATAGCTAAAACTGGAAGCTAAGGAGGCATTCATCACTTGGGGAATAGCTGAACAAATTCTTGAATATGGATGTAGCATAATATTATTTTGATGTAAGAAATAGTTAGAGATATATTCACATAAACTTTGGAAGGTATATGTGATCTGATATAGAGTAAACTGAGAACCTGAATATATATTATATAATATATTATGATATATCATAATATATTATATAGTAATAATATAATGACCATAACATTGGTCATGGAAAAGACTTTGAAAGATTTAAGAACTGCTATCAATGCAATGACCAATTATAAATCCTGAAGATTGATGGCAAATCTTACTTCCAACCTCTTGGCAGAGAGGTGATGGAGAACAAGATTTACATTTTCAGATGTGGTCAATATGAGTTTATTTGGTATAACTATATTTGTTATAAGTAAAGTTTTTTCCCCTTTTTTGGTGAATGGGAGATAAGTTGGATGGGGAGAGACTAAAAAAAGTGGGAGATGCTTTAAAAAAAAAAGAAGAAAAGAAAGAAAATATTATTAATGAATCACTAAAAAAATATAGAATTGAGCAGAAGAAAGTTCAGAAAGGAAGATAGAGAAACACAATGAAGTAATACTATAAGGGAGTGTTGGAGCTTTTACAAATTTGAATTATACAAAAGACAAACAAAAACCAACAAGCTGTCCATAGTAGGTTAAAAAAAAACCTACGTAACAAAAGTTCAGTTTCATATTCATCCTTTTTTTACTTTACTTTGCACATTAAAATGTTCAAGTTTGTTAATATTTATTAAATTCACAATAACAATTATAAAATTTTTAAAATAAACATAGCATCCAGATTTTTTTCATTTCTTCATGATCTTCAGGGAGTTTAATGATTCTTAATAACTCTCTCTCCTTGACTTGTTTCCAAGATAGTTATTTTTGATAATATATACCTTGTACTTTCTTCTTCTTCCCAAAAGTTTCCTTGTTTTAATATTTTTTGTATCAGAGTCATTGAGTTCTAATTACTTCATTCTTTTGTTCAGGTGGCCCATGACTTGGATGAGATTTTCTACCTTTTGTTCGAAGCTGTTTATTATCCTTCTAATTTTCTTTTTTCTTAGGCTGTAACTTTATTTATAATCTCCTTTTTAATGATATTCAATTCTTTTATAGTTCTCTGGCCAAACCATTTTTTGTCTCCTTTTCAAATTACTCTCCTTATCTGGGTTTATCTGGGCTTTTCTTAAACTATAGTGTTTCTTCATTGTGTTTATTGTCTCCTAAACTATAGTATTACTTCACTGTATTTGTTGTTTTCTTCTTACTCATATTTTCATAACTTCAGTTCTTGAGTTAGGAATTTTGTACCAGGACTAGGCTCCAGCCTTTCCAACACTCTTGGATGGGTTGTGTGGGCCCTATGTGGTCCTGTCCTCTCTGCAGTCTGGCTCTGGATACTGCTGTCACTGTCATTCTAAATGGGATCTTTGGTATTAGACTCCACCCTCTATCTCAATTTTTTATTTCTGTATCATCTGGGGGACCGATTGAGAGTTTTGATTTCAGTACAACTCTAATCTTCTTATATTTCTTACATATCCTATTCCCAATGGACTCTAAGCCCTGCATAGTCATGGGATGTTAGAGATGGTACTGATTTCAGGTCTCCTGCAAAGCTCTCCAGCATGAGTGTCCATGCACTGAGCTCAGTCTGTCCCCTGCTGTGGTCATCAGTGCTCCAAGGAATGCACAGGTGGGCCCTGTCTCCTTAAGCAGTGACCTATGGAAGAAGGTTCTGTCCTCAGCTTTTGTTCAGACAGCCCAGAGCTAGGATCTAACTTTAAGTTCTAATTGCTGGAGCTTCCAGTGACTTGCACCCACCCTGGGCTAGAGCAATCCTAATGCAGAGCACCTGCTGACTTCAGACCCATTTATCAGAACTCACAATGACTCGTCCCTATTGTGTTCCCACCTCCCCCCCAGCCTTCACTGACTGCAAGTCATCTTTTACATCATTCTGGGCTAGTGAGAGGAGCTTTTGTTGATTTTTCCTCAATCCAAAGTCATTTTCAGATATGTATTAGATTGCATGTGGAAGAAATGAATTCCTCTACAACTTCTCACATCACCCTCTCAGCCAGGAGTCCCTCCCACTGGAGCTTCTTAAGAAGGAGAATGAAATAGTCAGGCTTAGACTTTAAGAATTTCAATTTGGCAGCTGAGTGGAGGATGGAATGCAGGAGGCCAAACTAAGAAGCATTTTTACATTTTTAAATACAATAAAAGTGTATTTTAAAATGTAAGAACCATTCTTGGCTCTGGATGTACCAGCCCATGGAAAAGAGAAAGGAGAGGCAGAGCCAGAGAGAAAAATAAGGAGGCTACTAAAATCATCTAGGCAAGATTTGATGAGGTCTGAAATAGGATAGTGGCTATATGAATGGAGAGAAGGTGATGGATGATGTCAAGTTACATTGACAGGACCTGAGTGATTAGAAATGGAGCATTGAAGAAAAATGAAAGATTGAGCCACTGACATTTTGAAGCAAGGCGACTAAAAGGGTGATGTTGCCCCAACAGAAATAGAAACTAGGAAGATGGGTGAGTTGTAGGGGTTTTGGGGTGGGGGAAGGGGAAGGTTAGAAGACAATGAATTCCATTTTGCATCGGGTAAGTTTGAGATGCCTATGAATCATGCAGGTAGAGATGGCTAGAAGTCAGTCAGTGATATAGAAATGGAACTTGGGACAGAGAAGAGGAATAGAGGTGAAGATTTGGGGGTCATTGGCATAGACAGAGCCCATGGGAGCTGATGAGATCACCAAAAGGATCGATATAGAGAGGCAAGAGAAAAAGACCCAGGACAGAGCCCTTTGTGGGGAAATACTACACAAGAAGATGCAGGACGTAGATGATAATCAGCAAGAGACTGAAGAGGGGGCACAGAGTTAAGAAGAGAGGGTTTTTTTGACCTTTTACACTTTGTCATATTAATTCCAAAAAGCCAATTTCTCTGATTTTTCTTTGGGGGATGGAGGAAAGGACAGGAAGAGAATTAGGTCTAGAGTAATAATCCAGACATCCTCTGGAAAGATGTCTTTAATTGGCAACACACTTAGGTTTTAAGGAAGTAATCATGGTGTTCATGTAACCTGAAGAAGAATTGTTGCTGGAACCTAAGCCCACCCAGTAAGCAGTCCAGAGATAATTCCTGACTCCCATGGGAAAACATTACTCTTTAAAATCTCAGATCAGCTTGACTAGAGCCAAATATTCTATTAGGCATTGTGGAGAGTTACAAAAAACTAAATAAAGGTATGGAGGAGTTCATAAGTGTGGCAAGAGGCCTGGGTCCCAGAGCCCACAGCAGCGTGTCCTATTTAAGCTCAACTTTCCCTGAAATGCTGGCTCTAGTTCCTGCTTCTGGCAGAGAGATTTGGTCCCACCCTGTGCAGCTGGCCATAGCTAACCTTTGCTGGTCACCACCTGTTTCGTTGAGCTATGTGTAGTAAAGTGAGGGAATGTAAGAGCAAGGAGAAGATGGCCTAGGGATCCCTTTCATAGATCACCTTTCAAGTGCTCTAAGTCTCTCTTAATCTTAGTCTCATTGTTGGTTTCTAAATGACTTCAGAAAATTTCTAGGCTTTTCCTTTTCAAAGAATTTGCACCCTCCCCCCACCCCTCAACATCACTGCTTACTCTTCAAATCTTTCCCACTCCCTGCCCTCTAACAACACTATTAGCATTCACCCTGAAGTGACTGTATTCTCCAGTATAACTATTACAGGGGCTGCTCCCCAGAATCTCAAGCAGAATTAGTGCTGTACCCATGGGATATTTAGGTTATAGGTAAGTTGCCAAGAGGCTCTCTGGTCTAGACAATGTATATAGTCTTTACTCCCTGGATTTCCCTGCCACTATAAAATATAACTTTGCTGCAAATTCAAAAGCAATCAGGGCTTTCCAGAAGATTCATGGATTATCACTCTACTTCTCCTCCTATTTTCCCCCTCACCAAAAAAAAAAATCAGAGAATGTGATCTTAGAATTAAAGAATTAACATGACAAAGTGTAAAAGGTTCAGCAAAATTGAAGCAAGCTTCCTAGAAAAGGGGAAAATACTCAAACGGAAGCTTTTGTGGGTTTGTTTTGTTGTTGCTGCAAAAAACATCAGCTTCAGATGAATTTCAAATATGTCTTTATCTGTGGTTATTCCCCCTCCTCCAACATTCCTCCATAAAGAGGCTTTGACCAAACTGGCAGCACTTGCACTGGGTAAATTCTTATCTTGTTCTTCCAGGAACATAATGCAGTCACAGTTTGCAAATGCAAATTTAGGATCTATACCAGGCCCAGGAAGGGGGGCAGGGGAGGGATTTATGAGGCCGATTCATTAATGCTTCTTGGAAACTGCCTATTATACATAAGGACCAAGATAAAATGCTCTGTAACATCTTGAGCAATGTGCTAATAATGAGGTATGTAAATGTTACAAATCAAGGAATGTATGATCATGTTTCACACACTAATAGGAAAATGCAGCCCACTTTTCATTATGTATTTGGTTTAACTCGTTCTGTGTGTACTGTAGGCAGAGTTCACTGTGCAGCACAAAAAAAAAAAGACATAAAAAGAAAACACATTGATTTTTCTTTTCCTTTTCTAATGTTTTCCTTCATTTAAATGACTCAATATCCTCGAGGGAAGAAGTACATGCCTGCTTTAGGCACAGCATACATCTCGGATGTTTTTGCCAAAGCTCCAGGTAATTTCAAACGGATCCATACCATACCATGCCATACTATGCCATGCCATGCTATGCTATGCTATTTTTAATCCAAGTATAAGACTTTAAATTTGTCCTTTTTAAAATTAACATTATTAGACTTAGCCCAATGGAAGAACTTTAATATTTCCTGTATTAGCTCTTCCTCCCAGTTTTGAACATATCAGAATATGGAAGATTAGAGCTGAAAGGCCCTTGGGGCGGCTAGGTGGCGCAGTGAGTAGAGCACCGGCCCTGGAGCCAGGAAGACCTGAGTTTGGATCTGCCTCAGCCACTTAACACAAACACACAAAAACTAGCCGTGTGACCTTGGGCAAGTTACTTAACCACAACTGCCCTCTGAAAAGCAAAAAAAAAAAAAAAAAAAAACTGAAAGACCCTTAGGACATAGCACATGAAATGTTTGTATTGGAATGGACCTTAGAACATAGAATGCCAGAGTTGGACTTAAGAACAAAATGTAAGGGCTGGAGGGACCTCTAAGACATAGAATATAAGTGGTGGGAGGACCCTAGGAACGCAGAATATCATAGCTGGAAGGGCCCTTAGGACATAGAAAATTAGAGCCAGACTGGACTTCAGAATATAGACCATTGGCCATTGGACCATTGCAAATCATCTTGACTTTTGTCTTGCTACTGGACTCGGTATGACTGGAACAGAGGGTGAGGCTGAAGACTTGCCAACTCTGCTTCACTTAAATCCAATTCACTAGCAAGTCAAGACATCACTTTGTGATGTCATAGGTCCTCTTCAGAAACGAAAGACATACTACAACAACATGCAAATTTGATAAATATGCCGCCTATGCCTTTTCTTAATCACCACTAAAGAAAAGTCAAACCATACAGTATCAAGAACAGATTCCTTGGGACACTCCACTAGAGAGCTCCTTCCAAGTTCATAGCAAAACATTAATGTCTACTGGTCATTAATGAACTGGTCTGGCCATTCTACTGTTCAAAATCTACCTAATTGTACCATTGCTTAACCTGCATCTCTCCATATTTTCCACAAGAACACGAGATATTTTATCAAATGCTTTACTCAAATCTAGGAAAACTATGTCTGCCATAGTCTATGAGCTACTAGTTGATGTAGCTATCAAAAAAAAAAGATAAAGAAAAAAGAAGGTGCTTTCAGCATGACCTATTGATGATAAAGCCTTATTGGTTCTGTGATCACTGCTTCCCTTTCAAGATGTTCAATAACCATCACTTTGATATGTTATAACATTTCACCAGGAATCAAAATCAAGCACATTGACCAACAGTTTGCAGATGGAGATAGGGTTGGGTAGCTGAAAGAGAAGAAAGAAGAAAGAAGAAGAAGAAGAAGAAGAAGAAGAAGAAGAAGAAGAAGAAGAA
>NW_027185764.1:28537594-28540514 GCF_028583685.1 Petaurus breviceps papuanus | reverse complement strand
AGAAGAAGAAGAAGAAGAAGAAGAAGAAGAAGAAGAAGAAGAAGAAGGAGGAGGAGGAGGAGGAGGAGGAGGAAAGGAAAATTCAAAAAAGAGGCATTATTAGTGATTCAAGTGGTATGAAAGTACAGAGTCAAAAGAGACAAAAGTCAAACAAAAGGAACAATGATGAAAAAAAAATTCTGGGTCAGAGATATGGATAGTTCTCAAAGAAAGAAATTCAAACTATGTACAGCCATAGGAAAAAATGTCCAAATCACTAATAATTACACAAATGCAACTTAAAACAGCTCTGAGGTTCTACCTCATAATGGCAAAGATGATGAAAAAGAAAATATCAAACACTAAAGTGACTATCCAGAAAGCATGCATATTCCATACTCTTGGTGGAACTGGGAATTAGGCCAGCCATCTAAGAAAGCAATTTGGTTATAGACCCAAAAGCTATTAAACTGTATATACTCTTTAACCCCACCAATACAATTTCTAATCCTATTGCACCGATAAATCAAAGAAAGAGTGAAAGGACAATTCTGTACAAAAGTATCTGTGGCAGCTCTTTTTATAATGGCAAAGAACTGGAATCTAAGGGGATGCCCCATCAATTGGGGGAATAGCTTGACAAATTATGGCATATGAATGGAATGGAATACGTTTGTGCCATAAGAAATTATGAAATGGGTGATGTCAGAGAAACCTGGGAGGACTTGTATGAACTGACTCAGAGTGAAGTAAACTTAGAACCAGCAGAACAATTTACACAATAACAACCCTGTAAAGACAAGCAACTTTCAAAGACTTAAGAACTCTGATCAATGCAATGACCAGCCATGATTCCAGAGGACTAAAATACTCTACCCACCTCCTGACAAAGAGATGACAAATTCAAGATCTAAAATGAGAGACATTTAGGGGCATGGACAATTTAATACTTTGTTTTGCTTCACTAGACATATTTGCTACAAGATCTTTATTTTTCTTTCCTTTTTCAGTGGAGAGATAGGCTATTGGAAGGGAGAGAAAATAAATTTTAAATTAAATTTTAATTTGATGAAGGGAAAATGTCATTCTTCAGGTGGGTCTATTTTAAATGAACTATTATATACATCCATGTCACATAATTTCTATAGTATTTGCTACAATGCAGATAATATCTATTTTCTATCGTATCTGCTCAATCCATTCCCATTAGCAATTTTGAAAAGCATGCTATTTTAGCGTGAAATTAATGCTAAAGAGGAAGGAAGAATAAGCTATTTTAGGAGAGGCTTCACTTCCATCTCTGATAAGATAAATGTACCTGCTGAGAATTATAGTCAAGTAAAATGAACAAATGAACAAAAAATTTAATGTTGGCTATAAAAGTATTCTCTAAATACTAGGAAACCTTTCTGATGATGAATTCAGTTTCTAATGACAATTATGAAATAAACTACATAGATCTTAAGTTAGGAGAGGGAAATAGAACAAAGGAATGGTTCCAGGAAATGGGAAGGCCAATTTCAAAGATTATATATCAAAGCTAGTGCCTGTATTTGCTTGCTATTTGAGACAAATATAAATAAGCATTGGCTAAAGGAAAACCACTGAAAGTTATTGGTTTGTTGGTTTTTTTTTTTTAATAAGATACTTGAAGTCTCTTTATCTTTTGAAAAGAGAAGATGATAGCTGGCCCTCACCTGCAATATAGAGATAATGAGAAAATCCATGAAGTGACTTTGAGCTCTCTTAGTCGGCCAATCCAAAAACAGTTATTAAGTCACCACTACTATATGCCAGGAGCGGTGCTAAATACTGATAAAACAAAAACAAAAATGAAATAATTCCTATTCTCAAGAAGCTTACAGAATACACACAAAACAAATACAAGGTATTTTTGTGTGTGTTGTGGCTCCTTTTGTAAATCTGGTGAGGCCTATGTACTCTTTCTCAAAATAATGTTTTTAAATGAACAAAGTAAGGGGCGGCTAGGTGGCGAAGTGAGTAGAGCACAAGCCCTGGAGTCAAGAGGACCTGAGTTCAAATCCAGCCTCAGACACTTAACACAAAAACTAGCCGTGTGACCTTGGGCAAGTTACTTAACCCCAATTGCCCTCCAAAAAGCCAAAAAGAAAAGTGAACAAAGTAAAATATATAGGGTTAGGAAGGAAACCAATTATACTGAAATATAGTGATCAAAATAGCATTATAGATTAATGTTAAATAATGATACTAAATAATAATAATTTTAAATATAACAGCATTAAATAACAATTTCTCAGGCTTAAAGTTAAGAACTCTTGATTGACAGTGGCTACTGACCAGAGTTTTGAAATCATCTATGCATTCTAAGAGGCCAAGTTGAAAGATGCTATATTAACTAATTTTCATTGCTCAGACCCTCTAAGGCTAGCATGACCATGTGTCATTTTACAAGGGGGAGGAAGGAGACCTGGTCTTTCTGAGCCCAGCCCATTGTTGGAGAGCCTTCCATTGTATATTCTAAGAGTAGTTGGTATGCCTCCCAATGTCCCTCTGACATGTTGCTGCCACAATGCCTCAGATAGCCTCTGATTCAGGCTCAGACAGTGGTGGTAGACTCCAGCTACCTGGGTGGATGAATAGCTGAACAATTCTTTACTCAACCCAGAATGAGCCTAGGGAGATAAGAAAACTGTGAAAAGGGTATTTTCCCTTCATGGATTCTGCCCCCATTGAAGGCAAGGATCAGGCAGACTAAATGAAAAGAAATCCTGTTTGTTCAGTGTGTCTCTTAAAGTGCCCATGGGACTTTGTATTGGGTAATTCTTTTCAAGTGGTGAAAAAAAACATGTTTCCTTTTTCTCTTAGCCAAGTCTGGAGGCCTAGAGTAGAGGAAGAAAGGAAGGGAAGGAGGGAGGAAGGAAGGAAGGAAGGAAGGAAGGAAGGAAGGAAGGAAGGAAGG
>NW_027185764.1:28474324-28537584 GCF_028583685.1 Petaurus breviceps papuanus | reverse complement strand
AGGAAGGAAGGAAGGAAGGAAGGAAGGAAGGAAGGAAGGAAGGAAGGAAGGGAAGGAGGATGCGCCTTAACACGAATTGAATTCCCCCACTAAACTGAGTAATAGTCACTCCCATCGAACCTACTTTATCTATGTACACAAATAATCTTCAAGATACTCAAAGGTTGATTTTAATGTCTCAAGAGCTGCCTTGCCTCCAGCTATTTTAAATGAGCTATTCAAAATGTATCCAAGTTATCAGTTTGCTAAAATGAAAAATAATCCCAAAGTGTTTGATTTCCAGAGCATAAAAGAAGCAGTAGACCCTGTCTCCTATGTACTGGTTATATCCATTTGTGCATGTATGTATGTATGTATGTATGTATGTATGTATGTATGTATGTGTATCTGTCTATTGAGATAGATAGACAGACAGACAGAGATAGACAGACAGACAGACAGACAGACAGACAGACAGACAGACAGATAGATAGATAGATAGATAGATAGATAGATAGATAGATAGATTAAATAGATAGACAGATAGACAGGTGTAAACTGCATGGTAGATTAGAATTGACTGTAGGACTTGACATCTCTAATACTGTGTGAACATGAACAGGGCATTTAACCTCTGACCCTCAATTTCCTCATCTGTAAAATGGGGGGTGGGGGTGGGTAGAGAGACAATACCTCTAATACATTGCTGTAAGGCTCGAATGAGAATGAGAATATGTGAAACAATTTCTAAATCTTGTCAGTTACTTCCCTATTTATCCCTGTATCCCCTTTTTCTTTAGGAGAGAGGTTCTTAACCTGGCATCTATGAACTTATTGCTGTTGTTTTTTTTTTATTTTAACAACTCTATTTCAAAGTAATTGGTCTCTTTTGTAACCCTATGTATTTTATGCGTTTGAAAACACTATCCTAAAATGGGCTCCACTATTTTCTTCTCCCTCTCTCTTTTTACCATATTCCTGTTACCTTATCTTCTCCCCCTCCCCCACACTCCCTACTTCACCCACCCCTTCAAAAGTGAGTGCCTCCTCTCCCCCCACCCTTCCAGTCCTAATCCAAACACCTCTCCAAAAGTCCCCCCATCCTCTCCCCTAACTCTTTCAAATTCCAATTCACACACCCCTCTAAGAGTTCTTCCTCCCCCTCTTCCCCAATTTTTGCACCTCTCTACATGATCAGAAAACTTTTGCACCCTTCCAGATGTACATGTTTCCCCAATAACCTAGATGAGAGTAAGGTTCCAACATTACCAGCCCTCCGCCACCACCTGCTTCCTCTATATTATCTCTTTCATTCATACCCTATTTTTATAATACAATTGCTCCTTTTTACCTTTTCCTACCCAATTTTGTTTTTTAGAATCATCCCATCATACACAACTCAGTCCCAACCTTTCTTTCAAACTACCTTAGTAATGATGACAGTTTTAAGAATATTGATAATATTTTCATATTGTATAATAAGTAAAGAGTTTGACCTTAGTGAGTGCCTTATAATTAGTCTTTAATGTTTTCCTTATATTTCTTCTGGATCTTTTACATCGAATTTTCTATTGAGCTTTGGTCTTTTTGTTACAAATACCTGGAAGTCATTCATTTCATCAAATATTCATTTTTTTCATTCAGGATTGTAATCAATAAGTCATTTTGACTATTATAAATACACAAATTGAAAATAAAGGACATATGAAGAAAGACATTATCTGAATCCAGAGAAAGAATTGATAAATAGAAGTATATAGAGAATAATTTTAGATATATATCTATTTGTGTCTAATGGTAGCCAAACAGTAGAGGGAAAAAAGAACTTTTTTTTTATATTTGGAGGGAATAGCAAGTTGTATGTGGCAGATTTGTAGTTTCATGTGCAATCATCTTTTTATTGTGCTGTGTATGGAAATGCTTGTTTTGTTCTGTGAATTGAGAATAAAAAAATTTTTTTAAATAATACATACATAGCCTAGCCCAGTGACATAAAATTCAAACAGACACATCCCCCTGCCAGTTATATATTGACTTAGAAAATCACAAATTAATATTATTTATATTGTATTATTTTTTTCATTTCTTTTATTACATTTTCCAATTACATTTTAATTTGGTTAGGGCAGTACTTGGGAGTTTTGTGGGTCACATGAGCCCAGTAAATTTGACACTTCTGGTATAAGCATTCTATTACCCTAGATTTATCTATTTATCTTTCTATGCCTCTATCATGGTTCTATCGTCTACCTATCAATCTATTTTATTTTTATCCTGAATATGGTTAGCATGATAAAGACTATATTTTCTAAAAATGTATATGATGCTGTTTAAAATGAACAGTTGGGAGTTTAATAGATAGGTGATTGAGTTACAAAAAGTCCCAACTGATAGAAAAATGTATCAAAAATTACAATGTAAACTTGTAAAAAAAATTTTTTTTAATAAATTTTTAAGGGCTCTATAGACTTCACCCTCCTGCCAAAGGGGACTGTGACACACGCACAAAAAATAAGAATCCCAATGCTAGAAGTTAGAAGTGAGAAGTTCAGTTTACATAGGAGTGATTCCATCTGTTGTTTACTCCTGGCATAAAACTCAATCTCAGAACTCTATTGCAACTTGAGTCTTCTGACTTTAAGACCATGACTAAGTAATGTTTTGGAAATGAATGAATCTTTCCATGTAGAACGGCTAGGCAGTCCCTTTTTTGTTTTTTAAACAACAAACCAGATTCATTTTATTAAACCATCATAAACTTGCCTTGAACTTGTCTGCTCTGATTTAACGAAGAGAGACTTCTAGTTTGGATGATCAGTTAGTACCCAATTAAAGACAGTTAATTTGTCAACACAGGCTCCACCTGTTTCTTTGCATGCTTTACTGATTAGAAGAAACTGCAGCCTAAGACTTGTCCCTGATTCATACTCTTTTTCTGGTCTAGACCTATAACTGAATCAGTGTGGGGAATTTCCAGTGTGAAAATTCCCTCCACCAATCTCAGACCTACAATTCCTCTGTAACTTAAAGTCTTAGAGAGTTAGCTTGGGGCATTGAGAAGTTAAATGACTTGCCCAGGGTCACACAATCAATATGTGTCAAAGGCAGGACTCCAGACCAGGTCTTACTAACATTGAGGATGACCCTCTATCCACAGCAGGCTGGCCAGCATGTCATGATGAATTGATTGTTGAACTTAAAATCCAGAAGACCCCCTCCTCAGATATTTACTAGTTATGGTACCTGGTCCTCAGTTTCCCCATCTGTAAAATGAGCAAAATAAAAGCACAGGATTGTAAAGATCCAATGAGAACATGTATATAAAATGCTAGAAAATTATAATAGGGCTATGGACTACTAGAGTCACTGGACCTATGATGTCATTAGTATAGGGAACTCAAAAGTGAGGAAACTTCCTCTCCCAATGCAGAACAGTACCTTCTCTGTAACTTAGTCTCAGAAGGTCACCTAGAACATTGAGAGGTTAAATGGTCATGGCCCATGGTCACAACCAGCATGCGTTAGAGACAGGATTCGAACCCCGATCTTCTTAGCTTTGAGGTCAGCATTTTCCAGTATACTCCCCTTACTTTGAACATTAAAAGTCTGTCTAAATATGATCTACCTTGTTCATCGTCATTATGTCATGGCTGTCATACATAAGGATGGATATTGATGAATTGAAAACTGCTTATACATTGACAAAACTCTTAAATAAAAGATAAGGAGTTCCCTCCCCGCCCACCCATGTCCACATCGGTCTTATGCTTACATGGGCCTAAGGGAAGTTCTAAGACATAGTCATAGGTAGAAATACTCCATTGCTTTGATAAAGCCATGATGGGATCAGTGTGGACCCTTCTTCTACCTATGCAGCTTTTTTGTGCCTTCTATTACAGTGATCCCTGAGAATATTTTTCTGTAAATCCTCCTGTGCAAGGGTGTCTAGCCCAAATGCTAGAGGCTTCCTCTGGTTCTTTTAAAGTACTATATGGATACTAAGGCTGTTCTTTCTTCTCACTATAGAGCCAGGTCACTCTCTATTCTAGTCATGCTTGTCTTTAAATATATATATGTGTATTTATATATACATATATATCTTTATTTGTCTATCTTTATATATCTTTAGGTAGATATCTTTAGATATGTATCTTTATATATTAAATAGATATTAGATATACATCTTTACATATATATACATATGTATGTGTATATGTGTACATATATACATACATATATATACATATACTTTATTTTAACATTCATTTTTTAAAATTTTGAGTCCTAAATACTCTCCCTCCCTCTAATCCTTCCTATACCCATTCAGAAGGCCGGCCATATGATATCAGTTATACATGTGAAATCATATAAAACATATTACCATATTAGTCATATTCATATATATCTTTAATGATAGCTTATGGACCACTCTTCATGCATAAATCCCATTTCCATTGTCCTTTCAATTAATCATATTTTGATCCTTCTAAGATAGGAATTGTTATATTATGTTTAGCCACAAAACATCGTCAGGGAATATTGGCCTCCAAATTATGGGCTTTTGCAATATGGAGCAGTTTATGATCATTGAGTGTTATACTGTTTCACAAATGAAGTCCAGCCTGATCTCCTATTTAGTTTTAGGCCCAGCTCACTCTTGATTTCTACTACAAGTCTAACAGAGATAAGCAGATGGATTCAATGGGCTGCCCATCCTTGTTTATTCATCCATTTAGTGTTTCCTGTGTCAATTGTTAGGCGGATCTCCTTTAAGTATTCATGAATTGATCTGCAAACAGGAAGATCTGTAGTCCTTCATTATACCTCTTTTATGTTAACTATATACAAATAATTTCTAAGACAATGACGAGTACCTTTGATGAGTATATATCTCTGCTTAATAACTCATATAATGTTGATGCTCAGTGGATGTTAAACAAAATTATCTCTGTAGATCATTCTATACTTCTTCTAGAATGTGATGTGATTTTAACATATGCAAGGTAAACTACTTATTTGAGAATAACCTTTAAGGTTATATTTTATTCTACTATATCAAAAAATTAACAAATAACAAAAATCTCATATTCTCTCTACCACTTAATCAATCATATAATTGTGATGGTGTAAAAAATTGTCTTGAGGATGATGCAACTGTCCAGCCTGCAAGGCAACAAAAAATTGAGAAGTCAGGATGGCTAGGACTTGAGTTCAAGGGGAGTTTGGGACTTGAAATTGCAATTTCGTTCCATGGAAACCAAGCTAAACTATCAACTTAATCCCTTTCCCCTCCTAATCCCTTTGGTTCAAAGGGGGAGGGGAATTATGTCTCCCACGTGTTGGGGGTATAAGTTTGTATATTTGTGATTATATGTATAACTTTTGAAGTAAACATTTCTATGTAAAAGCTTTAAAAATTGTCTTGAAAATCACTCTGAATACTTAAAAATTTTGTCCACTTCAAAGCAGATTGCTTCTGTATATATTTGGGCATGTGTAGCACCAATGTAATACTCACAGCTCCAATTTGTGAATATGCTGGCATAGTGCTCAATTGCAAAATACAACAGGCTTTCCATACAGAAGACAGAAGCAAAACATTTATTCAGACACCAGAAAACCAAATCCCAACACCAGGAAACCAAATCCATCATAGCAACATAGAAGTCAATACACCACAATGCAGCAGAGAACCACACCATCCTTTAGCCTTCCCACAAACCAACATTTAGTCACAAGCCTCTCTGTCTGCCTGGGTGCATCCTTTCCTCCCTCCCTCTCTAACTTCTCTGACTCCCAGCTTCCTGTGGGCTCAGCTCCAACCTTCAGGAAGCTCCTCACACCAGAGGCTCCTTGTGATTACATTCAGCCTATTAAGGGGCAGGGAAGATCTACCATTATCATTACAGCAGGTCGAACCATTATTCCTGATTTCTAAATGCTAGCTGTGAGGCAGGTAGGTAGTGCAGTGGATAGTCAGTGCTGGACCTGGAGTCAGGAAAACCTGAGTTCAAATCCAGCCTCGGCCATTTACTAGCTACGTGGCCCTGGGCAAGTCCCTTAAATTTGTTTGCCTCAGTTTCCTCAAGTGTAAAACAAAGATAATAATAGCACCTATCTCACAAGGTTTTGTGAGGATCAGATGAAATAATATTTGTAATGTGCTTAGCACAGTGTCTGGCACATAGCAGGTGCTTAATAAATGCCTGATCCCTTCTGCTTCCTCATATCAGTACCGATAGTGGTAACTTAGATGGTAACATAGTAGTCTTGATGAGAGAAGAACATAGAATAAGTAGTTTATTTCCTTATAGTTATCTCCTCTGGACAGATTATTTCTAGTCCAAATAATCCATGTAAATAACTACTGAGATCTCCTGCAGCAGAGGACCTTCCCATCTACCACTGCCGTTAGTGCAACACCTTCCACAACTCAACCCCATCCCCACCCTCGGCAATCTGCTTAGGCTCCTATCATCCGTTCTTCTCCAATCCTCTGATGCTCACACAAACCCAGTATTCTCCTGAAGACACCTTGTCCCATGCCAACTATACCAGTGCAGACTGATCATTCTGTCACACTCCTCAACACATGGAATCAGGTGGAGGAGTCAGTCACTTTAAGGCCAACCCTGTGCTCTCATGATTCATCAATATTTCCTTCTTTGAAATTCACCCAATCTAAAGTTACTCTGTCCAGATTTTACTTGCTATCATCTACTGACCTCTGGGTCTTCCTCCTTCCTCAATCAATTCAATAAGTGACTCATACTTTCCTTCCTGCCTAAACCTGTGGTACACATACTTGGAAACTTCAATATTTACATTTCTGATTCTTCTAAATACCCTCATCTCCCAGATCATCAAACTCCTCCTCTCCCATGACCTCCACCTCGACTTTTTTGTTATTCATCACAGGGATAGTCCTGACCACCACCCAAAACTGTTTCATCTCCATGACCTTGAACATTGAAATTCCCCATCTGATGACAAACTGCTTCCCTTGTTCCTTTCCCACTGCCCTACTCCTCCTTAAGCCTGTTGTTTATTCTCACCTTAACCTTTGGTCCCCCCCAATCCTTTGCTATTCTCCTAATTAATTACCGCAGTTCTAGCTTCACTTCCCTCCCTTTGCCACTCTGACCTTTTTGTTAATCAATTCAACAAAACACTGTCTTCTCCTCTTGAAGCCATTTCCCCCTTGTCCATCATTCATGCTTTACTAAGTTTCATCCCTGGGTCATCTCCACCATGTACCTGCTCCCAATTTGCAAAATTCTGCATCAGTAAGTCAGAAAATATGGAACCAGTTGGCATGAACAAATTCATGTTATCTAACCTCAGTTTTGCAGTATTCTTTTTATTCATCTATGATTGATTCTCAAATACACACACCCCCTTCTCTATTCTAACCTTCTCCTCCCTCCTCAAGCCCTGGTCTCCACCCCTACACCTCTTTCTCAGCAGACAACCTCACCTCCTATTTTACTGAAATTGAGCTTTACACCACAGGAACTGGTTCATCTCCCAAACTCCTTCAAACCCTCTATTTGTGTTCACCCTTCTTTCTCTCCTTGCTCTAGTTAAAAAGAGGAGGTGGAACTTTCCATCTTCCTTTGATTTTGTCCAGCTTCCCTTTGAACCAGTTCTGGACTGGATTATTACTTCTGCATCATTCTGATATACCATTAAAATGGATCCCCTACCGTCCCATTTGTAACAGGCAGACAGAGAGAGTCATGGCCCAGAGAAGGCTTACATAAGGAAAACTTGCTGAGAACACCAATTGTTCTAGGGGAACTGTGTGTTGCTGGACATCAAGTCATTCCAATAGGATCTCTCCCTTGGAAACAGATTGAGAGTACAATAGTCCAAAGAGGGAAATCCTAGAACCTGTCCTGAGGAGCTGGAACCATCAAGTGACAGGATGCAGGAGGATATCTTTTGAGCAGGAAGGGACCATATTGGTCATAGAATTCATTTTACCCAGGAAGAAAATGAAACTTTAAAGAAGTGAAATGACTTGCCCAAAGTCATACAAAAGATTTGAATCCAAGTCTTCTGACCCCAAATCTAGAACTCCTGCCACTCCACCATACTACTTCTTATCCTATATAACATTAGCTGGTGAGTGAACTGCTCAGACTTTCCACTGATGCTTAACATCAATTTTTCTCAATTCAATTCAACTAGACATTTATCAGGTTCCTAATATAAGCAGTGCACTATTACAGGAACTGAGGATACAAAGGGAAAACAAAATGGAATTTCTTCCCTCGAATTACTTAAAATCTAATAAAGAGAATAAGACATTAGAGAGACAGAAAGTGATAGATGATAGATAGTGATAGACAGTAGAGACAGTGACAGTGATAAATTGATAGTGACAGGTGATAGATAAAGATTGGTAGATAGATGAGACACAGAGGCACAGAGAGCTGTTTAAAGGCGTGACCCCCAAATTCCAATCCCACAAGAAGAGGATACTGAGGCAGGAGGACTCTGAGAATTTTCAATTTTCTAGTCCCTAAGAAATTGGGTCCTGACCCTGCTCTGCTGTCAAGGAACCCTCTACCTCAGGTCTGAACTTTTTTATAGCAATTGAGACGCCAAAAGTAGGTTGAGGTGATATAATTCTTCAACTGCTCAACTCCAAAAGGGAGAAATCCACACGACTGGTCAAGGGTAGAAAGTGGAACTCCACATTTGGCTAAAAGAAGGAACTTTCATATTTGACCAAAGGAAAGAACTCCCATATTTGGTCAAGGTAGATGTCCCCCTTACACCACTGTTTGGTCAGTGACTAGGCAACAGGATTCTGTGATTTTCCACTGTTTGTTACAAATATCAAATGGGGAAACTGTGGTTTTCTGGAACACAGCAACCAACAAAAAAACATTCATGGCGGGGAAGGGGGCAGCAAGGCTCTATCTCTATCTCTAACACAAATTAATACAGACTTAAATAACAATCTATAAATCTATCTAATATAGATCTACCCAATAAATCATTTAAAAGCAATATAATCATCAATACATGGATAGTATCATCAATACATAGTGGGCTAATCAATCATAACTCTTACCCTAACTACATTAACAAACAAAACTAACTCAAACTTAATTCAATTCCGCTTAATCCACTGATAAAATTACTGATGCCCATCAAATCACAATGAACTGAATAAATGCTGATTGCATTGAGTAAGGGTATCAAAATTATTCTCACAAAGGTCAGAGTAAAAGTCTAAACCCTCAACACACACATGCACATACACACATGCAACAAGAAACATTATTTCATGGGACTTGTAGTCCTATGAAATGCTCGCATTACTGTACTAATACAATAGTAAGTATCTATGAAAAGACTACCATGAAAATAAGGGCAACTTACGCACCAATTTGCAGGAGTTGAAGAAGTAGAGAAAATCTCTAAGAACTTCTTAAGCCTATCCAAATTAAGTCAACATACTCTTTGATATTTTGTGACCTCAGTGTAAAAGTGGGACTAAGTAAGGATGGGGAGAAATAGATCAGAAAGAATGAGTCCAGAAAGAGGAATAAAAGTAGCCAAAGATGTGTAGACTACGGAAGTCCTATGTCATGAATGTCATCATGAATCTGCCTAGAAAGCAATCAGTAGACTCCAGACATGAGGACCATTGCATAATTTCACAACCGCCTGGAAAAACTAAAATCGATTACATTTTAATATACAAGAAAAGATTGTTTATGGATGTGGGAGCCATCCCTAAAATGCCTCTGTGCTGTCTGACTACTGACTTGTTAGAGCAAAGCTGAATGACATGCAAATGACACAACTTGATCCTGACCTACTTAAATAAGTAACTAAAAATGTAAAGTGAGTAATTAAGAGTATAAATAAAATCAACATTATAATAACTATATACAGAAGCTTAAACAATTTAGAGCAGTGGGCCAGGATTCAGGAAGACTCATCACACTGAGTTAAAATCTGACCTCAGACACTTACTAGTTGTGTGACCCTGGGCAAGTCACTTCACCCTGTTTGCCTTAGTTTCCTCATCCATAAAGAAGAGAGGGAGAAGGAAATGGCAAACCACTCCAGTGTCTTTGCCAAGAAAATCGCGAATGGGTCAGGGTCAGACACACCTGAAAGACTGAATAACAACAAAACAATTTCCATAACCAAGGGCTCAAAACAGCCTAAAAAGAGCCTTCGACAGAAAACCTGCCACTAATTGGACAAGTAAAGAGAGGCAGTGGCCAATGGCAACACCAATGCAGAATAGAAGCTTGTTTGTAAAATCTTCCAAAGAACATGATGGATGGTCTTCTGATGAAGGTCCCCCAAATCCTTCTGTTTGAAGACAGCATTGTGTTGATGGCATTAAGCGCCAAAGGCTCCTCAAAGATTTCTGTAACCACTTGAAACAGCTTAACCTGATCACTCATGCAATGAAGGTCAAGCAAATGAGGAATATCAATCTTTCTAATTATGACATGCAATTGGATGGACAACCTATAGGGTTTGTTCATCCACATCTATACGTTGATCAGACAGTAGAAATGGGCAATGAATCAGGACCAGCATTAAACAGGAGAAAGAAAGCAGTCTTTATTGCTTTCAAGAATTCCCTCCATTTAGGGGCAGCCAGGTGGCACAGTGAGTAAGAGCACTGGCCCCAGAGTTGGGATGACCTGGGATCGAATCTGGGCTCAGATACTTAGCACCACACCCAGAAATAACTGGCCGTGTAACCTTGAGCAAGTTACTTAACCCCAATTGCTTTAAAAAAAAAATTCCCTCCATTTACCCCTAAGCTTCTTTCAGAAAAGAAGGCTTAATTTTAACACCAACATTCCATTGGTATTGCATGGCTGTTAGACATGGAATCCTGCAGCTTCTCGAAAATTCAAAATGAATGTCACCTAAAAGGGAATCACCCCCACAATCCCCTGCAACATATGACCAATAAGGAACTTCAAAGAACAGCAGTAAAACATTATCAGAAAAATATATGATAGGAAAAAAAGATTGGCTTGCATGTGGCAAACACAAGAGTTTGACAGTCCAAATGCTCCACTGGTATACTCTCAACATCAGGACAGAACTTGGAAGGCCTCCAGCACATTGGGTGAACATTTTTATGAGGGTGAGAGAGAGGGAGATGAATTTATGGGAAGCCACAGATGAAAGATGTGAAGGATAGAAAACACTCAGCATCATTAGGGGGAACAGCCAAATTATTGAAATCATAGATGCTTTTAAGAACACACACACACACACACAGACTCAGTTGCATGTCTCCATTTTTTCATTTTATTTTTACTTAGGGAATGAATATAGGTTTCAAGCAGAGATTTGTGTGCCCTTTTATTTCTTTGTTTATGTAATATTTCCTAAACAGATTTCTTCTTAGTGAAGCTAATGATCACATGCTTCATTTCCCACTGGCATTAATTGTTCTCCATTGATTAAAACACCCCTTTCGCCCTGACAATATCCAGCTTATACACGAGGCTACAGGGAGTTACTTTTCAGAGGTATGAGAAGGGTCACCAGGGTGGCATGGATCATGCTTTATTTATGACTTCCCCCATGGTCCATGTTGGGCTCAAATTCTCTCTTAGCAGTCTGAGTGTCTGGAAGCTATTTTTATTTAGATATCTGGTGAGGATTGTTTGTTTGGCAACTGCAGAGACAAAGCAGAATGTTAGAAGTTATTCAAGGGAAAATTTAGAGGGACACAAGCAATTCAGCAAGTCTGGAAGAAAAAAATTCCAATTAAAAAGTTTGCCAGTCTATGCTCCCCCAGGACATATTCAAGCAATAAAATGATAAAATAGGTACTTAATTATTTGCTTTCACGTAAGACCTCACAGTTGCATTCTTTTGAAGGGAGAGAGGAAGGTTCACAGTGTACACAGTACAAACATAAAAGAATTTAAACATAGGCTGATTCTTTAGGAAATAAATGATAGTCAACTGGCTGGGGTCTCAGGAGAGCTTCCCTAACTTCATTCAGTACAAACATTCCCCATCTTCAGACATTTTGTTCTTAAGACTTGAATCATTTGAGTCTGGTCTAGCTTCCAGGCTCTATTATTACCCTTGTGGATTTCTCTCTTTGTCCAAAGACTATTTTAACAGATATTTTCTTGCTCTCTGGAATGGATCCACATCATGCTGGGACCATATTCTTTCTACCACCATCACGATCCCCTAACTTTCTCCTGGGCCCCATAATCCCCTCTAACCCCCTCTCTGACATAAGGGATTAACCTGCTTTGTGTGTCCTAGACCCCTTGGCAGTCTGGTGAGGTCTATGGCCCCATTCTCAATGAATGATGTTTTTAAGTACACAAAGTAAAATTTATAGAATCATAAAGGAAACCTGTGATTTTTACAAACGTTAAACAATGTTAACGGACCCAAGACTAAAAACTCTTGTTTTTCCAGAACATCCAACTCTAAAGGAATGGAACACAAGTAGAAAAACTAGGGGCTGGAGCAGAGATTTCAAACCTGGAAGTTGGCATGAAATCCAGACACCTGCAACTTGGATGACAGAGGCACTGCTGCTGTTCTTCTAAGGCAGTTGTTCAATCATGTCCAATGCTTCATGACCCCATTTGGGGTTTTCTTGACAAAGATACTAGAGTGGTTTCCCTTTTCCTTCTCCAGTTCATTTTACAGATGAGGAAACTGAGGCAAACAGGATGAAATGACTTGTCCAGGGTCACACAGCTGGTTAGTATCTGAGGCCAGATTTGAACTCAAGAATATGAGTCTTCCTGACTCCAGGCCCAGCACTCTATCCACTGTGCCACCTAATTGCCCCTAAGGCAATATGTTTCCAGCCTGTCATGAGGAAGGCATGCATTGTCCCCTTTCCTCCTGGTCATGGACCAGCTCCCCCAGGCCCTGTCCTGACTCAGTTGCATAAGTGAGGTTGGGGTTCTGATAGATGGAATCTGGGGTTTTGGGGCAGGGCAGAGAAGAGAAAGGGGAGAGAGAGAAGGGGAGAGACACAGAGAGAGAGACAGAGACAGAGAGACAGAGAGAGACAGAGAGAGAGAGAGAGGGAGAGAGAGAGAGAGTTCAGTGAATGCAGGCATATACCAATTATTCTGTGCATCTCTGTGGAACCTCTGGGATTCCTTCCAGCTCTGAAACTTTGGTCCAAGGATCCTTCAGTGAGGTTTTCCAAACATTTTTTTTCAGTGAATACAGAAAGGAATTTTTTATTGACAGAGATAGGAGAATTTGGGCCCTCGTTAAGTCTGGTGAATAGGTGTAGGTAATGGAAGGGAAGAGGGGAAGGGGATAATAATTTTTATAAGACTCACACTATATACCAGGTACTGTGCTAAGTGCATTCCAAATATTAATTTATTTGATTCTCACAACAATCTATTTGATATGTATTGTTATCATCTTTGTTTTACAGTTGAGGAAACTGAGGCCAACAGAGGTTAAGTGATTTGCCCAGGTAAATATCTCAATTTTCATTTGAACTCAGGTCAATTGCTGCTATGAACATGCAAGTGTATTTCTAGGTTTGAATTGCAAGATATAACAGACTATCTTCTTTGAAGACAAAACCAAAATATTTATTCATATACCAAAAAGCCAAATCCAACACGGTAATAAAGAAGTTGGTACACATTACCAATTCAGGGAGCACTGCCATCCCCAAGCCATCCCTCTGTCAGGCCTCCCCACAAACAAGTTCCCTTAGGCAAAATACCCTTCTCTTACCCATGATAGTTGCTCTGCCTCCTCTCTCTCTCTCAGCTCCACCTCCCTCTCTCCCAGTTCTGCCTTGCTCTCTCCTCTCTGCTCATGCTCTGTTGGGTAAACTCCTCTCACACACTGAGTCCCATGTGACTCAGCTTTGGACTAGGCCAGAGCTTAAAACAGGCCACATGGTCCTATTAAAGGTCAGAGAAGATCTTAAAATTCTCTTAACATTACACAGACCTAGTGCTCTATTCACTATACCACCTACCTACCTATAGAAGGAATGGTATCCAAGCAGAGAATACATATAGTGAAGGAACAGAAGCATATAATTTGAGAAATTACAAAAGGGACTAGGAATTTTTAAACTGAAACAAGAAGACTTAAGAGTGATGTCACTTAGGATAGGTTGTTTTCCTGTACTCGAAGGCAAGAAATAGTCTGCAAAGGTTGATAAAATAGGAAATGTATAGCATTCAAAATTATTTCTTTTTATGAACATCAGTAAAGCAAATAATATAATCTAAATTGAATGCTGTGAAATTATAATAACCAAGGTTGGCCGCAAAACAAACAAAAAAAAAATATGAGAGGGTACCTCCCTCTCTTCTTTTCAGAGGTGGGGGACTATGGGAGTAAAACACCAAAGATAATTTCAAACTTTTTTGATGATTTGGTTAGTTTTACCAAACTAGGATTCTTTTTTTTTCATCTTTTTTAGTCTTTCATATAAAGAATGACTCTTTCTGTAAGAGAAAAGGGAAGACTATGTAGAGAAACATAGATGATATAAAAACAAAAGACCTTAATAAAAATGTGCCTTTTAAAAGGGCAAAAAAAATGGAGCAATTCAGGCACAAAAATAATATTTTCTACTTACTCCAGCTATCTCATTCATTTCTTTTATTTGGCATAGCTTTCTCCATTATTGTACCTACTTAAACATACTCCAACACAGTAATCCAGTCTTTTCTCTAATTTATGTTCCAGTATTCTCTCTAATTTATACTTCCTCTGGAAGCACAGCAATTAAAAAATAAGGTAATTTGGCTCTTGAATATAAGAAGGAAGAAGGCTAACAAGGACTCTTTTAAGGCCTACTACAGGCTGGATGAAAGACTACTAGGTCTTATTAATGATTTGTAAAGTACTGAATAATTAGTGCTTAATGAACTCACTATGTCATCTGTGTCCCTGGAGATTCCTGTGATTACCTGGACTGACCCTGTCTCCACTCCCATTAATTTGCCTTAAAAAAAAAAAATCACACACTTCACATGAATCAGCTTATGTCACAAGAATATTTTAAAATAATCTATACCACTTCCTTGGCACCTGTAGCATATATTTTTTTTTATTTTAATTTAGCTTTTCACATCTAATGTCTTCTCAACTCAATTATAAGCTTGAGATCACAGACCAGTATCTAGCTCTGTGCCAAGATAGAGGGATAAATAGATAAAACATTTATCAAGCACTTACTCTATGCTGGCAAGTAATATTTTAAAAAAAGAAAGAAAGAAAAAGAGACAGAAAAAAATACAATCAGCAAAACCAATAAATTTATTGAAAAATATCTGAAAATATATACAATGGTTCATCTCCCATGGACTTCCCAGTTCTGCAAAGGTGTGAGGGGGAGGTATTGTTTCATGTCTCTTTGGAGCCAACCCCATGATTTATTAGTGTTGTTCATTTGTTTCAGTTGCGTCCAACTCTTCATGGACCCTTTTTGGGATTTTATTGGCAAAGATACTGGAATGGTTTACCATTTTCCTTCTAGCTCATTTTATAGATGAGGAAACTGAGGCAAACAGGGTTAAGTGACTTGCCCAGGGTCACACAGCTAATAAATGTCTAATGCAAGATTTGAACTCAGAAGAGGAGACTTCCTGATTCTATCCACTATGCTCTATCCACTGTGCCACCTAGTAGGTGCTTAAAACATGTGATGATGAATTAAAAATTTTAAGACTATTATTTTCAGGGTGTCTAGGTGGCCAGTGAATAGAGCACTGGCTCTGGAGTCAGGAGGACCTGAGTTCAAATGTGACCTCAGACACTTGACACTATCTGTGTGACCTTGGGCAAGTCACTGAACCCAAATTGTCTTGCCTTGCCCCTTCAAAAAAAAAATCACAATGAAGTAATTTTGGAGGGAGCAGGAGATTGGTATGCTGCAATGCTGGCAGAGAGGGGCTGCCATTCATAGCTCTTATTGCAGGAGCGGCTGATGTAGGAACAATGGATTGTACCTTAGTGTATGAGCATTGGTAAATACCAAAAGGGACTTGGGGGTGGAGGACAATGGGGAGTGAGGAAATACCAGGTGAGTGAAGAGTGTGTTAATTAACCTGAGCACATTTGGGGCACACTTGCCTGTTTCACTTGAGTAAGTCACTTAATCTCTGTTTGCCTCAGTTTCTTCAACTATAAAATAGTACCTGCCTCTCAGGACTTTTGTGAGTATCTAATGAGATGTTTGTAAAGCACTTACCACAGTCCCTAGCACAGAGAAGTCCCCATATAAATGATAGCTATCATCATCATCATCATTAATATTTTTATCATTGATTTTATCATTTTATCACTGACGATCATTTATCATAAGAAAAAGAGAAAATAGAGAGAGAACCTAAGAGGTCCCTGCAGTCTTGGTTGCAGTAATTCTCCTTGGGTTGTCCTTATGGGTAGGGAAGAGTTTAAATGTGTTGATGTAAGACCAGATTATTCGTCATGTTACTGTGGACCGCCCCCCCCCCCCCCCCCCCCCCCCCACACACACACACACCACATAGAAGTAGGGAGGAACGAGAAACTATAAAGCAGTCCAGTCCGGCATCAAGTATCTAACCAGGGATGGGGAACGTGCAGCCTCAAGGCACGTTCCCCATCCCTGAATTCTAAACTATATGAGCTGGGTTTGCCCCCCATTCCCATTCCTAGAGCAAAAGGAATCTCCCCAAGGTGACCCTAAGGTATTTGTAACAAGCCTCCTGTTATGACTCACAAACCCCATAAGTCAAGAATTCAGGCAGAAGCTAAAGTGCAGATAGATGTATCCCTAGGCTGTCTCAGGAAAGTGTTATCATTGAAGACTGAGCCAGAGAAAATGGAGAGCTTCCAAGCCCAGACAAAACACATGAGATACATTCATGGAAGGGGACATTCATCCAACAAGCTTTTCTTTAGCACCCACTATGTTCCGGACACTGTGCTAGGCACTGGGAGAACCAGGACAAAAATGAAGCCATCCCTGCCCTCAAGGAGTTTATAGTCTATTGGAGATGAAGTGGGGGAGGGGGAAGGAATAAGAGGTACACAAAAGGAACATGAAAGAGAGGAGGTCTGAGGGAACTAAGGATTCTAAGGAGAAGCACAGAAGCAGAAGGCTGAATGTCAGGAATGTACAGCCCCGAGTAGACCTAGACCGTTGGGTTATCACACGGAGTGTGTGAACACACATCTCTCCAGGTTGACACCAGCCTACCAGGGCAGCTAGTGGGGCAGGGTAGAGTATACAGGCCTAGAATTAAAATCTCAGACACTTAGTAGCTGTGTGATCCTGGGCAAGTCACTTAACCCTGTTTGCCTTAGTTTCTTCATCTGTAAGATGAGCTGGCGAAGGAAATAGCAAACCATTTCAGGATCTTTGCAAGAAAACCCCAAATGGGGTCACAAAGAGTCAGGCAAGGCTACCTGAATAACAGCAGCAACAGTCAGCCTGCTGGAGGATGCACACAGAGGAATGCCCCAGTCAGGGACATCTCCTAGGAAGCCTGACAATGCAGCCATACCCCAGTGGCTCTGCTTTCTATAAGGGACCAAGTCTGCTATCAAGAAGTATGCAGTCCCAAACTACCAATGGTACTGTGGGCTCCATCCCATTACAGGCCCGTAATGATGGGACAACACAGATCACCTGGGAAGGACTCAATGCTGCTCTTTGTAGGATAGCTGATAACTTGGTTCATAGAACTCAGCCTCCCCATCCTTACCACCTAGCCAGAGTACCATCCCTTTAACTCCATTATCTCTTCCTAGTCTAGAAGTGCAGAGTGGTCTCTAAGTCTTTGGTTGTAGCTAAATATCTTAGAAAAAGATAGGGTTTTTGAGTCCTAAAGAGAATTATGGATCCCCCTGATATTTTGAACTGCTGCTAAAAAATACCCTAACAACAACCAGCTAAAAAGCAGCTCTACTTCTCCTCCCCCCCCCCTTTTTTTTTAATGACACTTATCAGTGAATTTATACTTGCAGCAAAACTTTGAGTGTTTCCAACCTCATAGTGATTTCAGGACCATTAGATGTCTAAAGAGACATTACTGATATTAGTCCCCTCTCTATGCCTACTGGCTTTTTCCAGCCTGCCTATCAACTGAGGCTTCCCACTGCAAAACAGAACTCATCTTCCCACCCAAAGACCTTTCCTTTCCCAAACACCCTGTGGCTTTAAATGATACCACACACTTCTCATTGTATTGGTGCCAAACTCTTCTGCCTCTTCCTTCACCTTCTTTCTTTTCATCAACATCATCAACAACCTTAATTAAGCATTGTTTGTATGCAGGATATTATGCTAGGGGTCAAGAACAGGGCCCTATGCCTCAAAGAATCTATCATTATCATCTATTTGGAGACTTAGGGTGTGTGTGTGTGTGTGTGAGAAGCAGAAAGTGAACTGATTCTGAAATCAGAGAATCTAGGTTCAAATCCTGCCTCGTCATTGAATTAATCTCAGCCTCAGCTATAAGATAAGGGGTTTGGACCAGAAAGCCTCTGAGGTCCCTCTCAGCTCTAGAGCTATGACCCTAAGGATTTAAGTATTTTAGGATTGGTATAGACATGAGGTAGAGAGAAATGCCATCAGGGTTTGAAGGAGGGGCTAGTGACTGGCGGCTCATATGGTCAAGGAAGTTTCAGAAAAGAGTTGGGAATTGCTGTTGGGCCTTGAAGAAAGGAGAGAATATGGATAAGAAGAAAGTGAGAAGGGAAGGAATAAGGGGAGTAGCATAGAAATATGGGCCTAAAACAAAGGTCCAGAGATAAGAACTCAATAATCAAATCTTGGGTATATGAAGGACTCCAACGGTCATCTGCCCTAGCCTCTAAGCCAGTTAAAGAATACTTTAAACAACATCCACAACAGATAGCCATCCACCCTCTCTTAAGAGGAAAAGACTAGATATAAATAAAATGTCAAAATATAAATAAAAATTAATAAATAGGGGCATCTAGGTTGTATAGTGAATAGAGCACCGGCCCTGGAGTCAAGAGGACCTGAGTTCAAATCTGACCTCAGACACTTAACACACAAAACTAGCCGTGTGACCTTGGGCAAGTCACTTTACCCCAATTGCCCTACCCTCCCCCCTCCAAAAAGCAAAAATTAAAAAAATTAATAAATATTGGATAGGCTCATAGGACCATAGATTTAGTGTTGTTAAGGTACTTTAGATATCATTGAGTCTAACCAGCTCATTTTACAGTTGAGGAAACTGAGGCTTAGAAAGGTTAAGTGACTTGAGGTCACAAAGAGTTGGACACAACTGAAAACAACTCCAGCTTGTCAATGTTCTTTCTAGGATTAAATAAACAGAAGGGAAGCCAACGCATCAGCTGTGGTCAAACCATGGCAGAACCTAAAGGTTCTGTGTGGACCTCAGGTCTTAATAAGAAAAACAACTGGTATTTGTCTAGTAATTTGAAGTTTTCAAGTACTATACAAGCATTCACTCATTTGAGCCTTACAACAACCCTGTGAGGTAGGTAGAAGAGGTGTCACTATCTCCATTTGGCAAGTACTATTGTGCCCATTTTGTAGATCAGAAAACCAAGGCTCAGAGAGGTTTAAACGACACAGTATTAAGATTAACAGGTGGGATTTAAACCAAAGTCTTCTTTACTCCAGGTCTAGCATATTACCTACCTGACTTTCAAAGCAGCTTGGGCAAGCTGTTCTTCCTGCTATATCACACTGTTTACTCATATTGACCTTGCAGTCCACTCGGACCCTCAGCTCTTTTTCACACAAACAGCTGTCAAGTCAGGCCTTCCTCATAATTCTAAATTTTTTAAGATGATTTTTGAAAAATCACAGATCGTGTTTTACATTTGTTTCTACTGAATTTTATCTTATTACAAGTGGCTCTTTTTTTTTTTTGCTATTTCAAGATCATTTTGGACCCTAAATCTCTCCCCCAGTGTATTAGTTATCCCTCCCAGCTCCCAGGCATCTGTAAAACTAATGAGCAAACCATCTAGCACAATGCTTTAAGCAGTGACTGAATTGAATTGAATCTTTGCCATTGCCCAGGTCACTGATAAATATGTGAAATGGGATGAGTTCAAGGACAGATGACAGGGACACTTCACTGGAGGCCTCTCCCCGAGCTGACATCTATTGTTTTGTGGCTAATCTTGGTGTCCCACCAGTCAACTAGTTCTAAATTCACCTAAATGTATTCCCATCTACCCTAGCCTGTCTACACATTGTCCACAAAGACAAACACTGCAAAAATATGTCCATAAATATTATAAATAAATTATAAATATAATGTGTTCACAGCATTTTACTTACCCATCTAGTATCTGTCCAAAAGAAAAAAAAGTGAAATGTAAATCATCTTGGCACAAACTATTCTTGATGAATCTATGCTCATTCTTAGTCATCATCCCTTTCTCAAGGTTAACAAACCATCCCTTTACCTTTTTGTTTGTTTGTTTGTTTTTTTGGAGGGGGGAGGCAGGGCAATTGGGGTTAAGTGACTTGCCCAAGGTCACATGGCTAGTAAGTGTTAAGTGTCTGAGGTTGGATTTGAACTCAGGTCCTCCTGACTCCAGGGCTGGTGCTCTATTCACTGTACCACCTAGCCGCCCCCATCCCTTTACTTATTCCAGAATTTTCCAACAAAGTCAGGCTCACTGATTTCTAGTTTATAAAACCCACTCTCTTTCCTTTTTCTTTTTTTAAACTGGGACCACGCTGACCTTTCTCTGATTCGGCAGCACCTTTTCCATTCTCTACAATCTTTTCTTTTAAATTACTTGCTTAGGGTCAGCAATCACATTTGCCAGTTTTTCAGTACTTTGGGACATAGTTCAACTGAACCTATTATTTAGTATTTATCACCATCCTCCGTTCAGTCTATCAGAGCTTACCTGAATTGGAGACTATTGTCACTGCAGCTCTCTCTTCTGTCTGGTGACTCTTTGACCTGGACCACAATTTTGTGAGGGGCCTATGCCACATGCAGGCAGCTAGGCCTGAAGTCAGGAAGGTTCCTCTTCCTGAGTTCAAATCTGGCTTCAGACACTAGCTGTACCACCCCGGCAAGTCACTCAATCCCATTTATCTCAGTTTCCTCGTCTGAAAAATGTGCTGGAGAAGGAATGGTGAACCACTCCAGTATCTGCCAAGAAAACTCCAGATGGGGTCGGGAAGAGTCAGACAAGTCAGACAAGAATGAAACAACTGAACAACAAATGCCACACTCACTTCACTCTCAACTCTACTCCTCCTTCTCCAGGCTTCTTCATCTCTTTGCTCTCTCACAGCTTTTCCCCCTCCTCCCTTTCCAGTTCCCCATCAAGTGTTGTCTTCCCCATTACAAGGTAAACTCTTTTAGGGCAGGGTAGTATTTGTATCCCTGGTGTTTAGCAAAGTGCCTGGTGCATAATAAGCTCTTAATAAATGCTTTATCTATTTATATCTTTATAAATCCAAGTTGTTTAGTGATCTCACTGAGCTCCTCCTTTTTTCTCTCAGCAGAATAATTTCTAATTGTGCTTCAGTTTCATTATTGAGAGCTTCCCACCCTCTTGAGACAGCTCATCTTGTAGGATCATAGGATTTTACCTTTTATTTCTCTGAACCCTTTGAAATCTGTATCTTTAAAACTGAGGGCATATTGGACTTTGCCCAGATTTCCTTTCCTCTATCATAACTTCTAAAATAGGGGGAGGGGAAGTCATTTTCCCTCAAGCTTCCCATCACTTCTGCTTGAGCAACCAGTTCCTTCTTCATAGCCAAAATCAGGTCCAGAATAGTAATTTTTTCCATGCTTTTAAAGGATAAATAATCATTAAATCAAGATATTTGGTTGTTTATCAAGCATCTTTTTGCATGCTTGATCAAGCATTTTTTCCACATTAAAAAAAGAAGCAAATATATACCATTAAGGAAAGTGAACCCAAAAGAAGGCACCCATGGTAGGATCAGGTCAGCTTCAACAAATGTTTATAGTTTCTTGTGCTGTCCAAGAGACGCTCTTTCTGTTTAGCTTTTCCCTGACTCCCACAGTCACATCCAGTTAGAGATATAAATGTGAGTCAGAGCAGACACTTAGAAAAGCTCAGTTCCACAGTGGTCAACCAGTGCTATGTTCAAAGATAAAGGCTCCAACCAAGATGGCAAGCAGTTCCAAGAAAATCAAACAGGATCTGATTATTGGCCCCAAGAGCTCAGTCTCTACTGCACAAAATGAGACTCAGCCCTAGAAAAAATGAGGATGGAGAATTTATTGATGTGAACCACAACTTTAATGACCTCATTGATGTCTGGATCAAACAGATCAAAAATGACTGTTATTACCACTCACAGGCCTATCAGCAGCATTTGGACCTAGATTTTTGAAGGTTCTGAATACTATCCACAACCCTAATCCCTGGTCCAGCAGGTAAACCCAACATTCTCCATAGGAGGAGAACAATATGGTAGATGGTCGCAAGAATGTATCAGCTACCCTGCTTTTGAAAGAGAGGGAGAAGGTGGGGGTGGGGGGGAGAGAGGGAAGAGAGAAAGAGGGACAGAGAGAGAGGGAGAGAGAGAGAGAGAGAGAGAGAGGGAGAGAGAGAGGGGGGAGGGAGAAAGAGAGAGAGGGAGAGAGAGAGAGAGAAGACATTTGAGTAGTTGAACTCTCCCAGCAGAATTTTATCAAGTTTGTGATCTGTGTCCCAAACTCACCTACTTCTGTCTTTGAGGAATTCTGAGGTATGAGGCAACAATTCAGTCCACCAGTGAGCCTGGAGTCAGGAAGACTGGAATTCAAATCCAGACACAGACACTTACTAGCTGTGTGACTCTGGCAAATCACTTGACCTCTGTTTGTCTCAGATTCCTTATCTGTAAAATGGGGATAAAATTGTGCTTCACAAATTTCAAAGTGCTATATAAAGGCCAACTGCTATTAACAATAGGAAATTGAGGGGATGTCCATCAATTGGGGAATGGCTAAACAAGTTGTGGTGTATGAATATAATGGAATACTATTGTGCTGTAAGAAATGAGGAGCAGATGGACTTCAGAAAAACCTAGAAACACTGACATGAACTGATGCTGAGTGAAGTAAATAGAACCAGGAGAACATTGTACACAGTAGCAGCTACATTGTGCAATGATCAGCTATGATAAACTTAGCTCTTCTCAGCAATACAGTGATCCAAGACAATTCCAAAAGACTCACGATGAAAAATGCTATCCACATCTAAAGAAAGGACTATGGAGATCAAAGCATACTGTTTTCACTTTGGGGTTTTTTTTTTCTTTCTTGTGGCTTTTTTTTCTTTTGTTATGATTCTTCTTTTGCAACATGTGTAGAAATATGTTAAGTATGACTGTACATGTATTACCTATATCAGATTGCTTGCTGTCTCAGGGAGAGGAGAGGGAAGGAAGGGAGAGAGAAAAAATTGGGGGTAACTCAAAATCTTATAAAAGTTAATGTTGAAAGCTATCTTTATATGTAATTGGAAAAAATAAAATACTATTAAGAAAGGAAAATATTTTAAAATAAATAAAAAGGAGTACCACAATGATGTAACTTTTATTTTTTTTCCTTTGTTCTTTACCTCCAAATCCTCTGCCCTTGGAATCCTGGATCTCATCATGTGAATATATTTACTATACAATGACTACACAACAAGTATACAACATACAACTCTGTCCCCTCAATCTATTCTTTATCTTTTTTCCCCTTTTGAAAGAAATATACCTTTTTACAGCCATATTCTAACAATGAAACTCACTCTACCGTGCCTCAGAGATACCTATAAGCATGAATTTATGTCCTTACATTAGGATCTCTACTTCGCTTGGTTTTATTACCTGTACTTTGTGCATTTGTGTATAGACATCTGAACCTTTTGGTTTTATTGTTGAATCCATTCTATGAATTACTGAGCCTCCCTAATGTTATTCTGATTCATGTATTGTAGCTGCTATTCTCTATGGCAGCTGGATTGGCAGATATATACAAGCAGTCCTGTCCCTCTCCTTCTTGTTTCTGTTTAGAGCCCTCTTAATGAGATTTGTGTGACTCCAGGCAAATCTGTTCTTACCAGTCCTCATTAGGCACATTCCATTCCTGGTCAAGAGCCCATCCTTCCTTTATTTAAAGCCATTGTTCATTCTGTTCTTGGACCCCATCTTCTTAACTCGCTGCTCATTTTCCCAATCCACCTTTCTCTTCCAAAGCCCCTGCCTTCAGTTGGCAGCAGTGATTAAGAGCACCACCTGTGTCCCCCTAAGGTCCTCAATTTCTCTCTCAGAACTTCAGAATTCTGAGCAATCATTCCTGAGGTCTTCCTGAAGCTCTTCTTTGTTCCCACAGGAACCATAAGTACTGGGTGGCCATCATTAGGTTTAACAAGCCTCAGGCGTCCCAGTTACATATCCTGGAAAGACTGCAGACCTTTCTATTATTTATGTCATATTGACAAATAGCTGCCTCAGAGCCCCCCAGCAGGGAGCCACCCACCCCCTCTAATCTGGGCTCTCTATTTTGTTTTTATTAGTATATACTAAGATTACATTTGATGGGGCTTGGGGAGGCTGCCTCATCCTAAGCTAGTAATGAAAACTAGGGGTCTTTTTCCAATGAACTGCTGCTAAATCACTTCTTGCCCCTCCTATCCATGTGTTGCTGATTGTTTTTTAACCAAAAATACAAAACTTTATATCTAACTCTATCAAATTTCATCTTGTTAGTTTAGGCCCATTTTCCTAGGCTGATGAATTTTTGTTTCAATCTTTAGCCTATCATCCAGCATAATTGGAAATTATATACATATACCATATATGTTTTCACCCAAGTTTTTGTCAGAAATGTTAAACAGACCAGGGCTAAGTATAGTGTTCTTCAGCATTGATCTCTAGAATCCTTTCCAATTCTAGACCTATAATTCTATGGTCCCGTAGTTCTTGAATCTTTTCTCCACATTAGCCAGCTTAGATCGAAGCTTAAAATATTCATGTACGTACTGGTCCTATAGAGGAATATAATGTAAGTGGGAGAACAAGACCAACGAAATGCTAACTTTGGAACTCCATAAAAAAAAGCTTATCAGGACACTAGAGGAAGAAGTGAGGGGCCAGAGAAATGTCTGTGTCTGTGCCTGTGTGTCTGTGTATATGATGGCTAGAGGTGGAGGTGAAAGGAAACAGCGAGATTGAATATGAAGGAGGTCCAGGTCCAGGTCAAGGGATCTAGGAAGTCCAAGCCAGAGACAGAGCAGATAAATAATTGGAGTAATAATAATATCTAAGATGAATTGTCCACTGATGGTATTTTGGTGAGTGCAGGACACCTTTGACCATAATCACTTCTTCTCTTGGAAGGGCTGGTATCCCAGCTGATTTGAGATCTGATGTTATCCCCATTCCACTCCACCCCTAATTCATCATCAAGTTCATATCATTCAACATCAAGACCTATTCATTATTTTTTTGTGTGGTATGGTTCATTCTCCATTTTTCAAGAAGGACCAATAACATCATGGGATGATGTCTTGACTTATGCATGAATTAGATTTAAGTGAGGCAGTTACACAATGTTATCATTTTATACACACACACACACACACACACACACACATATATACTGTGTCTAATGGTAACTATCTCTAGCGTAGGGGGTGGGCAACTGAGGGAAGGAAAAAAAAGAAATTTACATGATATTTTTGTTGTATATTTGAAAGGGATAGCTAGTTGTGCATAGTAGATTTGCAGTTCCATGTTCAATCATCTTTTTTATTGTACTATGTTTATGGAAATGCTTGTTTTATCCCACAAATTAAAAACAAAAATTAAAAAAAATAATAAAATCATCAGCCTCACTCTCTCCTCCAGAATCATCCAAGTCCAGTGGCAAGACAAAAGTCAGAACAACTGACAATGGCCCAGAATTCAGTGTATGATCTTGGCATCTGTGATGTCTTGACCAAGTTCTAAGCACTCCATAGCTCCTGCTTCAGCCACCTTCTTGGCTGTTGGAACAACCTGATCTCATCCATGCATGCTTGGGGTAGACATCCCCCTATCTCACCTATGCGTCTGAGGCCTGTTGTTTGCCACTGAAACAGGCAAACAGGGTGTGGCTATTGCCTGTGCTACTTTGGAGCCACAGGTGAAAGTTGGGTAAAAGATGGACACCAAAGGTGAATGAGCTGTCTTGAAAAGGTCTTGGCAAGCCCACACACCAGAGGTGAGAATCCTCCCTGAGCAGCCCATATGCCATTTGCATGAAAGAATTATCATTCCTTCCATTCCATTCTCCACTGTCACTACCTTTGTTCAAGTCTTCATCAACTCTCTCTTAGACAATGGCAAGAATCTCCTAACTAGTCTCATTGTCTCCAGTCTTAACCCCTAAAATCCATCCTAGCATGGATCAGTGATTTTGTAGGTTTGGCGATGCCCTGTACCTGGCAGGTGACAAGCTGTCTGTATTTAGATGCCTCAGGCTTACATAGCACCCTGGTCCCACAGCCAGGAAGTGTCAAAGGCAGGATTTGAACCTAACTCTTTCTGATTCCTAGTTTGGTATTCTGTCCACTAAACCAAAACACTAGTTCTGTACTCAGAGGATCTGGTTTCGAACCATGGATATTTACTACCCATGTGACCTTATGCAATTCATTGAACAACCTGGAACTTGGTTTAATTATCTATAAAATGAAGGGATTGGACTAAATAGCATCTGAATACCCTTCCAGCTCTGTATTTATTATGCTATGATGGCAGGAGGTGGGAGAGGGCAGCAGGTAGAGCCCCCAGCCTGGAGTCAGGAAAACCTGAATTCAAATCTGGCCTCTGACACTTACTAGCTGTGTGACCCTGGGCAAGTGACTCAACCCTGTTTGCCTCAGTTTCCTCATCTATAAAATGACCTGGAGAAGGAAATGGCAAACCACTCTAGTATCTTTGCCAAGAAAACACCAAATGGGGTCACGAAGAGTGGGACATGACTGAGACAACTGACCAGCAATGACAAATGACCTTAGGTTCTTTCCATGCCTAACAAATAAAGTTCCTAAAATATTGCTATGTACTGCTCTGCCTATATTGCTGGTTGTCTTCTTTGGATTCAGTCACTGCCTTGTCAGTCCCTTACCACCTCTTTTACAGCTTTATTCTCTCCCTCTCTGCTGGCTCCTCTACCTACACACATGGGGTTCAGGCTCTGGGAACAGCCTTGAATCTTCCCACTGATGAGATGCTTGCCTGAGGCCATAAGCCTTTCATTATAGCTAGGCCCAAATCTTTGTTACTCAACCTAGCCTAGCCCTCCAATGTCCAGCTACTTCCCACCCTTGATCCTATCAAAATATCTATGCTCAAATCTGTTATCCTTAAACTAGCCCAGCCCTCCCTTGTTGTCAGTCATCTCCAGGTAGCCTTCAGCTATTTCCCACCTTTAATCCCTTACCTGGAGTCTGACCTCAGTCCCTCCTTAGACTCCTCCTCTCCCCAAACTCCTCCTTTAGAGCACCCCTAGATCCCTCCCACAGTCTTTCTGTAAATGAAATCCATCTTCCCTCAGTGAAGGTGCTGAGATTTAATCTACCTCAGACTTGGTCTGTGTCAGATTGGTTTGTGCCAGATTGTTCTGGCCAGCTTGTCCAATACAAACATCACAAATACTTAGGCTCCTTAAAAATCTACCCATTATGGCGAATCTTTAACAAACTTTGTTTTACTTTGGCTGAGAGAAGGCGTCAATCAAATTCATTTGGCAGGACCTGGCATGTTGATATTTGGGGGTCTCAAGAACCCCTAAACCCCAAGCCTCAACACAAACATATTTGGGACTGTGACTTTTTGAAAAGAGCTTCTTTTGACGAGGTCCATTTTTTTTACCATCAAATTCTAGAAGGAGATTGTCTACATACACTGTCTCCATTTCCTCACCACCCACTCATACCCTAACCCCCTTCCAGTCTCCTATTGAAATTGCTCTCTTCAAGGACTTTGATGATCTTCCAAACATCTTGGTGACCTTTTGTTTGTCTTTACTCTTGGATTTTTCTGCAGCATACAATACCATTGGCTATCTTGAAAGTCTCTGTTTTATGTTTCATGATGCAACACTGTCCTAATTTACCTCCTTCTCCAGGTTCTCCTCCATATATTAAATCTGGGTGTGTCACTCAACTCAATCTTATCTGATTTTCTCATTCAATACCTTCCCCTTCCATTCTTGACATCAATAATCATTTCCATAGATAACTCCCAAATTCATAACTCCAGCCAGTCCTTCCTCCCAGGAGTTCCAAATTTCTAATTGCCTGATAGCTATCACCAGGTGGAATCACTAGATCATGAGATAATAACAGAAGAGAATTTAGAGATTATTTAATCCTGCTCCTTTATTTTACAGATGAAAAACTAAGTCAAGGGTGGCTAAGTGGCGCAGTGAATAGAGCACCGGCCCTATATTCAGGAGGACTTGAGTTCAAATGCAGCTTCAAACACTTAATACTTACTAGCCGTGTGACCTTGGGCAAGTCACTTAATCCCAATTGCCCTCCAAAAAACAAAAAAAAAAAAAGAAAGAAAAACTAAGTCCAAAGAAGTTAAATGACCAATTGTGTCATACAGGTAGTTTTAAAAAATTAGCCCAGGTCCTCTGACTTTTAATCCAATGTGCATTACAAAACTCCTGCTACCATTCTATACCCCATTGTCACCTCAGATTCTAATGCATCAGTTTCTCACAAATCCATTTGCCTCTAGTTGTTGTCTTTTAGTCATGTTCAACTGTTCATGACCCCATTTGTGGTTTTCTTGGCAGAGATGCTGGAGTGGTTTGCCATTTCCTTCTCCACCTCATTTTATAGATGAGGAAACTGAGGTAAACAGGGTTAAGTGACTTGCCCAGGATCACACACTAAGTGTCTGAGGCTGGATTTAAACTCAGCCTTTCCTGATTCCAGGCCCAGAGGTTTATCTACTGTATCACCTGACTGCCATTCACCTCTATACTTCCCAATTTTTGTTGGTGGTGCCATTTATAATGAAGTGACCCCGCGGCAGGAAGGATTTGGGGCTCACAGCTAAACCACAGAGCAGACTGGTTTCACCATCATTACTTCCATGATTCAGGCTCAAATCCTTGTATCATCTTCAACTCATACCTCTCTCTCTCTCTGTCATTCACCAAGCAAACAATGGGATATACAAGGTCAAATCAGAGGCTTGAGGATCTACCCAACCCACATGATTATAAATAACAAGCAGGGGGAAAGAGGAAAGGCAACAGAGTACGGGACTTCAGTGACCTTAAGTTTCTGGAAGGAGGCCATGGTCAATGGTGTCAAATGCTGGAGTGTTCAAGGAACACCAGAGGTCACCAAGTCAAACGTCATCATTTTACAGATGAGAAAACTGATGCCTAGAGAAGGTTAGTACTTCACCCAAGATTGCACAGCTGGTCTATCTGAGGCAAAATTCAAACTCGGTCTTCCTGAATCCACCCTACCCACCACCACATTGCCTTTCATATAGGCAGAGAGAAAGGAACCGGAGGAAAAATTGTTAAAAAAGAAAGAAAAAAGAAGGGTGGAGGTGAGTGGTTAAAAAGGGTTGTAGAAGGACATCTTGGGATCTGAACTTTGCCTGGGAGTAAGAGTTGTGTGATTCTTTCTGAGATCTTATATCCCATCAACATCACACTGTCTCAGATAATTATGGTTATTTTCTCTTTTTTTTTAATTCTACCTCAAAATTTCTCTGTATCCCTTTAAGATCTTACCCACCCATTAATAGGCCCATATGCCCAGCTGTGATACAACTTGAATCACATAGAGCCCATTGAGGGAGGAACTTGCTTAAACAGAAGCTTGCTTAGGGGAGGCTTGCTTGTAGGAAGGTTTTCACACCTTTTGTATTAACCTAATTAGGCACTGAGTCAGGAGGGTTGTGGTGCCTTCTGGCTCTGAGAAGTGTATATATACTCTGAGTTGGCATTTTGCTTTGGGAGTTCAATCATGAGAAGGATCTTTTTCTTCCTTGGTCAAGGCTCTGAGTAGCCACATGTTCAGAACTGTCCCCCCCTCCCTGACTGCTTAGATGTAGAGGCTCTCTTGACCTAGTGGTGTATGTAAAGTGTATAGCAATATTGCTTTTATTCAGGCAGTCAGAGCCCTGTCTGTCAGTCTTTATGCTAATTTCTCTGCTTGTATTTTTTCTGACATTCAGGGTGCTGACCTTTTTCCTGAACAGGTGAATGTAATTAATAGTAATTGTTAACCCCTTTTTAAGCAGTCTTTCCTAGAAAAGGAGATCAAAGAACCTGTGCTAGCAGGCCATCCTGGATATGCCAGGGTGTTTGCTATTACAGACAGGAAATGCAACTGTTGAGTTTAAGGGGCTTAAGATCTAGCTGAGTTAGGAAGTTTGAGGAATACAGGAAAACTACTTACAAAAGTCTTAAAAAAAACATTTCTTGCATTCCTCCTTCTCCATTTCAGATTTTGGCACTCGAGTCCAGGCTCTCATCACCTCATGTCTGCATTTTCTAACTGCAGTTCCTGTCTCCCTATCACCAGCCTCTCACCATTTCCATCCATCTTGCATGCCACTGATGGAATGAAATTCCTAAAGCATGACTCTCATGATGCCACTCCACTGCTATAGAACTGCCACGTGATTCTCTGATTGCCCACCACTTGCAGTCTAAATTCTTAAACTCCTAATTTTGAAGGCCCTTAGGAGTCTGACCATGGCCCATGTAGCCAACCTTTCTCACTACTATCAAGGCAAGCCATTTGCTCCAATGAGGCCTGCTCTCTGTCCCTGCCCCTACACATAAGGGGGCCATTGTCAGTCGTCTTGACTTATGTCTTAAATCTTGACTCTGAAGACTCTGGAGGAGAGAGTGAGGCTGACCACTCTACACAGCTCTGCCTCACTTACATACAACCATACACAAGACATCACCCTCCTGATGTCATTGGGTCACTTCGAGAATCAAAGACAAACAACAACAAGCACATTATACAATCCCTCCTACCTCGGTGCATTTCCTCATGCTCTTTCTCCTAGGTAGCATGCCATTGGCCCTCCTCTGCAGCTCTCAAAATCAAACTCATTATTCAATGTCCAGCTTAAGTCCCACTTTGTCTATGGAACCTTCCTCTGCTATTCTAGAACCTCTCTTCTCTGATTTCTAGTTGCTGTGGGCACATGTAGAACATAATAGAGTAATTAATTGTGTGTTGTTTTATCCTTATATTACAAGGATGAGTGGTATCATCAGTGGGAATACTTTCTCCCCTAATTAATGAAGGTTACAACTCCTCCATGACTTGGTCAAGGGCAGGTAGGTGGCAGAATGGGTAGAGTACTGGGCTTGGAGTCAGGAAGATTCATTTTCCTGAGTTCAAATCTGGCCTCAGACACCTAAGTGTCTGGCCTGGGCAAGTCATTTAACCCTGTTTGCCTCAGTTTCCTCATTTGTTAAATGAGCTGGAGAAGGAAATGATAAATCACTCCAGTGTCTCTGCCAAGAAAACCCCAAATAGAGTCATGAAGAATTAGATACAACTGAACAATAACAAAGAACAATGTCTTCGTCTAAGGGGTGAGAGAGAAAAAAAAAAATCATCACTCTGTGGCACGCCTAGGGATGAGCCCTTCTCAGCTTGCTGCAGTAGACACAACACTGGCTGTGCAGTCAGAGGACCTCAGTTCAAATCCTGTCTCATAAGATCAGTACTTCGGTGACCCTGGGCAAGTGTCTTAGTCTTCCTCTCCAGGAAACTCAGGAGGTTTTTAATCTATAAAACAAGGGGATTGGTGATCCTTCCAGTTCTATATTTATAGAACTGGTCCTCAAATGGCAAATGTAGAGTCATTGCCCAAACCAAACTCAAAGCCTTCCCAGCTCAGCAGAAGCTGCCAGAGCCTTTAGTTTTTGGCTGTGGGTTTCAAGAACCCAAGGACACCTTCCTACTACAAGAGGGCACTGGGGACTTTGGCAGAGAATTCTATGCCTTGACCTCTAATTATTTCTTGTATGCTGTTTCTAGGTCTCTGACTAAACTGTAAGCTTCTTAAGGCTTCTCTGGATCATTAACAGCTCATACTCAAGTGCTAGACACATAGTAGGTTCTCAGTACATAGGATGTATCATCCTTCTCCTCATCCTCCTCTTCTTCTTCATAGCATTTATATACTACTTTAAGGTTCGCAGGCTCTTTGCAAATACCTCATGTGATCTTCAAAACAACCATGGGAGGAAGGTGCTATAATTTTTCCTATTTTACAGATGAGGAAACTGAGGCAGACAGTGGCTAAATGATTTACCCAGGGTCACACAGCTAGTAAATATCTGAGGCTAGATTTGAACTCAGTTCTTCCTGACTCCAGGACCAGGGCTCTATCCACAGCATCACCTAATCACTAAATTCATGAGAAGTGTGATAATAAAACCTATTAACTGGTTGTTTCGAGAGTGACAGTATTGAGACTAAACTTCATTAAATTGAGACTATTTCATTTGTGACTTTCTAGGCCCAGTGCCTAGTAAGTGCTGAGAGCACAATCAACACTTACTAAAGACTCGTTAATTAAAGTGGGGATAAGGGAAATGACTTTGATAGCTGTGGCTATGGCCACTGGAAGGGGGAGTTAGCAAATATTCCTCAGGTTCTAACCCTGTCTTCAAGGTTGTTTCACATGGAAAGTTCTAGATGATAAGATAAAAGCCAAGTGCAAAATAAAATTGGTAAAAAAAAAAAAAAGCAATGTGTAAGCATCAGCCTTTATGTGCTCATGAATGTCTTTGATGTTTTGCAATTAGAAATACTCTAATACAATTGAAAACCTTGTAAGTTCCTTTTACTGTCCCTTTAATGTGCTAAGGCATTATTGATATCTTCTCATGACGCCAGCATGTATGTCTGTAGAATTTATTGCTTGATTCACCTATGTACTCTTTTATGGATTTTCTTTCCAAAAGCTGCTTGAACACAGGGCTCTCGGAATATCTCCCTTGTGGTCCTTCAGCTGCAAAGGACTGCATCAGCAAATAGCAGCCGATCACCGCGGCAACAACCGCTACCTTTCAGCAGTCTGATTTAGTGCAGAAATGTTTAGACATGGATTCTGCTGTAGCCCTTTTACTTCCACTTCTGAACAACAACAAAATCGAAAAAATCAATTGCCATACCAAGGCTGAAGATGTTGCAGAGTTCTCCTAAAATGTGTCTGGGTGGATTATTGCTTCCTAGAAAGGAAAAATTGTTATAAAGAATTCAAAGAAAGACGGGAAGAGCTTTTCGAAATGAGGCAGGACAAAGAAAGTCAAACCAGAATAGTATACTCAGTGATAATGATAGAAAGAAAGCTCACGCTGAAAACAATAAAAAAACAATAAAACTCAACTTGCCATGCTAATCAAGTGAAAGGATATAATGACTTTTTTTTTTTTTAACAAGCACTAAATATGGAAGTTTACAGCTTGAAAGTAACCTGCTACCAGGTACAATCAAGCTCCATTAAGCGATTTTGCCTAACTCTTTTCAGGGAGCATACTCTGCGGAGGCGTTGAGGGGAGATAGCGGTTATCATAGATGGGGAAAATGGTACAATGGCAAAAACAATGGATACAGAGGCTGAGCACTCAGATTCAAATCCTCCCTTTGACACTTACTCCCTGTGGCCCCCTCATAGGGCCCCCTGGAGGACCAGGTTCAGGGCCTTCACTCATGGGGACCTCTCACCACTGGGTCACAGGAAGACCTGGAGCCTGTAAGAAGTAACAACCTGCCAGTCAGTGATCGAGCACTTAATGATGTTCTAGGCATTGTGCTAAGCACTGGAAGCACAAGGAAAAGCCAAAAGTCTCATGTTATTTGCTCAACATGCAAATAACCATGTTAAGTAAAGTCTTGAGTTCGAATGTGACTTCTGATATTCACTGTGTGGCTTTAAGCAAGTCATTTAATCCTGTTGGCTTCAGTTTCCTCATCTGTAAAATGAGCTGAAGAAGGAAATGGCAAAGCACTCAGTGTTTCTGCCAAGAAAACATCAAATGGGATCATGAAGAGTCAGACAAGATGAAACAGCTCAGAAACTTTGATTCTCTATTCCACTCACCATAAGAGCTATCTCAAGCTTTGTCTTCTTTCCTAAAGCCGACAACTACAACCCCTCCCCCTGCCCTCTCAGCCGAGACCCTCTCCTCACACTTCACTGAAAAAAAATGGAAGTTACAAAGAATTCCCCTACCCCCCTTCTCACCGGACACTTTGCTACTCATCTCCCAAACCCATAGAATCCTTCCCCACTATATCCTGCTTTACTCCAGTATCTGAAGAAAAGCACTATAGATAGATAGACAGACAGACAGACAGACAGACAGACAGACAGATAGATAGATAGATAGATAGATAGATAGATAGATAGATAGATAGATAGATAGATAGATAGATAGACAAACAGCTGGATGGATAAATAGATAGATAGACAGATAGATAGATAGATAGATAGATAGATAGATAGATAGATAGATAGATAGATGATAGATAGATAGATAGATAGACAGACAGACAGATAGATAGATAGACAGATAGACGGATAGACAAACAGCTGGATGGATAAATAGATAGACAGATAGACGGATAGACAGACGGATGGACGTATGGACATATAGACAGACAGACAGATAGATAAATAGATAGATAGCCCCCTCCACTCACATTCTGTTTTAATCTTCAATCTCTCCCTGTCTAATGGTCTCTTCCCTACTGCCTACAACACAACCAAGTCTTCATCTTAAAAAAAAAAAAAAGAAGAACCCATTTGGGGTTTTCTTGGTGAAGATACAGGAGGGGCTTTCCTTCTCTAGCTAAATTTACAGATGAGGAAACTGAGACAAACAGGGTGAAGTGACTTGCCCAGGTGTCATACAGTTAGTAAGTGACTGAGACCAGATTTGAACCCAGATAGATGAGTCTTCCTAACTTCAGACCCAGCGCTCTATCCATTGCTCCACCCACTGCCATCATTAAAATCATCAAATAAAAATATAAAATCATAAAATCACTGCACACTCCCTCAAAAACTACCATGCTCTATCTCTCCTCCATTTCTCCATCAAGCACCTTGTAAAAGGCATCAGTACTTTAAATTCTCCTCTCATTCTCTTTCTTAATCTTGCACAATCTAGATTTTTACCTCATTTCTCAACTGAAACTACTCTCTCCAACATTACAGGTGAACTCCTGACTGCCAGTAGCAATGGCCTCTTTTCACTCCTCATCTCCCCTGACCCCTGTTCCATTTGACACTGTCTACTGCCCATTCCTGGATACGCTCTAGACTTCGAGTTTGCTGGCCCCCAGCTCTTCTCCTGCCTGTGTGGCTGCTCCTTCTCAATCTTCTCGTGAATTCCTCTTCCATGTCATGACCACTAACTGTGGATGTAACTACAAAAGCTCTGCACTGACCACTCTTCTTTTTTTCTCTTAGTGACCCCATCATCTTCCACAGATTCAATTATCATCTCTATGCAGCTGACTCCAAGACCTATCTATCCAGTCCTAAGTCTCTCTCCCAAGTTCCAATCCCATCTCACTAACTGCCTATTGTATATTTTAACTGCACATCCTATAGGCATCTCAGTTTGAACAGGTCCAAATCAAACTCGTTATCTTCCACCCAAAACCTACCCACCTTCCAAACTTCCTTATTCTTTTGCAGAGCACCACAATCCTTAATCGCTCAGGTTTGAAACTTCTATGTCATTCTCAGTTCCTTACTCTCCCTCACTCCAAATATCTAGAATACATTCAAACCATATTATTTCTATCTCCATGACATCTTTCATGCTTGTCCCTTCTTCTCCACTCAGGCAGTTGCCATCTTCATTCAGGCCCTCATTTCCTTTCACCTGGACTATTACAATAGCCTTCAAATGGGTCTCCCTGCCTCAAGTTTCTCCCCACTCTAATCTATCCTCCATTCAGCTGTCCAACTAATTTTCCTAAAGTCTGATCATGTCACCCTTCTGTTCAACAAACTCTGGTGGCTCCCATTTGCCTCTAGAATCAATAATAATTATTATTATTATAATATAGAAATCATAACATTATAATAATATTATAATTTCTAATTATTATAATACATAATATCATATATAGTTATATGATATCATAATAATATAATAACATTTATATAATGCTTACTATATGTAGTAGGTACTATGCTAAGTGTTTTACAATTATTACCTCATTTGATCTTCACAATAACCCTGGGAGGTACGTGCTATTATTATCCTCATTTTATTGATGAGGAAACTAAGGCAAATGGAGGTTTAATAGAGAGTCACACAGTAGGTATTTGAGGCAGGATATGAACTCAGGTCTTCCTGACTCAAGATCAGCAGCCCTATGTACTACACAACCTACTGCCCTCAAATATAAAAATCAGCTTTGCATGTAAAACTCTTCACAGTCTGGTCCCTTCTAACCTTTCTTGTCTTCTTGTATTTGTTCCCTTCCTTGAAATCTGTATACCCACCACTTGGCATACTTGATGTTCCAAATAGATGACAATTCATCTCCCATCCCCATAGCTTTGTTCAGATTGCTTCTTGTCCCTGGAATGTTCTTTCTCCTCACCTTTGCCTCTTGGAATCTCAGAATTCTTCAAGATCCTACTCAAGGGCTACCTTCTTCATGCAACCTTTCCTTATCCTCCCAACTTCCACAGCACCTCTTCCCCAAACAACATATTATTCACTTTGTATGTATACTATATAATAATCATGTGTACATGTTGCCTTCTCCTTTAGAATATAAGTTCCCTGAGATCAGGGGTTGTTTCACCTTTGTCTTTGTATCCCCAATACTTACATGGTGCTTGTTTCATTTTCGTCTTTGTATTCCCAATGCTTACGTGGTGCTTTGACCATAGTAAGTACTTAAAAACGCTTGATTGATTGACTGTGTGGCTTTGTATATCAATTAATCTCTCTGAGTTTTAATTATCATGTCTGAAAAATGATGAATTTTTCAGAACTTGAGCAGAGCTAAAATGGTGTGGGGAAAATGAGCATTTTGTGCTGAGCTCCTAACATCCTCCTCCAAACAACTTTTAAAAAATGGATCAAATTGAATTCTTTTTAAAAAAAATTAATTTATGGAAAAAACAAGCATTTCCATAATGTAATACAATAAAAAAGATGATTGCACATGAAAATGCAAATCTCCTCTACACAAATTGAATTCTAAGTGGCATAACCAACAAAAAGTCATTTTTCTAGCCTAGGACAATTTAGAAGGCAGAATGAGAGGTCTGTGGCTCTGGGATAGGACTTAGCTGTGAGCAGGGTACAATGGAGGTGGTTCTGGGTATGGGATGTATGCAGGCAGTGGCAGCAGCAGTTGTAAGAAATAATTCATTTGGACCCCTACTCTATTCCAACCAGTATTAATCAGTTTGATATTCTACATAAATCATGTAGGAATAGATAGGTTCTTACAGCAAGCCTCAAACTTTAATGTAATATTCACTACTTGTTTACCAAGTTTTGAGGTTCACTTGTGCAACCATAAGAATGCTGTTGCCCAAATTCCATATCCAAATCCAGCATGGGTGGGATGTCTTGATGCTTTGGAAAGTCCTTCAATTTATTTTTATACCTCTGGACCATTCTCTCTTGTCCAACATGAGCAGTAGACCATCTATGGCCATTATATGAGCACTTGGTGGAGATGCCCCATGCTTCACTCAACCCATGACCTCCCCTGCTGATATGTTATTTTTATTGCTCAAGATATATCAACCAAGGAAATTCTTTGTCTTGCCATGCTTCTTTTGCACTTTTTATATACAACCCTATAAAAGCAAAGTCCTAGAAGAAGGGGGCATCTCATATCAGGAGGAAGATATCTGAGGTCCACTTCATTAGAGGGGACTATGGACCCTTTAATAAAGTGCCATTGGCTCAGAGCTCTGCCTCAGTCTCTTATTGCAGGTTGGACGATTTTATTCCCTACACAGTAGGGGTACTAGGAGCTCTCAATGCCTAGAGATAGTAAGGGAACCAAATACCTGATCAAAAAGACACAGGGGACCCCTGTGCTAACACTGGGTACAGGACCAGGCATCATCTAACAACTCCATTGCTTAGTAACGGGTCTCAGTTCCAGAGCAGAGTGGGATACTTGCAGTTACAAGGGAACAGGGTTCCCTCCCTGAGTAAGGACAAGAGCACAGATGAGGGAGATAGTAACCATGACTCTCCCAGATCACACAACCTGGGAGGTACTGATGACTTATAGGCCCCCAGACCTAGCTGTGAAAACAGCAGTACTTTAAAAAAAAAGTCTGAACCTTGGGAGCATCACCCCTGAAGGTAAGGACAGACCAACTCTAACATAAAGTTCAAAGTTGAGGAATAGACAAGAAAAATGAGCAAAGAGGAGAAGAAAGAAAACCTAAACACAGAAAGCTACTATGTTGACAAGGAAATTCAAGACAAAAACTTAGATGAAGACAATGACTTGAAAACATCTACAAGCAAAACCTCAAAGAAAAGTGCATATTGGGCACAAGCCCAACAAGAATTCCTAAGACCAATAAAGAAAGCGGTGTTAGCTTTTTTTTTTAAGGAGTTGAAAAAAATCAATAGGAATGGTTGAGGTAATATTGGGGGGAAGAGCAATGTAAGAAAATTATGGAAAAAACAGTGTAATAAAAGAAACACGAAATGTTATCCAAAAAAATAAGTTCTTAAAAATGAGAATTAACCAAATGGTAAAAGAGATACAAAATGTCACTGGAGGAAATAACAGTTTAAAAATCAGAATTGAGGGACAGCTAGGTGGAACAGTGAATAGAGCACCAACCCTGGATTCAGGAGGACCTGAGTTCAAATCCGGCATCAGACACTTAACACAAAAAACTAGCTGTGTGACTTTAGGCAAGTCACTTAACCTCAATTGCCCTGCCTTCCCTCCAAAAAAAAAAAAAAAAGCAAAAAAAATTAGAATTGGTCAAGTGGAAGCTAATGACTCTATGAGATCAAAAAACAATAAAATAAAGTAAAAAAGATTGGAAGAAATAAAAGAAAATGCAAAATATCTCAACAGAAGAATGACTGACCTAGAAAATCAATCAAGAAGAAATGATTTAGGAATTATTAAACTAACTGAAAGCTATGGTCCAAAAAAAAGATACTAGATATCATATTTCAAAAAATTATAAAGGAAAACTGTCCTGATATCTTAGAATCAGAAGGCAAAAATAGAAATTGAAAGAATCTATAGATTATCTCCTGAAAGAGATCCCAAAATGAAAACTCCCCAGAATATTATGCCCAAATTCCAGAACTCTTGAGTCAAGGAGAAAATTCTACAAGCAGTCAGAAAGAAACAATTCATTACTGCAGAACTACAGTAAGGTAATACAAGATTTAGCAGCCACCACATAAAGGGAGTAGAGGGCTTGGAATATGATATTCTGGAAGGCAAAAGAGATAGGATTGCAGTCAAGCATAATCTATCTAGAAAAACTGAGTATAATTCTCCTCAGAAGGAGAAGGGAGAAATGAACATTCAATAAATTGGGGACTTCCAAGCATTCCTGGTGAAAATATCTAAGCTAAATAGAAAATTCAACATTCAAACACAAGATTTGGAAGAGTCATAAAAAGTTAAATATGAGTGAAAAATCATGAGTTTAATATGGTTCAGCTGCTCACATTCCCAAATGGCAATACTATACAGGTAATCCCTAAGAACTTTATAATCATTAGGGCAGTTAGAAGGAATATACATAGAGGGAATGGATATGAGTCTATTATGCTGGGTGATCTCAAAATAAAAATGAAAGGTGAGAAAAAAGATTTATTGGAAGAAGGGGGAAGGGAGGTAGAGAATAAGGGAAATTATCTCACATAAAAAGGAACTCAAGGAAGAGTTTTTATAGTAGAAGGAAAAATGAGGGGCGCAGGCAATGCTTGAACCTCACTCTCATCTGAACTGGTTCAAAGAGGAAAGAAAATATATATACACCAGTTAGGTACAGATATCTATCTTAGCCAACAGAAAAATAGGGAGGAAAGGACTAAGAGAAAGGCTGGGCATATAGAAGAAAAAATGAAAAGAGAGGAGGCTAAATAGAAAGGAATAAAATGAAGGGAAATATAGTTAGAAATCATAATTGTGAATGTAAATCAGATGAACTCACCCATAAAGCAGAAGTAGTAGGAGAATGGATTTAAAAATAAAATCCAACAATATATTGTTTACAAGAGACAAACCTGACAAAGAAAGATTCACAGAGAATTAAATAAGGGACCAGAACAAAATTTATCATGCTTCAATTGAAATTTTTTTTAAAGGAGGAGGTAGTAATCATAACCTCAGAGAAAGCAAAAGCAAAAATGGACCAAATTAAAAGAGATAACTGGGGGACCTACATTTTGCTAAAAGGTACCATAAACAATTAATTAATATCAATATTAAATATAAACATACCAAAGGGCATAGCATCCAAATTCTTGAAGGAAAAATTAAATTAATTAGGGGTGAAAATAGACAGCAAAACTATACCAGTGGAGGATCTCAATTTACCCCCTCTCAGACCTAGATAAATCTAACAATAAAATAAATAAGAAACAAGTTAAGGAGATTAATACAATTTTAGAAAAGTTAGATATAATAGATTTCTGGAGAATATTTAACAGGAACAGAAGTATATATTTTTTCTCAGCTGTATATGGCACCATCACAAAAATTTACCATGGATTAGGGCATTAAAACCTCACTAACAAAGGCAGAAAGCAGAAATGTTTAATGTATCTTTTCCAAACTATAATGCAAAAAAAAAAATTGTATTCAATTAAGCACCTTGGAAAGATAGATTAAAAATTAATTGGAAACTAAGAATCACTACTTAAAACAGGAAAATTTTCTGAGGATCTGAAATGCAAAACATGTGATCCACTTTTGCTGTTAACTCCTATGTTCACATAAAGTTGACTGTTCATTTATTTTTTTAAAAAAAAGAGTCAATGAGGGAATTCATTTTACTTTATTATCCATCTGTTATGAGAATTTTTTTTCTTTTCTCTCTTTTTTTTTAGTGGGTTGGAGGTGGGTAGGAAGGAGAGAAAATAGGTTTCTGTTAATTTAAAAAAATAATTAAAATAGAGAGGTAGGGGTATGCTATAGTTGTGAAATTTATGTGCTTTCAGATGAGGTCATTATATTGTTATTTTTTTTAATTGTTTTATTGAGGCCTCTCAAATAGAAGTAATATGTAAATTGTATAATATAAAAACAAAATACATCAATAAAACTTTAGAAAGAAAAAAATTCATTGAAAGCTAAATAACTTAATCCTAAAGAATAGATGAGTCAAAGAAAAAATAGAGACAATCAATAATTTCATTAAAGATAATGATAATAATATACAAAAATTTATGGACTGCAGCCAAAACAGTACTTAGGAAAAAATTTATATCTCTAAACAATTACTTCAATAAAAGAGAGAAGGAACCGCTTAATGAATTGTGCTTGCAACTTAAAAAAAAAAAAAACTAGAAAGAAAAAAAAATTTAAATCCCCAATTAAACACCAAAATAGAAATCCTGAAAATCAAAGGAGAGATTTCAAAGACAACCAAATTGCTAATCTCAAGAATGAAAAGGGTGAATGCAACACCAATGAAGATGAAATTAAAGCAATTATTAGGAGCTATTTTGTCCAATTATATGCCAATATAACTGACAATCTAAATGAAATGGATAAATATTTACAAAAATTTTAATTGCCCAAATTAGCAACAAAAAGGAAGTGGAATACTTAAATAACTCTGTCTTACAAAAAGCAATTGAACAAGCCATAAATGGACTCCCTAAGAAAAAAATCCCCAGAACCAGAAGGATTTACAAATTCTACCAAATATTTGGAGAACAATTAATTCCAAAAGTAGATAAACAATTTGAAAAATTTGAAAAAAAAATAGGTAGAACCCTACCAAATTCCTTCTATGACACAAATATGGTTTTGATACCTAAACCAGAGAGAGTAGAAACAGAGGAAGAAAACTATAGACCAATTTCCCCAATGAATATTAAAGCAAAATTTTAAAATATAAGTCTAGCAAGGAAACTATAGCAATACATCACAAAGATTATTCACTATGGCTGGATTTATACCAGGAATGCATAGCTGGTTCAATATTAGGAAAACTATAAGCATAATTGACCATTACAATAACCAAAACAACAAAAATCATAATTATTTCAACAGATGCAGAAGTTTTGACAAAAAATTTTAATTGCCCAAATTAGCAAAAAAGGAAGTGGAATACTTAAATAACTCTGTCTTACAAAAAGCAATTGAACAAGCCATAAATGGACTCCCTAAGAAAAAATCCCCAGAACCAGAAGGATTTACAAATTCTACCTATTCTATTAACCACATTAGAAAGCATAGAAACAAATTAGACTTTTCTTAAAATAATAAATAGTATCTATCAAAAACCAAAATCTGTAGTGGGCATAAACTAAAAACCTTTCTAAAAAGATCAAGGATGTCCATGATCATCATTACTATTCAATATTATACTAGAAATACTAAGTGTAGCAACAAGATAAGAAAAATAAATTGAAGGAATAAGAGTAGGCAATGAGGAAATAAAACTATCACTTTCTGCAAAGGATATGACATCTTACTTAGAAAACCCTAGACAATCAACTAAAAAACTAGTTGAAACAACAAACAATTTTAGCAAAGTTGCAGGATATAAAATAAATCCACGTAAATTATCAGAATTCCAATATGTTACCAACAAAACCCAGCAGGAAGAGATAAAGAGAAATTACATTTAAAACGACTGTAGAGAGTATAAAATATTTGAGAATCTACCTGTGAAGACACATACAAATAAAGATAAACCTGAGCAATAGAGGATATATCAATTGCTCATGGCTAGACCAAGCCAATGTAATAAAAATACTAATTCCACCTAAATTAATTTTCTTATTCAGCATAATACCAAACTACCAAAGGATTATTTTCTTGAGCTAGAAAAAAATAAAAACAAAACTCATCTGAAGGAACAAAAGGTCAAGAATATCAAGAGAATCAATGAAAAAAAAAACAAATGTGAATGAAGGCAGCCTAGAAGTACCAGATTTCAAACTATACTACAAAGTAATAACGATTGGAACAATTTAGTAACACACACTGGTTGTTCAATGGAAATGATAGGAATAAATGAACACAGTGACCTGATGCTTGATAAACCCAAAGATCTAACCTATTAGGACAAGAAGTCACTATTCAAAAAAAAAAAATGCTGGGAAAGCTGGAAAACGTTCTGGCAGAAACTAGGCATAAGTCAATGTCTCACATCATATCCCAAGGTAAGCTCAAAATAGGTACATGATTTAGACATAAAGGGTGATAGCATAAGCAAATTAAGTGAGAATGGAAAAATGTTACCTGTCAGATTAATGGATAATGGAAAAGTTCACGACCAAACAAAAGATAAAGAGTCTCGTGGGAGGTAAAATGTATAATTTGATTATATTAAACTTTAAAGTTTTTGCACAAACAAACTGATACAGCTAAAATTAGAAGAAAAGGAAACTAGGGAAAAATTTGTAGTAAGTTTCTCTGAAAAAGGTCTCATTTCTCAAACATGGGGTTTCACATCAAATTTGCTAGAATAAGAGCCAATCCCCAACTAATAAATTGTTAAATGATATGAACAGGTAGTTTTCAGGGGAAGAAATCAAGGGTAGCAATAATCACATGAAAAATTCTCTAAATCACTAATAATTAGAGATATGGGGTGTTCACGAGGACTAGCACCTCTAGTGTGCAGGTTTGTAGAGCCCTTTTCAGGACTGCTCTCCACCTGATTCACCTGACTCTCACCTGTGGCTCCAAGAGCAGTAGCAGCCACACCCTGGGAAACTGTCTAAGCAGAAGGGCTAAACCAGGTTGAGTGTAACTGACAGGCCTCAAACCTATTGGTGAGACAGGAAGACATCTATGACAAACATATGAAGACTTTCCCCAGTAGAATGGGAAGATGTGAACATTATGAAGACCTTAGAGCTTGGCCAGACATTGAAGATGCTAAGGTCATCCACTGCATTCCCGACCATCACCAGTGGTGTTGACTTTTGTCCTGCCACTGGACTTCGATGACTCTAGAAGAGAGAGTGGGGCTGCTGATTTGGTGTAACTCTGCCTCACTTAAATCCAATTCATGTACAAGTCAAGATATCACCCATGATGCATTAGTCCTCTTTAAAAATGCAGGACAATTCGAGAAATGCAAATCAAAATAACTCTGATGTGCCATTTCACATCTATCAGTTTGGCTAACATGACAGAAAAGTAAAACGACATGCTAGAAGGGATATGGAAAAATAGGGACATTAATGTTTTGTTGGTGAAGCTGTGAACTGCTCCAATAATTCTGTAAACAATTTGTAACTATGCCCAAAGGGCTATAAAACTGTGCATACCCTTTGACGCAGCAATATCCCTACTGCTTCTATATCCCAAAGAGATCAAAGAAAAAAGAAGAGGACCCGTGTATACACAAATATTTGTTGCAGCTCTTTTTGTGGTGGCAAAGATTGGAAACTGAGGGGATACCCTTCACTTGGGGAATGGCTGAAGCAGTTGTGGCATGAGATTGTGACAGAATACTGTTGTGCTGTAAGAAATGAGGAGAACCAGGTTGGCCAGGTAGCACAGCTAGTAAGAGTACCGGCCCCAGAGTCGGGATGACCTTGGATCGAATCCGGGCTCAGACACTTAGCACCCACTCAGAAACACCTGGCTGTGTAACCTTGAGCAAGTTACTTAACCCCAATTGCTTGGTGGCGCCAGGTGGCACAGTGAGTAAGAGCACCGGCCCCAGTGTGGGGATGACCTGGGATTGAATCCAGGCTCTGATACTTAGCACCACACCCAGAAATAACTGGCCATGTAACCTTGAGCAAGTTACTTAACCCCAATTGCTTTAAAAAAAAAAAAAAGAAATTAGGAGAACAAAGTTTTCAGAAAAACCTGGGGAAACTTAAATGAGCTGATGCAAAGTGAAGTAAGCAGGACTAGGAGTACACTGTACACAGAAACAGAAATATTATAACAACCAACTGTGAAAGATTTAGTACTCTGAACAACACAACGATCCATGACAATGCCAAAATACTCTTGATGAAAAATGCCATCTACCTCCAGATAGAGAACCAATGAACTCTGAGTACAGAGTGAAGCATATTTTTCTACCTTTTTTGGGGGGTTGGGGGGAACATGGCTAATGTGGAAATAAGTTTTGCATAAATTCATATGTATAATGGGTAGCATAGTTCTTGTTTCCTTAGTGGGTGAGGAAGGCGGTGAAGGGAGGGAATAGTATTTGAAATTTAAAATAATTTTTTTTAAATAAAAATGTTTTTAAAGTGATGGAGTTTTGAAGTTATAGATTTGAAGATGAAATAGTTTCTAAGGCCCCTTCGAGGTTACTTAAACTTAACTTCTCTGGATCTGAGTTTCATTTACATGGTGTACATTCCACTTGTCTTTTCATTAACATTCATTTAGGAAGAAAGAAAGAAAGAAAGAAAGAAAGAAAGAAAGAAAGAAAGAAAGAGAGAGAAAGGAAGGGAGGAAGAAAGGAAGAGAAAAAGAAACTCCCAAAACTCTCTCTGGCAGAGAGGTGTTATGTATTGGGGGGAGAGGAGAGAGGGTGTTTATTTTAATCAAGAAAAATTAGAAAGAAAGACAATTAGAAGTGGCTTATATTTCAGACATTCAAACCATTTAAATCACAAGATGTGCCAATAGATAGTCAATAAGAATAAAATTAGCAGGGGTCTGTAAAGTAGTAGTTTATTCATCAACCCTTGGCCTTTAACCAAATACTGCAGTCAAATCTCATTAAATTTATCTTGATCTATATGGGGAAAGATTATTTTCCAGTTGCCTTTAATTTAAGACAAACCAGATGTAGGCCTTCTAGCTTCTGGTGCTTGGAGTCACAGAATGAGAAGATTAATACCTTTAGATATCAGATGTGACAGAGGGAAAAGTTCCCACAAAGTAACAGAAGTGATCAGTGGGGTGTGCCTATGTGTTGATGCTGTCGATGAATCACTGAGAAACATTTTTATAAAAAACAGGAAGACTCTACACGTAATTGTCAGACTTCTACTTTTTTTAGAATGCTTACAAATCTAAATTTCTACACAGGGATAATTAGTATACTTTTTTTTTTGCCTTTTGGAGGACAATTGGGTATAAGTAACTTGCCCAAGGTTACACGGCTAGTTTTTTTTGTGTGGGTGTTAAGTGTCTGAGGCTGGAACCAAACTCGGGTCCTCCTGACTCCAGGGATGGCACTTTACTCACTGCACCACCTAGCCGCCCCAGTATACTTCTAAGATGAATCAAATTTTGCTTTCTAATTATTGAAAAGCTAAGTTCTATTTCATTGAAATTAGTTGAAAAGGGGCAGCCAGGTGGCTCAGAGAGTAAGAACACCGGCTCCAGTGTCAGGATGACCTGGGGATCAAATCTGGGCTCCAATACTTAGCACCACACCCAGAAATAACTGGCCGTGTAACCTTGATCAAGTTACTTAACCCCTATTGCTTTAAAAAAAAAAAAGAAATTAGTTGAAAACTTTCTCCAGTAAAAATTCATTTAATCAATAAAGAGAAGTGATGATTATTTAATGCAAGGCATTCATTTTTAAATGGATGGGAAAATGATAAATGTGTATATGTACCTACATGTACACAAATTATATATATACATACATATATATATATATGGAAAAACAATTGGGAAAATCAAACCTTTCCATTTCTCCCTATATATATACACCACTAAGAAAAAACATGCACCAACAGGGCATCACTCCCCCTGCCAAAAAACCAACAGCAATTGTATCATACGGGACTAGGTCACCTCTAAGACCCCTTTCTGTTCTAAATTCTATGATCTCATACTTGTGTGTGTATGTGTATGTGTGTGTGAAGTAGATAAAGTGCTGTGGGCTTGAACTTGTCTTCCTGAGCTCAAATCTGGCCTCAGACACTTACCAGTCACACAACTGGTGCTAGTCACTTACAGATTCACACCCATTCCCCCTTGTCTAAGTAGACCCCTTCTAACTGCCCCAATGATTATAAAGTTCTTAAGGGTTACCTGTATCTTATTCTTTGAGAGATACAAAATAGATATCACTCTAACATACATCAGTTGATGACAGATCAGAACTTACTTGCTTTTGGCCAAAGGTCATTGCAAAACTTTCAGAATAATGAAGGAGTGTTTTATGTATTTTGTCACTGTCCAAGACAGAAGGAAATTAGACTAAGCTTCTGAGCATGAAGAACAAGAAATGTAATTTCTTAAATAAAACAATCATCAGAATATTATGTCTGTTGATTGAACCATAGTGTCTAGGTTTTTTGAAGTGGTCTATACACAAGGACAGACTGTAAAAATTATATTACAACAGATAATAAAGTAACAAATGTGGTTTTACCAGAACTGTTATGGATTGAATCCTAGTTAGAACTTTACAATAAGAAAATTGGGGCATTGTCCTAGACACACAGAACAGAATAAAGGACAAAATGGAAAAGCAAGATGTCTAAAGGCAAGGGAGGGGCTCCATGAACACAGATCTTCTAGCCCTGAGGAATCTAAGGGTATCTACTTCAATTATAGCAATGAGTATTGACTAGAAACAGAAAGTCATAAAGGTGGGTTTAAGCTTGTGAGAGGTAGGCTACAAGAGACAGTGACACATTGGAGCCACTTTGGATTATACTACATCATCCAGAAAAATAAAATTGCACCTAATACAGCCAATCTATCAGACCAGATACCTGGATGAAAGACCTATGCACGAAGATCAGTGTCCCCTTGGGAAATGGCACATGAAGCTACAGGAGTAGATTTGATTGTGCCAGGACTGAGTAGCTGTAAATCCAGTCCTCAGCTGTAAAGGTCCTAGCATCATTCTGACAGATGGTTCTCAAATGATTCCTTCAGAGTTTTTTTTTTTAAGTAATTGGTTAAAAAGGGAGACTTTGACAATTTTCATCTTATTTTTATTGATGACTTTTGTTTTTAAATGACATATAGTTCTGAATAGATCCCTTTCATGTCCCCAACCCAGTGAGCCATCTCTAGCAACAAAGATTAAAAAAGGAAAAGCAAAACAAAACAAACCAAAAAAACAGTTCAGTAAAATCAACCAACATGTCTTCTCTGTCCAACAGTGCATGCACTATTCTTCACTCATAACCCCCCACCTCTGAACTGAACAGAATCAGAGGACGATGCATCTTCTCAATTCACCTCTGAGGACAAGCTTAGTTTTTATACCTATCCATGCCAAGTACCAAAAAGGTGCTTACACAGGCTATGAACTCCTTAAGAGACAAGACTGTATTTTAAACATTACGGTATTCCATGACACTCAGCACAGGGAGTTGTTAATAGTTTAAGAAGGGGGATGTCTACCCCAAGCACGTGAAGACTTCCCCAGTGGAATAGAGATGAGAATAATTTGTTCCAATGACCACAAAGGTGACTGAAGCAGACACTGGAATTCTTAGAGCTTGATCAGACATAGAAGGCACCAAGACCATCCCCTACATCCTGAGTCATTGACAACTGTCTTGACTTTTGTTTTGCTACTGAACTTCCATGACTCTGGAAGAGAAAGTGAAACTGCTGACTTTGTACAACTCTGCTTCACTTAAATCTGATTTACCAAGGAGTCAAGATATCACCCTGTAGGGGCGGCAGCACCGGCTCCAGTGTCGAGATGACCTGGGGAACAAATCCGGGCTCAGATACTTAGCACCACACCCAGAAATAACTGGCCGTGTAACCTTGAGCAAGTTACTTAACCCCAATTGCTTTAAAAAAAAAAAGTTATAGGCTAAAAAAAATAATGATACAGGGGCAGCCAGGTAGCACAGCGAGTAAGAGCACCAGCTCCAGTGTCGGAATGACCTGGGGATCAAATCCGGGCTCAGACACTCAGCACCACACCCAGAAATAACTGGCCGTGTAACCTTGAGCAAGTTACTTAACCCCGATTGCTTTAAAAAAAAAAATAAAAAAAATATCACCCTGTGATGTCATTTCTACTCTTCAAAAACAACAATAGGTTAAGAAAAAAATTAATTGACTTACTGATAGATTAGTTGAAGTAGGTTCTTATTATACAACTACTTAAAATATCTGTTTCTTGGCAGTAAATTGAAGGAGCACGTGTAATGAAGGTGTAAGTAATACAGATTTCGTAATATATGTTCATCTGGGGGTTTTTTTAGTCTCTCCATAGTACAAACCTTATCTAACATTGTCTTTGATAGGAGATCTTTGTAGAAGAAAAGAAGATTTTGAATATTATTAACCTAGAGCTTTTCATTAAAGAAGTGATTTTCAATATAGTACAATGTTGCAGCTTGGGGGGGGGGGGTAGGAACTCTGAAATGCAAGAGTACAGGGCAAGTCTGCCTTGAAAAAATTTGACCACTCAAAAGCCTTCTTGCAGTCAAAGTAGTGAGGTTTATGTATGCCACCAATAGAAAATTCTAAGTGAATCTGAGCTATTGTAAATCTGTGCTTGATAGGGGAGAGATTGATACTAATATACAAAAGAGGAATAGTAAAAAAAATCTGGATGGGATTAAGGAATGGTAAATAGCCTGGGATGGGCCAGGGACAACAATGAAAGGGTCAGATAGAATTAAGGAGTGGTTAGTAGTCTGGGATGGGCCAAGATTGACAGTGAAGGTCACTGTCAAGTAAACTAATTAAGTGATTTAGGTGAACTGGGATGGACCAGAAGCCTTGGGCTAGACTCCAGAGATCTGAGCTGATGAAAGGTATGGAAAATTCAGGGACTGGGTTGCTTTCAAAGACATAGTCTTTTCCTTTTAGGGGTTCAGATTCCATCACCCAAGAATACTAACATGTGAGTCATGTATTTCGGGAAATCTTGGTAGCTAAAACTCTGGACTCAAAAGCAAAATGATCCATAGTCTTACTTAGTGTATATCTCTTCATTTCCATCTCAATAAAATTCTACTCTCTTACAAAACAAAAATGTTTTATTATTCTCACACTTAATACTTGTGAAAACAGAATTCAGAAGTTGCCACACTAGTCCTGTTCTGCTTTCATTTGATTGTGACAAGTGACTTTTTGTCTATATGTTCAGAAAAAATGCCATTAAAGTCATTGTCATTCTTGCTAATGCCATGTAATTGTATGTATGTAATGACATATTCCTATAGCATCTAGTTTTAAGAAGCTAAAAATGATTCACAATGATAATCTTATCAACATTTTTGTGAAATAGAGACAGGATTATAACCATTTTACTGGAGGAAATTGTTTCTTGAAAATGTTCCAGAATTATGTAGTCAGTATCTCTCTGTTTTATTTGTAATATCTTTTTATTTATTCTGTTAAATATTTCCAATTATACTTTAAATTTTTTTAGCATTCATTTTTTAAAATTTTGAGATCCAAATTCTCTCCCTCCCTCCTTTCTTCCTCCCACCCATTGAGAAGACAAGCAATATGATATTGATTATAAATGTTAAGTTATGCAAAATGTAGCATCTAGTCAGTATCCATTTAGAGGATATCCTTCTAGGAAATTGCCAAGGGTTTTCCATGTTTGCCACCTCTTGTTTTTCAATCCCAAAATTATTTTGGTCTCACTTGCAAATGGTGGGAGGAGAAGCACAGAGACAAAGCCCAAGAGAAAAGGCCAGTTCTTGCTGAATGAATTTAACTCAAACCTTCTCTCAGTCAAAGTAAAACAAAGTTTATTAAAGATTCACCATATTGAGTAGACTCTTAAGGAGCCTAAGTGTTTGTGACACTTGTATTGACAAGCAGGCCAGAACAATATGACCCAGACTGGGTCTGAGCTATATTGAATCTGAGCCCCTTCATGGAGGAAAGATGGATCTCATATACAGAAGGACTGTGGGAGGGATCTAGGGGGTGCTCAAGTAGTCTGGGAGGAGGGGTCTAAGGAGGGTCTTGAGGAGGAGGTTCTTGATGGGACTGGGGGTCAGGTCAGACTCCAGGAACCAAGAGAATGGGGTTTTGATGGGATCAAAGGTGGGAAACAGCCAGAGCTAACAGACAATGGAGGGCTAGGCTAGGCTAAGGGTAACAGAGATTCAATAATAGTGATAATGGAATATGATAATGGTCTCTGGCAAATGCCTCATCAAGTGAGAAGATTCAAGGAGAATTCAAGAGGGTTATCCAAGCCTGTACCCCATCAATTCCCCTATCTATCCACCTTCCTGGGCTCATTCTTGCCTTTAAATGTGGCCTATAATGAGTTGCCTGACACATTATTCCCCCTTACATAGGAATTGGTAGAGCTGGGACTCAAATCTATTTGTTCTGGAACCAATCCTAGCATCCTTTCCATTATACCATTGCATGGTTTAGAAGGCAAATTAGTGAAATCTAGCTTGTTTGTGTGCAGAAAGAGGCAACCAAATCAGAGAAGAGATTCAAAGCAATGTAAAATGAGAAATAGCCAAAGAAATTGAGGATATTTAGTCCAAAGAAGAGGAGTCTTGGGGAGGACAGGGAGGGAAAGAAATGAAATTATAAAGGCTTGGTCTAGAAACTGAAGATTTTATGGTAAAGGGGTGTCTAGGTGGCACAGTGAATAGAGCACCGGCCCTGGAATCAGGAGGATCTGAGTTCAAATACGACCTCAGGCATTTAACACTTACTAGCTGTGTGACCTTGGGCGAGTCACTTAACCCCAATTACCCTGCCTTCCCCCCTCCAAAAAAAGAAAAAAAAAAGATTTCATGGTGAAAGGTGGCATTTGCATCACTGCTACCAAAGGAACCAAGAATTTCAGAGAAGATAGTGATTGAAAATGAGATTTGGATTTCTGGACCATGGCTTAAACTACAAAAATAATAAGCTCATAGTCAGGGATAGAGTGCATCTAACTCTCAAGGGTTAGTAAAAATACAAGGGTTAGAAAAAGTGGTTTTGCCTGTGTTGTTGCAAATCGTTTCCACCAACTAGCTCTAATCAATTTAATGAAGAGAGCTTTAAACTGAGAAAGAAGGAAACAATGACCTTTGTATAGATCTGTCACAGAATATAGCTACATTGTGGGAAGAACGACTGTAGACATTTCATTGGTATAAGGAACTCTTGATGAGGAAACTTTACCAATTCAGATCAGCAACCTTTCTGAAAATTATGATCTGAGAGAGCAGTTCCAAGGCACTGAGGTATAAAATGACTTGCCCTGGTAACACAACAAGCATATATCAAAGGCAGAACTTGAATGCAGGTCTTTTGGATGCTAAGACCAGCACTCTATCTACTACACCACTCTGTTTTTCCAGTTTCTCCATTTCTGTTACTGATACTGTCAACCTCAGAGGCACTCAGGATTCCATCTCAGAGTCATTTTTGATACTTCCCTCTCTTATGCTTGGCACCCAATAAATTGTCTTTTGATTTTCCCTCCACATTAGCCCTTCCTCTCCATTTCTCTTGCTAACCTTCTAGTTCATACTTTCATCACTTCTTGTTCAGATTTTATAATAGCTATACAACAGTTCTTCCTAGTCTCTCCCATCTCAGGTTCATCCTTTGCACTTTACCAGGGATCTTCCCAATGCATAATTGACTACCACTGGCTCTCTACTTCCCCTAGAATTCAATACAAATTTCTTGGCATTTTAAAATTCCACCATCTAGCTTTAATATATATTTTGAGTATTATTTCACATTATGTTTCATCATTCATTCTTTGTTATAACCAAACTGTGATGAGGTATGGGCTCTGGAAGTGCTATCAATTCTGCCTTCTGAGCAGAGGTCCCAGGGGGCAGGTGTTTGGCCTCCATGGTTTGGTAAAGTCTGACCACTGAATATCCACTTTTCCTGACCCATTGTTCAATAAAGTTTGAACCATCTGTGTACCAGATTGCTTCAGAGTTCAGGAGAGGAGAATCTTTCAGGTCAGCTTGACTGGCATAAACACAGTCCAAGGTCTCCTCACAATCATGAACCAGGACATCTGAATGGGCTCTGTCTGGGAGGAGGGTTGCCAGGTTAAGTGTGAGGCACACCTGAAGGGTTAGGTCAGGGTATCTAAGAGCAAGGCTTCATATTTGGTGAGCCTTCCCCTAGCTAGCCACTGATGGCCCTTTGCTTCCAGGATGCTCTGAACTGATAGGGAGTTAGAACTTCCAGGGGCTGACCAAGTATAAGTTTAGAGGCTTCCTCAAGCAGGCCATCCTGCAGCCACAGAGTCTAATTGTTTGAAAAATAGGCAACTGGTCCTAAGGACTGCATTAGGACTCCCCGAGCCTGTCCTCTCCTTTCATCTACATAGAGAGCGAAAGGTTTTCCTAGATCAGGTAGGGCTAATGCTGCCATGGTGGACTTTCAGAGTCTCAAAAGCTTTAGTCTGATCAGGACCCCACTCTAGAGGGAGTGAGTCAGGGCCCTGAGTAGAAGCATAGAGAGGCTTAGCAATAAGGCAGAAATTTGGGATCCAGAGCCTACAAAACCCAGCTGTTCCTAGAAAAGCTCGAAGTTGTTTTTTAGTGGCTGGAATAGGTATAGACCAGATTGTCCTTTTCCTCTCAGAGGTCAAGGAGCTAGAGGTAGGAGTTAGTTCATGGCCCAGATACTTTACAGACTGGTGTGTTATCTGGACTTTATCCAAAGAGACCCTATAGCCTCGACTACCCAAGAAATTAAGGGCTTCTGCAGCAGCAGCCAAAGAGGCCTCTTGGGTGGTGCTACAAATAAGGATATCATCCACATAGTGGATTAAGCTGCCATCAGTTGATTTCAGATCCCTTAAATCCCTTCCCAAAGCTTGGCCAAATAAATGTGGGCTATCCCAAAATCCTTGGGGCAAGACTGTACATGTTAGCTGACATAGACTTGTTTCCCCAGGAAGTATCCATTTAAATGCAAAAATATATTGCAAGTCTGTGTGCAGAGGTATACAGAAAAAGGCATTTTTGAGATCTAGGGTGGAAAACCATTGAGTGCCCCCAGGGATCTGAGTAAATATTGAATATGGGTTGGGGACTATAGGGTATATAGGGATGACAGCCTTGTTAACAGCCCTGAGATCTTGAACCATTCAGTATTCTCCATTAGGCCTTTTTACAGGAAGAATCAGGGTGTTACATGGAGATTGGCAAGGTACAAGGATTTTATATTTTAGGAATTTTTCAATTAATGGTTGTAATCCTTCCCAGGCCTCAGGCTTGATTGGATATGGATGGTGATGGGGGAACACATTAGGATCTTGGAGGCAAACTGTAACTGAGGTGGCATGAGTAACTCTCCCAGGAATTCCCTGATCCTAGACAATTGGCTCAACTGTCTCCCACACTTCTGGGGGAACATGGGGGGGGGGGGGGGGGGGGGTCTGGTGAACAGAGGGCAAAGGGATATGGGAGGTTTAACTAGAGAAAATTGACTCTCCAATTTCACCATCACATCCCTTCCCAACAAGGGGGCAGGACAAGAGGAGATAATAAGGAAGGAGTGTTCAAACAACAGATCCTCAAATAGGCAGGCAAGGGAGTATGTCTCACGATATCCTTTAGTTTTCCCTTCTATGCCCATGACCCCACAGGTCGAGGGCAGAGTAAGGCTAGAGTAATTAATTAAAACAGAGAATGTAGCTCCCGTATCCATCAGAAAGTGGGTAAACTTACCTTCGATCTTGATGTTTGCCCAGGGCTCAGCAAGGGAAATGGAGAAGGTGGGAGCACTGCCAAGCCCCAGACTTCCCTGTCACTCAGAGTCTTGAGAAGACTGGAGGACAAGGTACTGGGAGGTGGCTTTACCACTTTTATCCTGGTGACCATCCTTCCTCCAATGTCCCTCCTGGTCAGACGGGCACAGTTCTAGAGGGGTTGGTTTCTGGGGCTCCCTCTGGGGGGCACCCTGGTGGGGAACTCCTCGGACCAGTGACCCTCTCTGTGGCATCAAAAGCAGGTTTTCCCCCTGCCCAAGTCTCTGGGCTTCCTCCAAGGGGGCACCTTGGAGGGGCACTCCTTGGACCAGTGACCCTGCTTGTGACATTGAAAGCAGGTTTCCCCACTGCCCAAGTGACTGGGCTTCCTCCAAAGGGGTCCCCTGGAGGGGCTTTTCCTGGCCATGGCAGCAGCCAAGAATCCAGCATATTCTCTGTCTCTGATTCATTCCTTGAATTCTTTCTCCTCTGCTGCAAACAGGTCTCTGTTATTAAAGACTCCAAAGGCCATCTCCAGTAATTGGGCCTGAGGTGTTTGGGGTCCCATTGCCAATTTCTGCAGTTTCCTCCTAATATCTAGGGCAGACTGACTAATAAAATACATGTTAAGGATTGCTGCCCCTTCTATAGAGTCAGGAGCTAAATTTGTATACTTTTTTAATAGCTTCTACAAGTCTACCTAGGAAAAGGTGGGGTTTTCTTGATTTGTCTGAGAAATTTCTCTAACTTTCTCATAATTTACTTGCTTTTGAAATGCAGTTCTTAGGCCTTCTAACAGGCAAAGTACCATATGGTCTCTCTTTTCTCTGTCCTCCCGGATCTGATAATCCTGTCCTGGGTCACTAGTGGGAACAGCAGCTGTTCCTGGGGGTTATTTTCTGGGGTCATTGCTAGCCAAACGATCCCCAAATTTTTGGTCTTGTTCCCAGATTCTCCTCTTCTCCTCAGTGGAACAACAGGTGAAGAGAAGGATATGCAAATCACCCCAAGAAAGCTCAAATTTTAGGGATAAGTCTTGAAAGCCTTCAGTAAACTTTGTTGGGTTTTCGGAGAATTTATCCAGCTTTTCTTTAATTTGATTGAGATCCAAAATGGAGAATGGGACACGCACTCTAGTTGTCCCACCAGATGAGAGAGCTGCTTCCCTTAAGTAAAAAAGTCCTGAAGGTTCTATGGGGACAGGGGCTTGGGAAGGGAGATTGGCAGCCCCACTTCCTGTGAGAGAGTGACTTGGGGGTGCTGGCTGAACTGGATCAGACTGCAAGACTGGGGGATCTGGCTGGCAAGGGGGAAAGTCAGCCAGCACCTGAAGAGTGGAAGGGATCAGAAGAGGAAATACCTCTATGACTTCGAGGGTAGGGCCTGAGGGCTGAGTGGGTGTTGCCTCATAGGGATGGACCACAGAAGGAGGCACTTCAGCCTGACCAGTGGCCCTGAGGGGTAAGGGGCCATGCTGGGAGATGCAGGGTAGGAGATATGGATGGTATAGGAGGCAGGAAATGAAGGATGTTGGGCTAGAGGAAAAGGGAAGGGGAACCAAGGGGAAAAAGGTTGGGGTGTAGCAGAAGGGGCTGGGGGAGCTGCCTCAGTGACCTGAGCAGGAGTTGCTGAGGGAGGAGGGGCTGGGGCTGCAGCCATAGGAAAGGGGTCATTAAATTGGTCCCCGTTGCCCCTCTGTGGAGGGGCTCTAGCTTCAAGCATCTCACAGTCTTTCCTGAGAACCTTGTTCTGAGAAAGTTCAACAAAAGCCATTAAGTAGGCAATTTCTATCCAGTATGCGACAGTATGATTCTAACTGTAAGAAAGTATTCTCTTTTAAAGTCCCCAAAACAGGCCATGATTCATTGTCTTTTAGGCTATACCTAGGCCAAACAATGTTGCAAAAAAACACCAACTTTTCCTTTTAAAGATCTCCAGAGCAACTAAATTTTTTCCAGTGTTGTAAAATACAACCCAAAGGCAAACTTTTGGGAGCTACAGGCATAGGGCCTGGAAGTCCCTTCCTCCGTAAGGAAGGTTTGAGAGTAAGCCTCAAAAAACAAACAAAAAAAATCCCACAAAAAAGTACCTGAAGTTTTCCCAGTTCCCTAGCGCAGAGAGAATTGAAAGAATATGACTTACACTTCCAGATGGGGCATCTGTCCTTATCTTCTATTCTTCAGAAACTGTGCACATGTCCATGTTCTCCAAAATAACCAAATAGGATCAAAACCTGAGGTCAGGCTGAGCACAAAATAGCCTCCTAGCTGTCTGACCTAATGGGACCTGAGAGGTCAGGTCCAAAAAAAACCATACATACACACACACAAAAAAAAACAAAAAGATGAGACCTTCACCCTTTACCCCAAAGGAATTTGGGTCCCATATGTTTGAGGGGGGAATGATGAGGGCTCTGGGAGCCCCCTTGAGCTCTCCTTGAGTCCTTCAGATACAGGCTCTGGGAACCTCCCTTGGACTCTTGATTAAATCATACCATTTGATGAGGTATTTGCATGAGGCAATAAGCCTTACATTGTGGCTGGGCCCAGACCTCTAGCCTAGTTACTAACTGCTAATTACTAGCCTAGCCCTCCATTGTTCATCTACTTTCCACCCTTGAGCCTATCAAAATATCAATACCGATGTTGAACTGGCCTATTTGTACCCTTAATCACTTATTAACCTCATTATCTCCTCCTGAAGACCCTCCCCAAACTCCTCCTCTAGACCACCCCTAGATTCCTCCCATAACCTTCTTATATAAGACCCTATCTCACACCATGTGGTGTGAGAGAGACATGGAATCACCTAGCACAGACTTACTCTGTGTCTAATGCAAGTGAACTTTTAATAAATTTTACTTTTCTTTGGCTGAGAAGACTTGAGTTGAATTCATTTGGCAGGACCCAACATGTTGGTATTTTGAGGTCTCCAGATCAACCCTAACCCTCTTAGTGGGTAACCTCTTCATTTTGACTTAAATTCTTAGCCAATTTCATCCTACGTTACAACTCACCTCCATGCATTTCTGAGGGTCATCCTCTATTGCCGGGATGCACTCTTTCATCATTTCTAGCTACTAAAATTGTCCTCTTCCCTCAAGCTCATAATCTATAATCTTATGAAACATGTACAACCAGAGAAGCAGGGAAACCAGTACTGAAGTGGGTATGAGAGATATGGAGAACCCAATTGCTACCTTCAAGAAAATAAAAGAAGCAGAGGTCTCAGTACATTCAATGAATCCTCTATAAATACTTTACAGAAGGTTAATGGCATAGGAATGTTGTGTAGGCTGTGAGTTACTAGTAGAGGAAATACCCATGAAGAGATCATAAATCTATCCATGTGTATTGGGTCACTAGAGTTCAATGTCCACCAGTAGACAAAGGATTCCAGCTTCTCCCTTAACTAACCTTTGAAGATAAAAGCCCATGCCTGAAAAAACAGAGGTTCCCTCTCTAATTCCTAGAAGAAAGGTGGACCTGAAATATCATAAGAAGTGAAGAGTAAACAGTGCATTAAGGACATAAAGGGCTCCTTCACAAGGCAACTGAGAAAGAGAAACAGGAAGAAATCCTGGGTACCAGCACCACTGTTGCAATGACTGCTGCCACTGTCTTAATCAAAGAGCTAAACTATGCATCTGCTACAGGGAGCCAATGCCAAAAAGATGGCAGCTATCTGTGTTTGCCAACAGCAATGTTGATAAAAAAAAATTCCCTCCTCTCCCTCTCAAGGGAGTGAGGGAATTGAGAGGATTAGAGCAGCACGTGGTAATGGGAATTGAGTGAAGCACACTGAATCCATCTTGTGACTCAATTCTGGAGCTAGCTCAGTTCCCTTCTTATTCAATTATGGGTTTAGTCCAATTTCTGCCTTAAAAAAAAAAACCTTTATTCAATTGTGGGGAATTGGGAGAAAACTTTATTGCATTGTTTGAACCTTGCCCTATGGGGCTGGCAATGGAGACCCTTAACTAAAGACTTAGGTTATGCTGACCAGAAACCCATTCAGGCCCAAATTAAAAATCAGATGACCTAATTCTGTATCCTGCTTGATTGTTTTCCTTTAATTAATTGGTCTTATTTGATTAATTGTTTTTAATACATAAAAGTCTATCTCTCCCTACATTCAGGGCCAAAGTTGAGGAGATCTGGTCCCAATTTATTAGGCAATTAACATGCATTGCTTAATAAATCAATATGCTCTGAAGCTCCAACCTTTGTTTCCTCAGTCATTTCATCTTGCACCCACTACAGGAGGACAGTATCTGTTCAAAGTTTATCTCTATTACTTTAAGTTTGTGTTTTATGCAGATCAAAACATACTATTTTCATTTTATTTTTTGTGTGATTTTTTTTTCCTTTTGGCTTGTTTCTTCTTCCAAAATATGACTAATATGGAAATGTGTCTTAAATTATTGCACATATATTACTTATATCAGATTGTTTACTGTTTAGGGGGGGCAGGGAAGGAGGGAGAAAATTTGGAGCTCAAAAAAATTTTTAAATGAATGTTAAAAATTGCCTTTACATGTAATTGGGAAAATAAAATACCATTTAATAGTTGTATTTTATATTACTGTTCACCTAGTTTCTATAAGCTAGTATCAGAAAAAGCTGCAGTTACCACAATGCAGGATTGGCCTGTATGTATGTGACTTGCTCAAAGACAGTTGTAAAAGTGTTGGTCAGCCTCACCGAAAGAAGGAATTTCTTTCTAAATCACTGGCTTCCTGACTAGGGACTCAAAACAAGCCAAATAAACTTTTTTTGATAAGCATTATTATAACTTCCCAAAAGCAAGGGGACGATTAAATTAATCCAGATTGCCATGGATTCCCCTGGGCAAGGAATGAGCTAAGCAGTGAAGGGAGAAAGGTCTGCTAAAGAGAAAATTTCTCAGTACTTCTAAGGCACTTGCCTTAGCAGCGTCAGGAAAATCTCCTTCTTACTTACCACTGAGGTTTGCTCACCACAGTCAAGAGGTCCCATCTGCCCCTGAAAGGCAGAGAGAAGGTATTGACAAAGGAAAACCACATCCATCAGGACACCTGAAGAGAGAAGCTGGGAAAGAGAGGCAAAAAGTTCAAGTACAGGGGCTGTCCAAGAGGGGAAAATTAGCTTCGCTGCTAAACTAAACTCCAATCTCCATCTACTGTTAAATTAGTATATAATTGAGTACATGTCACCTGTTATTGTAACAAGAAATAAAGTGTTAGTTCCTTCTCTTGTATCCTTATATTTCTCTCAGGGAAGGTAAGCAAACACGTTTCATAAACTATAAATGATCAGAAATACTCAAATTGTAATGGCAGCCATGGAGAAAAAACAAACAGTAATCTGGAGTGTCTAGTTTTAGTTATGTGTGTCCTAGTAGGGGCTGCAATGGTTAACCCTTGGCCTACCACAACTATGGGTAATAGAGCTTGAACGATGCTCAGATTGCCTAACATGGAGGCACCCTGCTTCTCTGCCGTGGGTGGGAGTGGCCTCCTTCAGTTGGCTGTGTCTTTCAAACTGCCAAACTGGGGCAGTTTCTCCCTCTCCCCCTTTCCCTCTCCCTCTCTTTCCTGCGTGCTCTTTCCCACTATGCCCAGAGGGTGAAGATCACACCCAGTTCAGGAACTGAACTGGGAAGTGGGGATAGCTTCCCCCCTTTGTCTCCTTTCAGGTACCATCGACTGGGCTATTTCTGTTTCTGTCCTGTTTCATTTGTTGTTCTTAGTTCCAGGTATAGTCGGTAATCCCCACTAGAGGGGGAGTTCTAGCCATGGTAACTTTGGAACCAGGATTCCAGACAGGATATGGCAGCCAGCCAGCCTGGCAGGGAAGTCCTGAGAAGCTAGGGTGCCTGGGACTTTAGTCTGAGGTGGGTTTGAGACTATGCTCTATAGGAACTGAGCTAAGCTATGAACCTAATATCCTTTACCTCCTCAGAGACTAAGATGGTAAGGGAAGAGGAGGAACGGAATTATGTCTCCCATGCGTTGTGGAATATGGTTGTATAGTGGTTAATGTACCTTTGAAGTAAATATTCTTTTGTAAAGGCTAATTGGATTGTGGATAGATGTAGTTGGGGTTTAGGGATATCTTCTATAATTGGAGGAACACTGTCAGTGGGGGCTAGAGCCAATGGTTAAGAGCCTAGACACCCCAATCTCCTTTAAGGGTGCAAGAGAATCCTGAAGGAGGGATGGGATGTATCATATCTAGCCTTCAGGCAGTGAAGATCGGTATATAAGTATATATGAATGCAGCATGGTGTAGTGGAAATGATATCAATAATAATAGTTAACATTTAAATGAGAATTTTAAGTATGCAAAGTGATCTGCATCCATTGTTTCATTTGATGTGGTCAAAAAAAACTGACTTTTTATTTAATTTTTTTTAATTGCTTTTTATTTCATTTGATGTGAAGTTAAAAAAAGGCAAAAATAAAAAGTGGGGGCAGCTAGGTAGTACAGTGGATATAGTGTTGGCTCTGCAGTCAGGAGGATCTGAGTTCAAATTCAGCATCAAATACTTACTAGTTGTGTGAACCTGGGCAAGTCACCTAACCCTGTTTGTCTCAGTTTCCTCATCTATAGAATGAGGTGGAGAAGGAAACAGCAAAGCACTCCAGTATCTTTGCCAAGAAAACCCTAAATGGGGTCACAGACAGTTGGACATGACTAAAAGAGCTAAACAACAACAATAACAAAGCTGGGTTTGAATTGTGCTTCTTACAAGCATTATGACATTGAGCAAGTCCCTTGACTTTTCTGGACCCTGGTTTCCTCATCTGTAAAATAAAGGAATCAGATCTTAGATTCTCCCAGCTTCCTGCCAACTTTACATCTTATGACCTATCCCATTGCATTGATATACAGGGTGTGTAATGCAATTTTAAGTCTTGATAGCTTAAAACTATACTTTTTTTTGGGATACCTTGTATATTTAGGTAGCTACTGAACTACCTATATAATAGATAGGTAAATAGATAAGTGCATGGATGGAGAGGGGAGGGGGTAGAGAGGGAGATAGAGAGGGAGAGACAGAGACAGAGGAGAGAAAGACAGAGAGAGAGTTCAACAATTATTCAACCAATCCCTAATCAATAAACTTGCAGGATTTTCCCCCATGTTTTATTTACTCAGCTTAGAATAACTAAGCTCCTTTTTAGATGAAGTAGTACCCATATGATAAAATTTGTTAGCCAATTGCATAATTTCCCTTTTTTAAAAGATTAATTTGTTTGTTTTAAAATATCTAATCACTCCTCTCCTTCAGTAATATTTTTCTCCACAGGAAAGCAGTTTCATTTAAGTAATAGTTGGAAACTTCATCTGCCTAGTGAGTCCACTTGAAATATATATGTGTATATGTATATATATATATATATATATATGTGTGTGTGTGTGTGTGTGTAGTCAAATGTGTGTTCTATTTTCTAAGAGAAGTCTTGTAGCATTTATAAATGGTAGTAAATTTAAGTGCTGTTTTGAAGAGTCCTTCACTACGAGATGCTATCCTTTATTTTTGTGATAATCTGAGTGATAAAATGTGATATTTGTCCTTAATTTTACTAGCTCTTTTTGAGTTCTGCTATTTTACTTGAATTTAACAATCAACAACAAGCACAAACATGTAAATATACAAAGAACAAAGAAGAGAATTACATGTGATATTATGAATTTCTGTTACATAGTATTGCTTGAAGTTTTTTATGTATATTAGATTTAATAGAGTAGCAGAAAACCCTGGTTAGTCTTTTCCTGAGCATCTTAAAGTTTTCCTTCTATTTTCTTCTATGTTTTACTGTCTTATAAAAGATTTGTGATCCAGGAGAGATAATTTAAAAATTATTGGACTACCTGAAAGCCATGATCAAAAAAAAGAATGTAGAAATCATCATTCAAGAAATTTTCAAGGAAAATTGCCCTGATGTTTTCTGGAATTCCCAGATTAAGGAGAAAATATTACAAGCAGCCAGGAAGAAATAATGTTAGTATTGTGGAAACACAATCAGGATAACACATGATCTGGCAGCTTCTACACTGAGGGATTGAATGGCTTGGAATATGATATTCCAGAGGTCAAAGGAGCTGGGATTAAAACCAAGAATCACCTACCCAGAAAAACTGAGTATCATGTTTCAGAGGAAAATGTGGTCATTCAATGGAATAGAGGACTTTCAAGCCTTTTTGATAAAAAAAAAAAAACAGAGTTGAATAGAAAATTTGACATTCAGATACAAGAAGCAAGAAAAGCATGAGAAGGTAAACAGCGAAAAGAAATCATAAGGAACTTATCAAAGTTGAACTATTTACATCCCTACATAGAAAAACGATCATTGTAACTTATGAAACTTTTCTCAGTATGAGAATAGTTGAAGGGAATATATATATATATATGTATATATATATATATATATATACACACACACACATACATATACCGTGTTTCCCCGATAATAAGACCTATCCCGAAA
>NW_027185764.1:28419473-28473924 GCF_028583685.1 Petaurus breviceps papuanus | reverse complement strand
AAATTGGCCACATATGAAAATGTTATAATAATAATAATAGCAATATCTAACATTTATATAGAGCCTACTATGTGCCAGGCACTGTGGTAAGTGTTTTACAATTATGATCTCATTTGATCCTCACAATTTTGCAACATAGGCGCTATTATTACAGATCAGTAGACTGAATAAAACAGAGGTTGAGTGACTTGCCCAGGTTCACACAGCAAGAAAGTATCTGAGGCTGGATTTGAATACAAGTCTTCATGATTCCAGGCCTGGTCCTCTCTCCACTGCTCCCAGCTGCCCCTAGTTGGTAATTATCCTTCTGCAACTCTCTTCCTTCATACCTCTGGATTCTTCTTTTTCTCTTTCTTCTCCTCCTTTCTTTTTCTTCTTCCTTTGCTATCTTCATTTAAGAAATACATTCGGTCACATATCTGTTGAGGAATGGCTCTTATACTTTTGTACCATCTGTCTCTATAGAAGTAGAATGGCATAATGGACAGAACACTGGCCTTAAAGTCAATTCAATTTTAATTCAATTCAACAAATATGCACCTACTGTATGCCAGGCACTCTGTTAATCGCTAGGGATACAGATAAGAAAAAGAAAGATGGTTCCTGCCCTCAAGGAGCTTACAATTAAATGGGGGAAGATAACACACACACAAAATGGGGGATACCAGGTAGTACCTGGCATGGGGACATGATGTTCTTTGAAGTCAAAACCAAACAGAGCTGTTGACAGAAAGTGGAAAGCTACCTGGAAAGCTCAGATTCCAAGCCTCTATACAGGAAGGCTTTGAGAGGAGTTTAGTAGTTCAACCTCCAACCCTCCCAAGAACACCAAAGGATCAAGGCCTGTTTCTGACACATCCTGGCTATGTGATCTTGGACAAGCCTAGAGGTTGCAGAGAAGGTGCTGACCTGCTTTGGTAGGGGGAGTTCCCTCACCTCAAAATTTCTTAAACTAATGAAATCACAGAAGCTATCAATAACTATATAAAAAGTTTCAGTAAAACTAACATATTGAAAAAATCTGACTTTATCCACAGTGTTCCGCACCCATAATCTTATACCTCTGCAAAGAAGAAAGGGTTCTTTGTTTGTATTTTTAAAAATATTTTATTGATTTTTTAAAAATCTTCCATGATTCTAGTCTTTGTTTAGTTAAGAATTCTTCTTCCAGTCATAGTTGTGTAATGTATCTCTTTCCCTTCTTTAATTTGTTTATAATGTGGTCTTTTAAACTTAGGTCATGCATCCATTTGAAATTTATTATGCTATATAGTATGAGATTTTAAACACAATTTCTTCCAAATTGCATTCCAGTTCTCCCAACAGAGTTTGTTAAATAAGGCTTCTTTATCCCAGTATTTGGTGTCCTTGGGTTTATTGAATACTATCTTATTTACTGTGTTCCATTCACAATTTTTTAACAGAGCCATTTTTTTTATTAATTACTGTTTTGTAATATAATTTGAGATCTGGTATTTTTTTTTTAAGCAATCGGGGTTAAGTAACTTGCTCAAGATTACACGGCCAGTTATTTCTGGGTGTGGTGCTGTGTCTGAGCCTGGGATTTGATCTCCAGGTCATCCCAACACTGGAGCTGGTTCTCTTACTCACTGAGCCACCTGGCCTCCCCTGAGATCTGGTATTGTTAAACCTCCTTCATTCCTACTTTCCCTCAAAATTATTGACTTTTTGTTTCTCTAGATGAATTTTGTTATTGTATTGTATAGTTCTATAAAATAGCCCCTTGGTAGTTTGATTGGTGTGGTGCTAAATCTGTGAATTAATTTAGGTAGTATCATCATTTTAATTATGTTGCACAGTCCAACTATGATTTTTGTTTTAGCTATTTGTCCTTATTTGCTTTTGTAAAGATTATTTTGTAGTTGTATTCATGTAAGTCTGGAATGTGTCTTATAAATTGGATTCCCAAATATTTTGTACACTTTGTAATTATTTTGAATGGATTTTTTTTCTATGTCCTCCTGTGGTTTTTGTTAATAATATACAGAAAGGATGTTGATTTTTTTCGGTTTCTATCCTACTGCTTTACTGAAAATGCTAATTTTTAAATTAAATCTCTATGGTCCTATAAGTAACCTACCATATAATCTGGAAATATTAGTATTTTTTTTTGCCTATGCATACTCCCTCCCTTTCTTTTTCTTATCTTATTGTTAGAGTTAGAATTTGCAAAATTACTTCTTAAATAAATGGTAATGGATATCTTTGCTTTATGTCTTATCTTACTGGTAAGACCCCTAGTGTTTCTTTGTTATAAATAGTGCTGGCTTTTATTTTTAGATAAATACTTGAAGCAGGTGAAAGATGAAATGATTGAGGAAACAAAGGTTCAATCTTCTGAGCATAATAAGCAAAGCATATCAATTGCCTAACAAATCAGGACAAGGCCCCTTTGTCAGTTAGGGCTGGACCCCAAATATGGGAAGAGACAGACTTTTATACATTAAAAACAATTAATCAAATATGAGTTAATTAAAAAAACAATTAACCATATGCAAATAAGTAATCTGATTGATAAAAAGATTAGAGAATGTCCAAGTTGGAAGAAGGAGAGCAAAGAGATATAATTCCCTGAAATCAGAAAAATAAATGTCTCACTCTCCTCAAGTGTCTGTATACATGGAAATAATAAAGGAAAAAGAAAATAATAACTGATTGATCAGTTTGGGACCAGATTTCAGATAAAACATACCTGAGATGTACAATGGTGAGAAACCTCTTTGTATTAATCTTTGGGTCTGACTAGGTCTCTGGTCAGAATAACCTAGATTCTTAGCTAAGATTCTCTAAACAGCAGGTAGAGGTGATCCAGCTTCCCAGACATGCAGGTTCAAACAATGAAGTAAGGTTTTCTCCCAATTATCACAATTGAATAAAGTTTTCTCACAAGACAGAAGTTGGATTGACCCATAATTAAATAGAAACCAAGCTAACTCCATAGCTGAGTCACAAGATGTATTCAGTGTGGTTCATTCAATTCTCACAATTAACCACTTGCTGCCCTAATGACCTCGATTTCTTTTTGATTAGAGGCAGTGAGCAAACCACTTCCCCAAAGGATAACTTACCTGAAAGTCAAATCTATAGGGTTTTTCATAAATTCATAAACAGAATTACGTAAGTCAGGTTACAGATCAAACTATCTTAGAAAGCTCACAATGGATCAGTTTTGAGAAGGGAGATTTAAAATGTCACCAAAGTAATCAAGAAAACTTAAATATACACCATGAAAGAAAACGCCAAAGTGATGCAATAATAATCATCAATATTAACTGTCATCTCCTTTATCCTAGTAACCCACTACCAATGTATATTTAATCATCACATTTTGAGCACCAGATGTTTCATGTAGTCATCTGGTCCCTGGAAATCTTCTCTTCAACATTTTGGAATAGACTTCATTCTCAGGGCAACTCTGAAGGACACTCTGCTACTCTGATTTCAAATTGCTTATAAAGGTTCCTAGATCATTTTGCTAAAATCTTCCAGTAACAAGACTTAATACAATTTAGTACAATATCTTAAATTTGTTTTTTTGGTCCTGAAACTTCTAAGAATTTCTGTTTCTTTCTTTATCTAAGCTCTGTACTTGGCACAAGAATCTTAAAGAAAAATTCATGAAGGTCTTACTTGTAAAATCATCTCTTTTATCTTTTAAAATTATTAGACAGGTTCTTTTAAAAAAATGGGAAAATGGGGCAGCTAAGTGGAGCAGTGAGTAAAGCGCTGGCCCCACAGTCAGGAGGACCTGAGTTCAGATCCGGACTCAGACACATAACATAAAAAAGCTAGCCGTGTAACCTTGGGCAAGTTGCTTAACCCCAATTGCCCTCCAAAAAGCAAAAAAAAAAAGGAAAAACAATCTCACTTTCTTTACAGTTATCAATATAATTTTATGTGTAAAGTTCTTAATACAATTTTGAAAAAAATACTATAACAATCAAAGTCCAAGTTTCTATGCTAAATACATTTGGAAGGCAATCACAGACACACACACACACGTAGACTCATCCTATTGCTTTCTCAAGATTTTCTATTCCATTTAATTATAAAACGTTCACATCACATCTTTGTCTTATTACTTTGTCTAATTCTCCATTTAGGAGGATATCATCCCAATGTTACAGTTTGGCAACAAATACAGTTTAAAATTGTAAGATTTTTCATACTTGAATCCTGCTATAGTAAATCAGAGATGCTCCAGTATCAATCTGTTAAGTTATAGATTTAATGCTGTACTTAAAAAACTTCTACTGCTCCCCTGCTCTTAGTATAAAAATTCGCTATAGAAGAAAAAGGAGGGACATAGTTACAACAATGGCATATATCATAAAGAAGGGAAAACTTCCTTCATTCTGTTTGATTCCAAATATGAGTCATATCTGAGAGTCAATCATGAAGTAACAAGGTATAGAAGGCAAGGCTCAGGATGAACAGGTCGGGGAATTTCCTATTCAGAAAGAAAAGAGCACAACAGGGAAACTGACTCAAGAGGACCTCACTCTGCATCAGTTCATGCAAATCTTCCCTGGTTTCTCTGATACTATATCTTTCATCATTTCTTGCAATACGATAATATTCCATTACACCTATCACAGTTTGTTGTTATTCTCCAATTGATTGTTTCTTTGTACCATAAAAATAGTTGCTATAAATATTTTTGTACATATAAATCCTTTTCCTCTTTCTTTGATCCCTTTGGGGTATAGCCCTAGTAATGGTATACCCCAAAGAGGTCATATTTCAGTAACTTTGGGGGCAGAATTCTAAATTGTTTCCAGAATGGCTGAACCAATCCAGAGTTCCACCAACATTGAGTCGATGTGCCTGTTTTCCCACAGACCCTCAGCATTTGTTCACAAAGGCCAAACTAAGAGTAAGAATTGTGTTTTTGCTGACCAAGGAAACAGGCATATCTCTTTCATTTAAAATTCACTAGACAGGAAAAAAGGGAATCATTAGAGGGAGTAGTAGGTTTCAGGGAGACATCTTCTCCAAGAGTGTGGGCCCACATCACTGTTGATTTCTTTGTTTAGTAATTCTAGATAAATGATGAATATAGAGAAATATAGGAAGACTTATATGAACTAAAGCAAAATAAATTAAGCAGAATCAAAAGTGATTCTCAAAATTCTAATTGAAACTAGGTACTTTTGTTTTACCACTGCTATGGAGTTTCATCTTTTCTTTCATAATTACTATGAAAGGCAAATTCTGATTTAGCAAAAGGAGAAACTCTGCCATAAGAACTTTCTCTAAAAAGATGCTTCTATGTTTAATAAAGAATATGTCTCTAATAGACTTGGATAAAATATGAATAGATTGTTTTAAATTCCACCATCCATTTTGTGGGTCAATTTATAATTGACCCTTCCTGTCAACAGATTTGCTACTATGCAAATAAAAGACAGGATCTCATGAAATTTGAACTCTTCAAGGTGAAAGGCAGCCTGTATCTGATTTGATGTATCAGATTTGGAGCTGTAAGTTAGAAAGAGCTGAATTCAAGTACTTGCTCTAACATGTGCTGGATGCTTCACTGGTTAATTCATTTAACCTCTCAGTGACTCTGGCAACTCTTTAAATGGATGCTGATCTGTCTTCTTGGAGGGTCTTTCCTCATTGAGTATTCCCTCTGCCAATGATGAAATCATAAGACAGGTAAAAAAAAAAGATACAGCCTCTTAAAGCAAATAAATTTGTTTTTTGGGTATTAGCTGCTGTAAGCCTTCTGTCAAAGTTGTCCTATGCAAAAACAAGAAGGACCATCACTCCCTAACTCCTGACGCAAGTTTTACCTCCTATGTATTACTAAAAGATTGAAAGTAAAATCTCTTTCTTCCTGTTTAGCTATATTTACTTCCTGTTGCCTGACTACCCACCTCCAGCATCAACAATGGCCTCAAAGCTCTTGAGTCCATTTATTTGCCATCTGTTGCCTGCCTGCTGGCAGCAGTGTTAATGTGCCCCAAAAGAATTTCTTCTTGTAAATTATAGCAGGGTAAAAAAGCACTCAGAGCCTTTGAGTTGTAATTTTCTTCTTCTGACTCTCCTGCAGTGAATGGTGTTACTGCCACAAGGGTAATGCCAAAGCATTATCTTGGCCCACTGGGGTCCTTTGCTCAGTCCAGATACACACCTCTGAGTTGTCCAGGAGGTAACCGGCATTAAGGCTGTTGTTACTATTGCCTGGTAGTAATAACAGCAGATTAAGTTTATCTCCCAACTCAACAGAAAGAAAGAAAAACTCATCCTTCCTAGCATTATTGCCACATGTAGTGGGTGTTTAACAAGCATCTGTTGACATGGATGGTGATCAGTCTTATGAGGAACATTTTGGTCCCCTGGCCCAGCCCACCTCCATCTTCTCTGCTGGAGTAAACTTCCCTCCCCCTTTGGCTTGTACCCTGATGGTATCCATGGTAACTAACAGGCAGTCAACCTTTCTCAAGAGAGAGGTATCTCCAAGGACCCAAATCAGGAGATCTTGGGAAGGAAAGGAGGATGTATTGGTCTCCAGTGTGACAAATTTTGTCAAGCTAGAGGATTGGGAGTTTTGGAGGAGTTGGGAAATTTGAGATTCTTAAGGAAAATGACAAATGAGCAAGAAATTTAAAGCTCAAGCAAAGGAAATTTATAAACTGAAAAATAGGGAATTTGGGAGAAGGATGATAGAAATATAGAATTTACAGCTGGAAAGAACTTTAGAGATCATTTATTCTGGCCCTCTTATTTGAGAAATGAAAAAACTGAGCCACAAAGAAGTCAAATGTCACACAGCCTAATTGGGATTTGTTCAAGATCCTCTGGTTTTTAAATCTAATGCTCTTTAAGCATAAAGAAATTCACTGATAAATCCAGGGAAGGAAACTAAGGAAATTAATTCCAGGGAAGGAATGACGGGAAAGATTATAAAGCAGAGATCAAATAGGAAACCATAAATGGACAAAAGAATTAAAGACAGAAGACTTATCCTGAAGAAAAAGATCTGGAATTTATTTATTTTTATATAAAGGAGATTCAGAGGTGAGAGGGATGTTTCCCATAATCCTTAACATTTATTGAATTTTCTGAGTATTATTTTATGAGTGAGATTGGTTTTAAATTATAAGTATTATGAGACAGTAAGGAAGTAGAATCTTCTCTCAAAATTTTAAGAAATTAGGGGGACGGAGCAAATAGTATATTAACTTTTTGGTTTTTTTGCTTTGTTGGAGGGGGAAGGTAGGCAATTGAGGTTAAGTGACTTGCCCGAGGTCACATGGCTAGTTTTTTGTGTTAAGTGTCTGAGGCTGGATTTGAACTCATGTCTTCCTGACTCCAGGGCTGGTGCTCTATTCACTGTGCCACCTAGCCACCTAGTATATTAACTCTTTAATCAATGAACAAAGTGGGTACCCCTACACAATGGCTGCCACCAGCTACATTAATGCTTGTAGTTGACTTGACACTTTGCACCTTCTCTTCCCTTTTGCTATTGTCACCATCATTGCAGAAGCAAAAGACTAGGGACCATTTTGTATTTTTTTTTTCCTTAATTACTAGCTGTTATGTTGTCCTGATTCTCTGGCTGGTGCTCTATCCACTGTGCCATCTAGCTGCAGATGAAAACTATGGTCAAACCAAAATCTGGGCACAAAGGGCCTAGCAAAGCAACGACTCTCACAGAGATGCTAATACTACATAAGGAGAAATATAAAAATATCATGAGAGGACATTAGGAATGCGAAATTGATTATTGATTACTGATTGATTGATTAAAGATTTGAATCACTACTTCAACCAATTTCTAGGTCTTAGATTGGGATTTACTTTGTACAAGGCTGAGGAGAAAAGTCTGTGAGACAATGTACCCAAATGAATGTGGTACTCCCTCTCGGAGGAGATACGGGAAATGGATGGAAGATGATTCACCTGAACAAGAGATGTTTTTCCTGGTAGTGGTTCTCTGGGGGAGTCGGGGGGAGGGGCCGGAATCTGCTGGAGGATTTTCCACAGAATGTTGTTCAACTCTGTGTTTTCCCTGTTACTATGAAATCTGGAGGAGCCCCCCCCCCTTTTCAAGTCTGTTATTATGGACCTAGTTTAATTGGCAATGGTGGACCTTATGTAATAAACTTATGTAACCAAACTGTGTAAAAAGCTGCTCTCGTTGTAAGGCATGTCTTTGATTGCTGAAGGGCCCCCCACTAACCTTGCTAACAAAAAGATTCTGCTTAGACTTTTGCGCCTCAGTTTCTCTTCATTGCAGATTTTTATCTCAACAGGAGTTCTGCAGAATCCAAGATATAAGGATCTCTTTCTTGCACACCCGTGCCAGTCATACGTGTTCCCTATAGCGACTCCTCTTGTGAGTTCTGTGCATTCACTTTCTCCAGTGATGCCAGGTATATGTGTGGGAGTAGGCTTATGGAAGAGGTGTTTTTGCTTCTCATTGTGCCCTTGCTTTGAATTAATAGTGTCAGCTGGCTGACCATTAAAGGAAAACCCATTGCAGGGGGCTTCTGAGCTATGGTTTTAAAACCACATTGCTACTTGAACCTGGGATGCTGTTCTTCCAGAGAACCCAAAATACAAGTATGAATAGGGAGAGAGGGAGTATTGCTCAAAGAAGACCTGCATTGAGTTTGCCTCAGTTTATAGGGAAGATTCTTTGTTCCTATTTTTCTTGCTACATCGTTTCAATAAAAAGCCTTTGAGGTTAATTGAGTCAACTGGATGATTGTTGAAGTCACTAGGAGTCATGGGAATAGTTTTAGGAATGTGGACCTACAGAGGCCACCTTGAATACAGAATAGACCTAACCTGTGAAAGTGATTTTGAGAGAACTCATTGAAGTGCTACAGAAAGAATCCTGACCGTCACTCAAATTTCCTAAAGTCAATATTCTAGGATAGAGTTTAGTCAATATAAAACTCCAAAGAGCTGGCCTCAGACACAACATCTAACATACAATAGGCAAATGGCTTTGGGCAGTACTTAAAATGGATGTATCTTGGTCCTTAATTACAGTTCTTCTAGTATTAACATTTAACTGTTTTAGGCTAACTCACACTCTTGATTGCAGAGAAGGTACCAGTCTACAGTGATATAGTAAGTTTCCTCATTTGCAAATCCCTGTATCATTAAAATGCCCGGTCTATATCCTATACCTCCAGACATACCCCACAAGTGATAAACACATCCAGAAGAGCCAGATAAACAGGCTAAATGTAGGCTCTAATCTGCCCAAAGTATCTGAATCCAATTGTTCATTAGTCAGCTACTACAGCCAATCAAAAGATTTGCATGTAAAGAGTGCTTAGCTCAGCTGGACAGCGACTCTTAGTACACTGAACGCCCCACCTCCAAACAAGAAAATTATTTTGGTTGCTTTGCAATTTTGCATACGTAGAATCCTATCATGAAATCTAGTCAGCACTTTGTTCCAATAACCAGGAATTTCTATTGCTGCTGACATGTTTGCAGAGTTTGAACTCTATTTTTTACAACCAGGTTTCTATAAAAGATTACTACCTTACCTTGTTGAGTTGCTTGGCAGAAACACTTAACTTTACATTGCCGCCTAAATATAAATTGTAATTTACATTGGAAATGACTTCCTGATGGTTCACCTTCTTGCTCAGAATATTGAAGCAGATGGAAGACACTTCTAGTTTCCTGATTTCTCACCACATTATGTGATGGTTCTGTACTGACCCATCAGCCCTTTCTAAAGTAATTAAGCATAATGAGGCACTGGAGAGTGTGAACTTCTGTGGGTTATTTAGAACAAAGATATTTTTGTTAAACATCTCACTTTATTTTAGCATGCTATTTAATAGAATACCAAAAAAGAGAAGTGCCAAACATTCATTTATATTTATAGTATACTCAAGAATAGGAGGACTGTGGGATGTGGGCAAAATACCAGCAAATCCATGACAACCATGGTATTATTTCAGGAAACTCTCCTGCTTTCATTCACCAAGTTTATATTGAGGGTCTGCTATGGGAATGATGCAATATTAGGCAGTTTGTAGGAGGTAACATGATAATTAAGGCACAGTTTTTGCCCTCAAGGAGTCTGTTGTTGTTTTTCAATTATGTCTGACTCTTCATGATTCCATTTGGGATTTTCTTGGCAGAGATACTGGAGTGGATTGCCATTTCCTCCTCTAACTCATTTTTACAGGTTAGGGAACTGAGGCAAACAGAACTAAATGACTTGCCCAGGGTCACACAGCTAGTAAGTGTCTGAAACTGGATTTGAACTCAGGTCTGCCTGACTCCAAGCCCAGCACTCTCTCCTCTGTGCCACCTAGCTGCCTCAAGGAGTTTACAATGTACTAGTGATAACAATCATTATAACAACTTACCTGTACATGTTACTTTAGGATTCTACAAAGTTCTTTCTTCATACCAACCCCAGACATATAAGTAGTGTATTTTACAAATTAAGAAACTGAGTAGAATTATTAAGTGGATTGCCCAAGACCAGGGGTGAGGGACCTGCAGCCTCAAGGCCACATGTGGCCCTCTAAGTCCTCAAGTGTGGCCTTTTGACTGAATCCCTTAAGGGGATTTGTTCTGTAAAGTTTGGATTCAGTCAAAGAACGGCACTTGAGGACCTAGAGGGTCACATGTGGCCTTGAGGTCACAGGTTCTCCACCCCTGCCCAAGACCACAGGGCTACTATGTGAGATGTGTGGAGATGTTATTAGTGCTATGAGATATTTTAGCTTTCATATATTAAATTTAATTCTATAAGTAGACTCAAAGATTTGGATCAGACTTCAAATTCACTTTTCCACCTACTTCTTACTAGCTCTCTTGCTTCTGGCAAGTTCCTGCATCTCTCATCCTGTTTCCTCATCTATAAAATGATGATAAAACACATGTCCTCCCTAACTCACGGGGTTTGGGTGAGGTTCAAAAAAGATCAGAGAAAATTCTCTGTAAGGTTCTATATGAACATGAGTTTCATCATGTGCCTTGATTTTGAGGACCTGTATAGTTTGAGGAGGTCCCCATCAGTGATTTCCTAGGATCATAGATCGAGAAGGGACCTCAGAATCCTCATAACCTAACCCCCTCATTTTAGGGATAAGGAAACCAAGGCCGACAGGGAGGTGAAGTTGACATGGACAAGGTCATAGAGGAAAGCAAGCTTGGGTCAGAAGAAAGATTTAAACCTAAGTCCTTGAACTTAAAAGCCAGTATTCTTTCCACTGCCCCGCTGGTTTTAGGAGAAAATGAAGAAGAAAATCTCTCTACCAATCAGCAATTGGTCTGCAACTTATAGACTAGGAGCATTATGTGGGTCACCAAGAAATTACTCAACTTGCCCATTATCACAAATCTATATATGTCCAGAGCAGGACTTGAAGGTTTTCCTGACTCTGAAGTTGGGTTTCTACCCACTACACAATACCCCTTCTATCTTTTTTATTATCCTTCAGTCATTTTTCAATCATGTCTGATTCTTCATGACCCCAGTTGGGGTTTTCTTGTCAAAAATACTGGAGTGGTTTGCCATTTCTTTCTCCAGCTCATTTTATAGATGAGGAAACTGAGGCAAACAGGGTAAAGTGACTTACCCAGGGTCACACAGGCCCTCAGGTCTTCCTGACTCCAGGTCTACTGCTCTATCCACTGGGCCACCCAGCTGCCCCCTTCTATCTTTAGCTGTACACTAAATAGTAAAGAGCATAGGGGTAAATTAGAGAATCAATAAATTTGGAGTCAGAGGATCCAGACTCAATCCCATCTCTGCTACTTACTTCCTTATGATTTTAGGCAAATCACTCCACCTCTTGGTGACTCAGTTCCCTTATCTTTAAAATGAGGGGGTGACAAAGACCCCAGTTTGGGAGATAAGAATGCACTATTTGACAAAAACTGCTGGGAAAACTGGAACATAGTATGGCAGAAATTAGGCATAGACCAATATCTAACACCATACACCAAAATAAAGTTGAAATGGGTGCACAATCTAGGTATAAAGGTTGATACTGTAAGCAACCTGGGAAAGCAAGGAATAGTTTACCTGTCAGATCTATGGAGAGGGGAAGATTTCTGATGAAACAAGAGTTAGAGAGCATTATAAAATGCAAAATGGATAATTTTGATTATATTTAATTGAAAAGTTTCTATATGAATAAATTCAATGTAACCAAGATTAAGAGGGAAGTGGAAAAATGGGAAAGAATTTTTACAACCAGTATCTCTGATAAAGACCTCATTTCTAAAATATACAAAGAACTGAGTCAACTCTATAAGAATACAAGCTACTCGCCAATTGATAAATGGTCAAAGGATATGAACAGGCAGTTCTCAGAAGATGAAATTAAAGATATCTATAAGGATATGAAAAAATGCTCTAAATCACTACTGATTAGAAAAATGCAAATCAAAACAACTCTGAGGTACCACATCTCACCGTCCAGATTGGCTAAAGTGACAAAACAAGAAAATGATAAACGCTGGAGAGGATGTGGAAAAATTGGAACACTAATGCACTGTTGGTGGAGTTGTGAACTGATTAAACCATTCTGGAGCGCAATCTAGAACTATGCCCAAAGGGCTATAAATAAGTGCATACCCTTTGACCCAGCATTATCACTTCTAGGGTTATATCCCAAAGAGATCAGAGAAGTGGAAGAAGGACCTGTATGTACAAAAATATTTATAGCAGCTCTTTTTGTGGTGGCAAAGAATTGGAAATTAAGGGGATGCCCATCAACTGGGGAATGGCTGAACAAGTTGTGGTATATGAATGTAATGGAATACTACTGTGTTATAAGAAATGAGGAGCAGATGGACTTCATAATAACCTGGAGAGACTTCTATAAACTGATGCTGAGCAAGAAGAGCAGAACCAGGAGAAATCTGTACACAGTCACAGACACAACGTATGTGTGATGACTAACCTTGATAGACTGGGCTTCTCTCAGCAATGTAAAGTTATAAGACAACTCCAAAAGACTCATGATCAAAAGAGATACCCACATCCAGAGAAAGAACTTCGGAGTCTGAATGCAGATTGAAACAAACTACTTGCTCCGTTTCTTTTTCTTGTTTTGTCTTGTTTCCTCTTTCCCACAGATCATTCCATCAGTTATAATCCTTCTTTACAACCTGACTAATGATTAATGTGAAGATACTTGTAGATTCTGTATTTGAGTGCATGCCGCCATAATGGGGGGGGACGAGAGGGGGAGAAAATCTGAAACTCAAGGGACTGTGGAACTGAATGTTGTAAACTTAAATACACAAATTAATTTAATAAAAAGAAAAAAAATGAGGGGGTGGGATAGATCTCCAAAGTACCTTGAAGTTCTAGTTCCTGTGTGCTTCAGCAAAATTTTGCATTCTTTAGAAATCATATTCAAGGACAGAATCTCTCCTACTCAAAATATGTGGCTTTCAAATGATTGCCTCCCTGTGTGCCTTGGCAGTTTGAAGCTCTACCCCTTGGAAGCAAGTTCAAGGTGGCATGCACTAAAGTGATGAAAGTTCATAGAATGGGGGAAAGACTGTAACCATAACACTAGATGGGAAAGGATGATAGAGTAATAAGGAAGGAAGGAAACAATAATTTATTAAGCTTTGCTAAGCAAAGTTAATCCCTTATGGTATTATCTCACTTGGAGGTAGGTGCCATTAATATCTCCATTTTATACATGAAGAAACTGAAGCAAGCAGAGGTTAATTGACCTACCCAGGGTCACACAGCTACTAAGTGTTTGAGGTTGGACTCAGGTCTTCCTGACTCCAAGCCCAGCCCTCTACCTGCTGTACCACCTTGTAGTCTAATTACATAATAACATTTAAGTCTTTGCCTAAGAAAGATCAGAGACAAAAAGCCATACCCTGCCATAGGATTACTCACACAGTTGCTCCTATTGCAGCCTTTTGAATTGAGAAGGTAATCCATGAAAAATACTAACATGGGGCAATTAGGTGGGGCAGTGAATAGAACACCTGCCCTGGAGTCAGGAGGACCTGAGTTCAAACCCATCCTCAGATACTTGACACTTATTAGCTGTGTGACCTTGGGCAAGTCACTTAATTCCAATTGCCCTGCCTTCCCCCCTCCAAAATAAAAGAAAAATACCAACAGGCTTATAGCATGATGGCATAGAAGTCACATGGGACATATCCCTTTTCCAGGAATTCCCTCAATTTTAGTTATGTAAAACTAAACTTCAACCACTGGCTCTTTTAGCTCTGGAACCAATGCATCCCAAGCTCAACCCTGGAGAAGCCTGACCCTAAGGAGGGAAGTCAGGCTCTGCCCACATTGTCCCATTGTGCCCTCAGCCCAGAATAAAACTCTTGAGACAATCACTTAAATAAAACTTGGGTTTGGATCATGTCTAGGGTCTCCTCAAAAAGGAATTTACAGGGTCTCTTCTAGATACATACTCAAAGTATGAAATAAATCAGGCTTAAGACAGAGATTGATTTCTCCTAGTACAAAAGATAAGACTCATAAGCACACACAGAGCACAAACAGGAATTTCACTCCTACCTCCAATCTGCCAGCCAAGGAGTTCATTCAGGTCCATATCTTCTAGCAAGCCAGGGCATGGCTTCCATTTTTCTTAATCCCTTCATCTGTGTTATCATCCTGGCAGTGGCACTGAGAAATTACTTTAGAGTTCCCTCTTACTGGGCAACCAGGACGTGAAGCTAGAAGCTCTTGGATTTACAAGGTTGCAGCCAAGGCTAGGAACATTCGTCTTCACAAGGCTGCTGCCAAGATTAGGAGCATCTATTTTCACAAGGTTGTAACCAAGGCTAAGAACATCCATCTCAAGAAAGCTACTCAGTCAAGGGAAAGAAACACAAAGCCAAAAAGGCGTCTAGAGACTTAATTTCCAATATCGGACTCACTGGACAAGCACATGTACTTACCACCACATGTACTTACATGGATGAAGATGTCCAGGTGGGAGGGGGAAGGAGAAGAAATTCCCATTTCCCTATACTCACACCTCAAGAAGTCCAAGGCATGGCTGTTAAAGTACCAAGACTCATTTTCAGAAGGCAGAAAAAGACAGAGCAGAAGTTGCCTCTCTCTTTCTTTTTAAGTATTTATTTATTTTCAGTGTCCAACATTCACTGATGATATCTTGGGGGGGGGGGTGCGGAGAGGGGAGGGAAGGCAATCAGGGTTAAGTGACTTGCCCAAGGTCACACAGTTAATAAGTGTCAAAAGTCTGAGGTCAGATTTGAACTCACATCCTCCTGACTCCAGGGCCGGTGATCTATTCACTGTGCCACCTAGCTGCCCCCTCTCTCTTTCTTTAAAATCTACTCAGATGTCAGCTCTTATTGTTCAGTTGTTAGTATGAAACAAGCCTCAACTGTTAACCTTTCCCCTACCTTCATCATGGAAATGGCAGAGGGATAAAACAGCATATGAAACCCAATCAAAAGTTTCTGGTTGGTAAAGAGAACAAGGCATAACATATCTTGCTGGAAGTGTCCAGACCCTATAAACTCACTACTATACACATATTTCATAAGGTAGGCTTCAATCCAACTCAAAATGGCTTTAAATTAAAGGGGAGTAGTTTATAAAATATTTAGTTCTCAAATTTGAAGGTAATACACAAAATAGCTAAGGGAGCAAGAAAACTGATTTAGCAGAGCTGAAGAGCAAACAAAATTCAAATAATTGAGCAAAATAATCACCAAAATGGTTTCTTACTTCGGGGCCTCTAGACAAAGATGGGAAAAGTTGGGCAAATTTTTCAAACTTGAACCAGGAGACCTGGAGAGGTTGCTGGGAGAAGGATCAGGATGAGGGCTTAACAACCACTTACCTTAAGGGTCATTCCAGACAGCACAGGCTTCCATCCCTTTCTCTCTAGGGTCTCTCAGCTCTGCCTCAACAATGAATTTAAAAGTATTTATTAAACATCTATAATACATCAGGTGCACTAAAAAAAAATTAAATAGTTCCTACCCTCAAAGAACTTACATTTTATAAGGGGAGATAGCACGTCCATATATGGACATGTGTGTATATATGTGTGCATGCACATATAGGTATATATGTCTATATAGATAGGTATGTGCATAGATATATCAATGTCTGTTCATATCTATAGAGATAAATATGCATATATATGTCCATGTGTATGTAAAATATAATATATAAATTGTAAAATGTATGCAAAGTAACATACATAATATGTGACATATAATATATGATGTATATAATATGGTATAATGGATATAATGTATAATATATAATATATGGTATATAATATATAACATATAATAATATACATGTAGTATAATAATATATTATATATAATAATAACAAACAATACATAACAAACAGACTGATTTTGCCTTTCTTTGCATCTCCAGAATTTTTCATCCTACAGGCATGTAGTAAATGCTTGACAAACTCTTATTCATGGAGTATGTATACATAGGACTCGATTTTGTGTATTTTAAAATTAAACATTCTAAAGAAGGGTTTCACAGTTTAGCTTCTACTTTTACCAGTTTTAAAGTGACATAGTTATCTATGTTAGTTCTCAGCATAAGGCTTCTTTAAATATTTTGATAATTATATTTCAATATAATCAGCTTTCTTTGTAATTCTCTGTGTTTTATTTTGTGCATTTAAAAACATTATCCTGAGAAAGGGTTCATAGGTTTTCCAGACTGATTCATGTGGCGCACACACACACACACACACACACACACACACACACACACAAGATTAAGAATCTTGACTTAAATGTTGTTTGGTTTGGAGTTTGAGGGTTGTTTTTTTTTTTGCTAATTTATTATTATGTGATATTTCAGATAATCATTCTGGTCTTTTTTTGCTAAAAAATCAACCTACAAATTTCAATCAGTTAATTTCAATGGAGAATGGATTTTTTAACTATTAGGGTTTTTTTAATAAGTAGAATTAATAGAATTATTTTCTCAATTTAAAATCATTTTCTTTTTTGTCTCAATGTGAAGGTGTGGACCTTCTCCATACACTATCACTCTTTCCCTTTCCATTCATTCCTTTACTCCCTTCTCCTTTTTCTAAAAAAGGTTTCCCCATACTAAAATTGTCCAGGTTTCCCCATACTAAAATTGCCTTCTGCCAAGCCCCAAGGTAGCACCTTCTTGCTTTTTTCTCCCGCACTATCAAATTGCTTTAAAAATTATTCTATGTTGCTTTATTTTCTCAATATATATGTAACTTCTGATGGCTCCCAGACAGAATCTTGGAGTGAGAAGAGAGCTCCTCAAAGGACATCTAATACTACAATCTGTACCTGAAAAAAGAATCTTCACTATTACATTTCTAATACTTGGTTAGCCAGTTTCCATTTAAAGACCTTTAGAGAAGGGGAACTCACTACTTCCCAAGACAGAGACCATTACACTTTTCAAAAGCTCTGTGAAGAACTTGGAACTAAAATTAGCCCCTTTTTCATGACCACCCATTGCTTAAGGCTCTGCCCACTTCTACATGACAGTCCTGAAATATTTCAGAAGAGCAACAGATAATGTCCCTCTTGAGTCTTCTGTTCTCCAAGCTAAATATCCCCAGTTTCTTCAATCAAATCTCATGTGACATAAACTTGTGACTCCTTTCTCTTCTAGTTGCCCTTCTCCAGCATTCTCTAGACACCAACAAACTTCTTAAAAAGTAGCCAGAAGTGGAACACAATAACCCTGCAATTGAATACAATATTCCAGATGTTACTCCCCAAATTCATGAGGGCTGACAGTACTTATAAACTTCCATCTGTGTAAAAACACATTTAACACCTAATTCTCCAGGTTAACAAGTTAAAATTGGCAGCTACCAGATAAACATCTGCTGCACTGAAGGTGACCCCCTACCACAACCCATCTTACTCCTCTATCCCCAGAGGCATGGCCTCATTAGATCCTGAGGTCTCCACCCACAGGGTTGGATGTCTTTTAGCAATGCTTTCTCCCAAAAGAGTTTTGTGATGCTTGCCCTGAGTTGGGAAAATGATAGGAAGAGCCCTGATCAAAATTCTCTCAATGTACCCTTAGATCCTAGTAGGTTTTTTTGACTGCCATATCACACTGTTGACTCACATTGAGCCAGCAAATCACTAAAGAAACTCAGATTTTTTTTTTTAGATGAATTGTCAACTAGCTACGTTTGTCTATCTTATACTTGTAAAGTTGGGTTGGGTTTTGTTTCTTTTGAAGCGCAAGTGTAAGAATTCACATTTCATTTCATTTCATCTTTTTTAATACTCAGTCCAATGTCCTAGCCTCAATGTTTGAGAACTTTTGAGATCCTGATTGTCACCTATTATATTTAGTTGCAGCTGTTCTCTCCAGTTTATCTTCAAATGTGATCATCGTTTGTCTTAGGTCTAATGATGGGGGTCAAATACTGGAACACAATGAGATGCTTGTAGTTCATTTAACAGTTAACAAAAGGTTTACTTAGCAATACATTAACAGGAAAAGGACGTTCAGAGCACAGCAAAAATATTCCTTGAGGATACAATTTATCTGAGCTTACTTCTTATTCCACAGTTGGTCACACTCTTTTCTGCCGTACAAAGACTGAGAGAAGAAAGAGCTCTGACCCGTTATGTCATAGCTATTCTTGTATTCGTGCTACTGGGAAGCTATGAAAACGGCCTAGATCTTAGTCCTCTGAGCCAATTCCATCTCAAGAAAACCAAAAACACATCCAAGAGGTCCCTAGTTTGAATCCAAAAGAACAAGAAATAAATCCAACCCCCACCTTCTCTGATCTTGCCCCCACCCCCAAAGAAGCAAAAACAGAAATCTAGAGGATAATTCCAAGACATTTTAAGGAAAAATCAGCCTCACCTGCCTGGAAAGGGACTTTAGAATTTTGCTTCCAACCACAGCATTCCATCTATGCTTTATCCAGGTCATTGATAAAATGGCAACAGCCCTAAGCACAGATCCCTGGGACATTCCCTAGGAAAGCTCCTTCCAGGAAGCAGCCTATATGTCAGGCACTTTTAAGTACTTGGGGGACAATGGTTCACTGTCACCTTATAAACTTAGAGGCAGCTAGTGACACAGTGGATTGAGTGCTGAACCTGGAGTCAGGAAGAGCTGAGTTGAAATTCAGCCTTATACACTTGCTAGCTGCGTGCCTTGGGCAAGTCACTTAACTTCTGTTCGCCTGTTTCTTCAACTCTAAAATGGGGATAATAATGGCACTTGCATCAAAGGGTTATTAGGATCAAATGAGATAATATGTGTTAAAAGTGCTCTTTGGGATCACCAATGACTTCCTGATCCCCTTTTTCATCCCTCCACAGCATCTCACTATGTTGACTGTCCTCTCTTCACTTTCCTACCTTGATATTCATGACCATACAATACATTCCCATAGTTTCCATCCTACCTCTCTGGCCTTTCCTTTCCCATTTCCTTTGTTGATTTTTCTTCTTCCTCCTTTTCCTCTTCACATATCTTAAACTTAGCATTCCCCTGGCTTCTGTTTTTACCCTTCTCTCTTCCCCCCACATACTCTTTGCCTTAATAATTTTAGTCACTCTCACAACTTCAACTATTATTACTATTTACATAACTCTCAATGCCTTTGTCCAACCCTAGTCTCTCTTCCAAATGCTAGAGTAGATTTCTAATTGCCTTCTGGACATTTCCATATGGATGGTTGCCTATATCTCAAATTTAACATCTCTAAAACTTAAGACTCATCCTGTTCCCTGGAAAGTCTACTCTTCCTTCTGACATCTCTGAGAGCATGAGAGTGTGGCACCACCACACTCTCAATAGCCCAACTAAAAAGCTCAGACTGAAAAACTCTCATCTCTTCCATACCCCACCTCCATCAAAACAGTTACTGAACATGCTATTGCAACCTTCATATCTCTCACATTCATTCTTTTCTTTCAATTCCCCTCTGCTAGCAGCCTAGTTCAGATCTTTGTTACCTTTCTCCTGGACTCTTGAATTAGCTAGAAACCATGTTTTTTTTTATCACTTCCCATAGAACCCTACATCCTATGCCAGATTATTCATCTTCCTAGTGCATGGCTCTAATTGTGTTCACTCCTTCCTCCAAACCTTTTTAAAATGCCAATATTCTTTCAATGATGCCATGTAACTGTAAATCAAGAAATATAAGAATTAGAATAACAGTTAAACCAGATGACAATGGAAAAATGCCAAGTGAATGTAGGGTACAGGAAGTTCTGATATAATGTGATACATATAGTTCCCAAAAAGCACCCACTAAGCAAAACTGCACAATAGTTAATTACAGGGAAAATGGAATTAGGTTTACAATTCTCAAAAACTTCATCAGTGACACATAAAAAAGAAGACAGAAATCTTATGAAAATGGTAGCACAATTGTTAATGGGTTAAAAAATACATAAAAACTACAATAAATAGTGAGGCAAGTGGTGGTGCTGTGGATAGAAACCTGGGCCTGGAGTCAGGAAGACCTGAGTTCAAATCTGGCCTTAGACACTTACTAGTTGCATGACCTCATGACCTTGGGCAAGTCATTTGAACTCTGTCTTAATCCACTGGAGAAGGAAACCTCTCCAGTGCCTTTGCCAAGAAATCCCCACTGAGAATATGGTCCTCCATGGGGGTCATAAAACATTGGACACTAATAAATGACTACATAACAACAATAAATAGTCAACTCCGCTGCTTCCCTTGTTCCCAGGGTTGCACCAGCAAGGCTGAAAGTCCAGACCTGGGGAGGGGGGGGAGGAAGATGGAGGTGGATGAGAACCCTTAAGGGAAGGGAAGAGAGTTGGACCAGTCTTTCTCTGTTCACAGTACCTACTATACTAGAAGATATATATAGTAAATGTGACAATTTACCTTGACAAAGACTTAGAGTTTGCTTGTGGAAGTGGGTGTGGAAAGGGTGGCAGCTTGTGAATTATTGTAAAGTGGTGCAATTTTCTGTCTTTTCACTATTTCTCAAGGAAGCAAACTCAAAATTCAGCTATGCTCAAAATGTTCCTAAGTACATCAATCTTTGGGACAAATTCATGTTTTTGAAACACAATATAGCAGAATTTACTGTATGCTATGGAATGCTCTCTCTCACAGAGAAATGGTATTAAAAAACCTCATCAAGGACACCTGTATCTGGAAAAGGAATTTTTGTTGTTATTCAGTCATTTTCAGTCATGTCCAACTCTTCATGACCCCATTTGGGATTTTCTTGGTAGAGATACTGGAGTGGTTTGTTATTTGCTTCTCCCACTCATTTGACAGATGAGGAAACTGAAGCACACAAGGTTAAGAGACTTATCCAGGGTTACACAACTAGTAAGTGTCTGAGACCAGATTTGAATTCAGGAAGATGAATCTTCCTGACTCCAGTATTGGCACTCTATCCTCCACACTACCTAGCTACCCCTGGAACAAAGGAATTATGCCATCCCTATAGCAATGGAGAGGAGTAACAGATGGAAGGCCTAAATGTTGCATTGTTCTACTCAGAATAGAGCCAGGTGAAGGTCTCTATGGGTGAGTATTCTCTGATAGATTTACAAAAAGATGAACACAAGAACATCACAGGAAGAGAAGACATAGATTGGTGTGATATGCAAGGGTGGCAAGAATACCCACTTTGATGAGATGCATCCATTTATGTGCTTAATGTGTTAAAAACTAATTTATGTCTTTGTAGGTATGGTAGGTATGGTTGCCTTTTCAAGTTTATATAGTCAGGCCATCTGCCAATAGTATTTTGACTTTTTACTACACAAAGTTAATTTTTATCATTTCCATTTCCAATCTTAGTGCAGTTGCACTTGATCTACTGAAGTCTTGAAGTAAATACATAATGTGTATACACCACATTTTTGTTTGAAGGTCTCAGTTCCCAATGTTTTGCATGAGGAAGTGAAAGTGAAGCTGAGTAAGATGAAGTTTGCTAAAACAGAGGAACCAGTCTGGATATAAAAGAAGAAATTTATTCTGGAAGTCTCACAATCTGGGACTTATTTATTTTTATTCTGAATTTCACTTCACTCTATTTCACACAGGTCTTTCTGAAATCATCCCTTTCATCATTTCTTATATCTATATTATATTCATATACTACAACAGGATTATGAAAACAATTCACCCAACTGATGGGCCATCCCCTTAATTTATAGGGTTTTTTGCCAGAATATCAGTTCAAAGGAGAACTCATACAAATATGCTGTATGTATTTTTTTTTTTTTGCTTTTTGGAGGGCAGTTGGGGTTAAGCAACTTGCCCAAGGTCACATGGCTAGTTTATGTGTTAAGTGTCTGAGGCTGTATTTGAACTCAAGTCCTCCTGACTCCAGGGTCAGTGCTCTATTCACTGTGCCACCTAGCCGCCCAAATATGCTGTATGTATCAGTCCTTTTCCTCCCTCTTTGATCTCTTTGGAGCATAGGTCTAATGGTGGCATTGCTGGGTCAAAGTTATGCCCAATTGAGTGACTTTTTTGTGCATGGTTCCCAATTGCTTTCAGAGACAACTGGACCAATTCACAGGCTCTATCAACAATGCATTCATAATTGTGCTTAAAACAAAAGGCGTTTTTCTCTTCCTCTTCTCCTGACTAGGGGCTCAGGAGCTATAAGAGAGACTCTTATTGGTCTTTTATACTTGATGACTTTTCCAAGTGAGGAAACAAACTACATGAACCCACCAGGTTCTCATGAGCCCTTCCTCCCCCATCTCACACACAATCTAGTTAAGACAGGCTGTTAGGGAAAAGAGTTCTGCTAACCATGAGGAGTGCTCGGGCAAGTTCAATCCCTCCATTGTTCTTTGACTCCTGGTCTGCTCCTAAATAAGGAACAGAATAGAAGCATTGACTAAAGCAACAATTCTCAAAGTGTATTCTGGAGACCTTTAGGGGATTCCTGAGACCCTTTCAGGAGATCTATGAGAGCAAAACTATTTTTATCATAATACTGAGGGATTTTAATTTTTAATACAGTATATATCAATAAATATAACTCACATGGGGAGGGGGGTCCTCAAAAATTTTTAAGAGTACAAAACCTGAAACCAAAAAAAAATATGAAAACTGAAAAGTCTCCATCAAAAGTCCAGTGAAGGGAAAAGAAAAGCTCCATCCACACAAAGGCAAGGGCCAACCAAGAGGGAGCAGCTCCATTTTTGGTAACCTAAATATCTAAACTCCAGAAAACTGACTGAAGAAACATTACTCTTGGTGGAATCTGTCTGCTTGGCAAAGAGACTGAGTGCTGGTGAAAGTGATTCCTGGGCTCTTTTGGCCTCCTCACTGTGGTGACTGGTTTTCATCAGTTAAACATGTGCAAGAAATGGACAAGAGTTTCACAGGGTGAGAGGGCATGGATACATTACAGGTCCCATCACTTGAAGGAGTATTCCTATCAGTGATGAGAGCTCAGACAAAACTTCCTGGAAGATCACTGTCTTTAGGGGCAGCTGGATGGTACAGTGAATAGAGCACCAACCCTGGAGTCAGGAGGACCTGGGTTCAAATCCAGGCTCAGACACTTAACACTAGCCATGTGACCTTGGGCAAGTCACTTAACCCCAATTGTCCTGCCTTCCCCTCTCCAAAAAGCAAAAATAAAAAGATCACTCTCTTTGTCTTTTTTTCATTACATATTTTCTCACTGTCATTGGTTCATTTGAACACATCAAGTTGAAGTATATGTAGTATTTTATTTTGTTCTAATTTCATATTACTTTTGATCTTTTCTCTAACTAGTTGCTGGTAAAGCTGCATACAGATAACTGATTCTGTTAAGATATAATGAATTTGTGTGTGTATGTGTGTGTGTGTGAGAGGGGGGGCGGGATTTTGGTCAGTATTCATCATGTCCAGTATTTTCAAACTCTCTTCTTAAAATATTCGTGACATATAGACATGAGTCATGTCTTCTGAGTAGTCTACAAGTCTTTGACCCCTTTCATTCCTGAAACTTGAAGCATCGGTTATTTTCCAAGATGTTTTTGTCCATCTTCCTGTGTCTACCTTTCATTAAGTCATGGGGGACCATCTCCAGTCATCCTGATCTATATCTGGCCATTGGACCCAGATGGATCTGGAGGAGAAAGTGAGGTGGTGACTCCTGCCTCACTTAAATCCAAGTCACTTGCATGTGATGGCACCCCCTTCCTGATGTCATGGTCCTCTTTGAGAACAAAGGACAAATAATAACAACAACAAAGTCAAGAAATATTAATATAGACATGTTCATCTTATTAAATTCTTTATAGAATTTCTCTTCCTCTTCCTCCTTTGCAGCAGATGTTTGTGTAGAAATTACTTTAAAATTCTTCTTTTTAAATGTTTATCTTGAGTCCTATAAGATGGTGTAACCATGTATCCTATGAAATTGTTTCTTATTATATTTGGGTCTATGATGAATAACTGAATAAAAAGGCAATTATTGTGCTTACTATATGCCAGGCACTGTGTTCAGCCCCAGGAACACAAATACCAAAAGCAAGACAATTCCTACTCTTAAGGAACTTCATTCTTATAGGGGAAGAAGGAATGGTGGCCAAAAGAGTTGCTTTGGTCTGGAAAGACAAAGGAATGTTTAGTGGTGTCATGGGACAATTGATTTCCAAGTCCTTTCCAAGGATGTTAATGTTGATTTGGTTACTATTCTCAGAGACAAAGGTAGAAAGCAGAGAGCAGAAGACAGAAGGATAAATGTTCTGTGGAATAGCATGATGATGGCCAGGGAGCAGCGGCTTGATAGGTCTGGTTGGAACTATATATATAATGAGGACTCACCGCCCAGAAGCCCAGGATTCCAGGGTAGGAGGTGGAGTGACAGATGGTGTAGGTTGGAGCATAGAATAGACCATAGGATCATGGTGGCATGAAGATGGCCATGGAGTAGCAGCATGGTACATTTAGATAAAACCAGCTCTACCAACTCCTTTGCTTACTTGTCTGAGGAGAACCCAAGAGCCATTAGCAAATACTTCTTTGGTCTCCTGATTTCATTTGTGCCAAAATGTCAATATAGATCTATTTTACATCTTGTAGAGGTGGTATGTCAATGCCTTGATTATTGGACAATGTTCTCACATTTATAGCTAATAAGATGGTCTAGAAGCTGTTTGATTTTAACATCTTTTCTCCAATTCTTCCACCATCAGTGTGAAAGCAAAAGGGGGCCACACAAGACCAAGGATCATATAAATGGATCTGTATGCAACAGGAAAGACCCTGATGTTGGGAAAGATTGAAGGCAAAAGGAAAAAGGGATGACAGACCATGAGATGGATAGTGTCACGGAAACAATGGACATGAAGTTGGACAGACTTCTGGATATAGTGGTAAAAGGGGCCTTGTGTGCTGTGGTCCATGGGTTACAAAGAGTTGGACATATCTGAACAATTTAACACAAGAAGAAATGAAATACATTTTCAGAAGTACATTTTGGGCAGCAAAGAATTGAAAACAAAGTAGATGCCCATTGACTTGCTGTTGTTGTTCAGTCATATCTGACTCTACATGATCTCATCAATACATCCATGGGGTTTTCTTGGCCAACATACTGGAGTGGTTTGCCATTTCCTTTTCCAGTTTTAGGCAGTGAGTTGCCCAGGTCAAGTGACTTGCCCAGGATCACACAGTTAGTAAATGTCTGAGGTCAAATTTGAACTCTGGTCTTTCTGACTCGAGGCCTAGCGCTCTATCCACTGTGCCACCTAGCTGCCCATTGACTGGGCAATGGCTATATAAATGGAATGTAATAAAATATTACTGTCATATACGGTATGAATATGAAGAATTCCAAGAAGCATGAGAAGTAACATTTTAAAAAGAAATATTATTTTTAAATACCTACAGTAAGTAACTCAAAATATAAAGCTTCTATGACCTCTAACCATCAGGGTCCCATAACCTCTGACTAGATATACACTAGAGAAGGAAAGGCTCAGACAGTGTTGTCAGGGATACAGCTGTCATTGACTATGTGACAGCAATTTGTCATCACAAAGTAGTGTCTTTGACCGAGACTTCAGGTAACTCTCAGTAGACCAACTGAGCCATAAGAGGCTTCCTCAGGAACACATATCACAGGGACAAATACATACAAAAATACACAAGCGAAAGTCATTTAGGAAAAATAGATTACCAAAATTACAGTGTTCTACCATGAAGTCACATCTGACTCACTTTCTCCCAGCAGCAGTAGAATGAAGGAGTCTTATAAAACATCAGCCCAGATGTTAAGCTTCAACCTGCTTTTATCTGCTGCCCACAAGCAGCCTCAGAGGGGAAGCGATGTAGCAGTACTTAGGACTCTTGGTAATAAGATCTGCTGCTTTATCTCCCCCACAGTTCGTTGTGGAGTCTTATTGCAATACAAAGGAGCCAAACACAACATCAGGGGACTTTGTTTTAAATGTAGATAAGAATCATTTATAACCAATATATCAATTGTATATAAATAGTTCTTCAAAAGAGATAGGGTATATGAAAATAGACTGTTCTTTTAAGTATTTTTAACATTTCCCTTTAATCCCTTTTATAGTTTTATTTTCCACTAACTATGCTAATATTTTGTTAATCCAAGATAAACTTTAGATCAGACCCTGTTTAAGTCTCACAAATAATGAACCTAAATAGAGTCTAAATTATTACCCAACAATCCTCCTGAATTTATATTTTATTACACATTCCCCCACATTAACTGTTCCGAACCTCTTTTCTCTATCCTCAAACCCAATTACAAGCTCACTCCCACATTCGTGGCTGATGGTATGACCTCCTATTGAAAAGACATAGAGCAGGAGTGGGGAACCTGTGGCCTCAAGGCCACATGTGGCCCTGTAGGTCCCCATGTACGGACCTTTTGACTGAATCCAAACTTCACATAACAAATCCTAAAAGGCCACACCCAAGAACCTTCTAAAAGCCATGTGTGCCCTCAAGGTCACAAATTCCCCACCCCTGATAATAGGGCATCTGACAAGAGCTCTTTCAGTCTTCACTGCTGAAGTTTCTGAATATCATTGCCTATTTCTCTTCCTACCTTTCTCAGAGGAAAAAGTATCCCTATTCCTTGCTAAGGCTAATCCCTCTCTCTGAGCCTTTGATTCTATTTTGTGCTCCTTCCCCTTTCATGTCTTCAGTTTTTCCCTCTGCACTGGTTCCTTCCAATCTGCCTACAAACTCAGTCTCCTCCTGCCTCCTTAGTCCTAAAAGACGTCTCCTATCAGCCTTTCTACCCTGCTCAGCTTCTATTCCATCTCTTCCTTCCCTGCAGCATCAAACTTCTTAGAAAAGTCCTCTCTTCCCAGACCTTCCCCTCCCTCACTTTCCCACTCTGCCCAGACCCTTGAAATGTAGCTTCTATCTCCACTCCTCTGCTAAAACTGCTCTCACAAAGATCACCTCATAACAACCAAATTCAATAGTCTCTTTCCCCCCAGTCTTTATTTTCCTTTATATCTCTGCACATTTGGTGCTGATGAAGCCCCCTTTTGTGATAGTTCAAAAAGATCTAATATATTTGCTATATGGGCCTCTCTGACATCAGTTAGATTGGCTTGCAGCAGGCTACCTCTGCCAGAGATCCCAGGCATAAATATTCCTTCTACCTCCTGATACCCCGGCCCTGTTATTTTCTGGAAACTGCCATACCATATGACTATACTCTATTTGATTCTGCCAGGCCTCTCCTAGAGATGGAATACCAACTCGACCCACCTGAGTAAAAAGCTGCCCTCTTCCCTATAAAACTCAGAATGTTCAGCTGCCTCCCAAAGTTGCCCTGGTACAAAGTAATTGTGATCCACGCCCCCCCCCCCCCCCCCCCATCCAATATACCCAATTGGAGAAATGTAGAGAGAGCTCAAGGAACCCAGTGTATTGAGTCTGAGGGTGGGTTCTTTGAAGGACTACAGTCACAGGTGTTGGGAGGCTCAGAATGAAATAACAGAGGGAAAGCATTTTGCAAACTTTAAAATACCATGCAAATTCCTGTTGTTGTTATTGTTACTACCACTACCACCACTACTCCACTAACACCACTACTACTATTACTACTACCACCAGGCCTCCGGTCTGGGGATGACTTCATTCCTTTAGCCTCCTACTATACTTCTGCCAAGCTCAAACAGTTTTTATAGGGCAATACAGGAGTGTGCTGATAAATGTTTAACAATAGGGCTGGGGTAGGGAAATGTTTACACACACACTTTTAAAAGTTTATTCTGCATTATTAACAGTTTCTTAAGACTAGAAAACCAATAAAAAAAAAAAAGTAAGCCCTAGTTTGCAGGTTTCTAAGGCATAAATGCTCACACTGAAAATTTAGCAATCAGCTCTTTCAAGGTTATCACTGGCTCCCCAAACACTGTTAATTACAAATCCACTCCCTGTCCTTCCTTCCACTCCAACCTGAGGATAAGTACATTTAAGATCCCTGTGACAGAGCTGATTATATCTTTCTCTTTAATCAATAAATCAGTCATTAAACATTTATTAAATGCCTACTACATGCCACACTGTGCTAAGTGCTCAAGATACAAAAAGAGGCAAAAGCAGCCCCTGCTCTCAAAGAGCTTACAATCTAATGGGAGAGACTGTGCAAAAAAATCAAGCTACATACAGGATAAAATAGGAAATCATTAATAGAGGGAAGACACAAGAATTAAGAGGGCTTGGGGGAGGCTTCCTGTAGAAGGTGGGATTTTAGCTGAAATTTAAGGATGCCAGGTGAAGAGGTTACCAACTAAGAGGGTTAGGGTTGCTGTGGAGACCCCAAAATACCAACACACCAAGTCCTGCCGAATGAATTCAACTCAAGTCTCCTCTCAACCAAAGAAAAGTAAAGTTTATTAAAAGTTCGCTCGCATTAGGCACAGAGTAAGTCTGCTAGGTCATTCTATGGTGCTCTCACTATTCTATAAAAGCCACAGAATCTACTAGTTTTCAAAAACAGTAACTCCCAAAGCCTGTTCTCACTTTCCATCATCATAGAGAGTAAAAGGTTTTTCCTAGATTTGGTAAAGCTGGAGATTTGGTCAATTTAGTTTTCTAAGTCTCAAAAGCTTTCACCTGGTGGTCTGGGCGGTGAGTAGCAATTAATGATTGCAGTCCCTCTCAGGCCTTGGGTTTAATTGGATATAGAACACAATGGGGGAGGTGGGGACACTTTAGGATCTAGGAGTCAAACAAATGCTGGTGTGGCAGAAGTAGTTCACCCAGGAATTTCCTGATCCCAACTATTGACTCAACTATCACCCAAGAATTTCCTGATCCCAACTATTGACTCAACTATTTCCCACACTTCTGAGGGAACATGGGGAGATCTGGGAGGCTTAGCTAGAGAAAATTGGCTTCCCAATTTCACCAACAGGTCCCTTCCCAACAAGGGGACAGGATAAGAGGAGAGCATAAGGAAGGAGTGTCCAAACAACAGATCCTCAAGTAGGCAGAGGACTGGGTATTTCTAGAGACATTCCTTAGTTTCCCCTTCCATGCCTCTGACCTGCCTGGTCAAGGGGAGGGAAGAACCAATTGGTTAGAACCGAGAACTTAAGGAATCTAGGGGTGATCTAGAGGAGGAGTTTGGGGAGAGTCTTCAGGAGGAGTTAATGAGGTCAATGAGTGATTAAGAGTGGGAAGCTGCTGGAGGCTACCTGTGCTGTACCGAATCTTGATTAATTCAAGCAATACCCAAGTAATAATTTTAGAAAGGACCCTTTAATAAAAGGTCATGTTGGCTGATCAGACCACATGGTGGGCTGAGCCAGCACCATCCCACGTCCCAGGTAGTAGCAGACAGCAACAGCCCTGATCTGGGGCAGAACCTCAGCTTATAAAGGGGGCCCTACGTAAGCAGTGATTGGTCAGTACACACCTTGAAACTCCCTTGCCTGATCCAGAAGCTGGCCCACTTCTATGCAGGTGAGCAGACTGGGAAAGGGCAGAGACCCAGTGGGGGAGGGCAGAGCTGACCTGGCAGTCTGCTCATTTCCTTGAGGTAGGGGGGTTGTGGGGAAAACCAGGCACAACATTTCCCATTTCTTTTGTTCTTGTGTCAAACCCTTGACACCCTGGCTAAATCATACAGGACAGTCAGCTTTGTTCCCAAGGGCTGGTAGTGGGGATCCATAACAGCTAGCAACTTAACAGTTAATAGGGACTTTCTATAATTGAGGCCATAATCACAAGCAAGAGGAGGGGAGCCACATTTTTCCATTGGTCCTCTAGTTGAATTTCTTCAGGAAAGAAGCTGTCCCAATAGAGGTCAGGTCTGGATGGGAAAGCTGTCTGCATCTGATGTCATCTTTTTCAGATTCCAAGACTCAGGGGGTGATCTTTAAATGACTAGAGTTCAAATGTGCAATACAAGAGCTCCCAGAAACACGATTCTACATCTAAAGGTCCAGTTTTCTAGCCATGCAAGACTAGGTTCAAACAAATAGTTCAGTTTTCTTAGCCACACAGGGCTAGGCTCAGTTAATACAATGAGGTTTTTCTCACAATTTTACAAAATGATGTAATTACATTAAATCAGGTACACGTCACCAAGATAACTTACATACAAACTATACAAAAATCATAACTAACATACAATTCCTTTTATCCCAGTGACCTATTTCATTTAAGCAACACTTTTAAATCTCAGATGCCTCATGTAGTTACAGAATCTAAAAAGGAGTTTTGCTTCTCTAGTTCAGATCTAGAGATGACAAGATAATTTTGACTTAATATAAATTAGTACAATTACTTAAGATTAGTTCCATATTTTGAAACTACAGAGAATTTTCAGTTTATTTATTCTTTGTTATTTCTACCTTTCCTAAATCCTGTACCTGGTATAAGAGTCCTTTAAAATACAAAAAACCTTTTTTAAAAATTGATTTCATCTGTCCTTTGTAAACTTATGAGATAGATGCATTAAGAAATTAACATTAGCTTCACCCTTACCACTATCCTATACAATCCTTGTGCTAAAATCCAAAATTCATACCTCTGATCTTATTCCCAAACATGCTCAAATCATGAATTCACATAATAGGAAATTTTTAAAGCCAATTTTACTTCTCAGTGAATTTGCTATAGAATAAAAAGAGGGACAATGTCATTAACCTTGCCAGAAGGAAAACTTCCTTAGCCTTGTTTGATTCCAGGCATGAGTCATCTCCATAGTCATTCAGGTAGTCACCAGGTGCTGAAAGCAAGGCTTAGGCATAAATAGGTGGGAGGTTTCCTTTTCAGAAAGAAAACGAACAATTGGGAAAATAAAGTTAGAGAGATCCCACCTGGGCAGTGTCTGAGGTTGTCCCCAAACTTTTCCAAGCACAGACATCCACCCTGAACAGTTCAAAGCCTGCAGCCCCTGCCATCCCATTATCGACTTTTATGATGACTCCTGTAATCAAGGCTTAGAAAAATAGTAAAATTTACAGTCCCTCAAATTATTAAATAGCAAATAAATATGGACTAGCGTCCTTCAGATAGGGCCGTCTAAAATTTGATTGAGCTATTAATTACAAACTCAAGTTACAAATCTTTCTGCCTTCCCAAAACTTCCTCAAGCTCTCTCAACATACTTCTAAAACGGATATCAACTATCTGGAAACAGGAGGGGCTGGATGAACCCCATTTGTCCCCTAACCTTCTCATCTGCTTTGTTTAGCTTTTCATAAATAGACTTTAAAGACAGTTTGAATTAACCTGGTGTTAAAAATGGTATCTTTCTTTTCTCTCAACTAAAGTATCTCTGATTAACCTACATATCAGGTACCCAAGTACCCCATCATTCCAAGCACCCAGATCATTCTTCTACTTAAACAGCTGGGACCCAAAATCACTTGGGTAGATCTGTCTCTGTTTCATATGGGGCTAGATCTGTAGCCAGTGGCTAAAATGTGGCTGAAGTCAGGTCCAGGGACAAGCCCTAATCCCCTCTATCCCCTCTTTTTTTGGGGGGGAGGGAGTTTAGGACCTTGCCCACAAATTGTTTCCAGGGACACCTAAGCCCTCTTTTCCATGTTCTAATTTAGAAAAGGATTCACAGGATCTTTTCTTCACATAATTACCAATAAGTAGTTTTTCCTAAGCATGCTATTGTAAATACTTGATTTATGAATTGAAACTTCCTATAAAAAAGAAAAACTTAAAAATGTATGATTTCTTAAATTACAACATTTCAGAATATCATAACTGATACTCTGACATGGTCAGAGTACTTCACTCACCATCATTTTCTTGTTCCTCTGACAGTATAATTCTTAATTTAACAGCATTCAGAGTATGAGAAACTGCTTCTATTATAATATATATAACACAAATGTTTACCAGTAACAATATCATAAACAATTATGATGTACCTAAATTTAAACTTCAAAATCAAGTAATTACCAATCTGGTGATCTTAATTTAGTAATTTCCAAATTGCTTTGCACAGAAAATCATTCATCCCATAACCATTGACACAAACCTCACACCTAAGAAAGGTTTCACTTAAGGTTGACAAACATAACAATTATAAAATAAACCTTCAAATATGGGAATTTCCCAAAACTAATTTTGTGTAAAAATGCCCCTAATATAAATTTCCCAAGATATTGTATATTCACATACATCCAGGTTAACATATGTATCTATATCCTTAGATGACTCAACAGCTTCAGAATAGTAATAAGAAAATTGTTTTTAACATCAGAGTTCATAATTTTTCCAAATTACATAATTTAGAAATGTACAATGTCCCAAACATTATGTATTTAAAACTTGTTTCTGTCCCATTGCTCATGTTAGGTAAATTCATTCCAAACCACTTTACACAGGAAATAAAGTATAACTCCATAACTTTAAACCACTGTATACATTTTCATAATAGCCAAAACTTTAAATAAAATATCAGAATTATTATTGCCTGTTTGATTAAATCTCTCAAATTAAAAATTTCAAATTACAGCAACAGGGAGAATTTCAGTGGACCTTTTGAAAGTGAGCTTTGAATCTGCCAATCTCAAAGCTCCACACTTAATTGGCTTTAATTGGTCAGGCAGGAGATCTAGCCTGACTGCTTCTTTGATCGGAGAGGAGGGATTCCCAAAGATGGGCCCCCTCCCAATGCTCATTTCCATTAGCCCCTCTGTAAAATGAGGGAGTTGGGCTAGATGACCTTTGAGAATCCTTCTAGTTACATAGTTTAATGATCATACTCCAGGTTCTCATTACTACTGTGGAAGTATATAGGACTGTTATTTGTTTTTTTTAATGATATTATAACAGTACCCTAATCTGAAATTCTCAGTTTCACTTGAGTTAAAAGTCTAATCAATTGCTTTTGAATAGAAGACTTAAACCATTTCAGGGATTTAAATTCCCGGGGACTAGATATTTAGAATAAATTTTGGGGACCAAACTCAAAGTGGGAAACTCTTTTTGTTAATCCAATCAAGAGAGGCACCCTTTTGTTTACTGTTGCCTGCACTCACAGCACCAACCAAAACATGAGAGGGTGAATAATGAGTTCGTGGACCAGGGGAAGATTGCAGCATTCATATGTTTATTGCATGCATGCTAAGCAAATCTCAAATAAGCATCTGAGGGTCCAAGTTTTTATACTATAGCTAAAGCACTTATATCATACTTTCTCATGGAAAATTTCACATAGTTTGTTACATGAGGTGCCTAGCTTGCAACCTTTAGGAGGCCATTCCCTTGGGACACTTCCCTGCTTTATCTATATTGCTCAAAAGGCCAGGGTTTTAGGGACGACCAGAATGTTCCAAGCCTCCCTTGCACTGAGGTAGGGTGGGTGGGGGGTGAGTAATGGGGGGTGGTGAGTCAACATCCTGAGATAACAGGCCCAGGTGAGTGGAAATAGGTTCAAGGGATCCTTGGCCTGAATTCACGCCCATGGCAGACCCCTCAGAGCTAACCCTCAACAACACCCCCCTACAAGTCCCCCTTTTCTTTTAGCAAGCAGTTTGAGGCTATGGCTCTCTGTGCCCAGCACAGTTACCCATGATCCCATCAAACAAGTGAGGCATGGAAGAATAAGGCATGCTACCACCAAAATACTTAGCCAAGAAAGTAGGTGAAGAAGGGTGAAGAAGCATGGAGAGTGTATTTTTGAACAGATTGGTAAATTCCAATTTATGTAAAATTTGGTTGGCCAGTTCAACAGGGTTGGCCCCAGGGATATGGTTATGATCAATATTATGTATTGCATTAGTTAGCACATTCAAGTTTGCTGCAAAAGCACTATTGTACCATACTCCTGCAACAGATTTTTGATCAGGGTCCACTCTACCAAAGTGGAATTGTAGGGAATCGGGGTTACACAAATATAAATATAGTGATAGTCACACTGCAATTTTGCGTTCTACTATCATTACATACTGTTGATCTCTAGTAATGCATTGTGTGAGATTAGAATTTCTACAAGTAATATCCCAATATAAATCCTGACTTTTAAAAGTTATGTTCATACATTTGAGTCGATAGTGATTTCAGACTGTGACGTCAACTTGGTCACTACAGGAAGGCAAGTACAAAGAAATAATACAATAATCAATACAGGTAAAACATGTAAAATCATAAACATCAAATTAAAAGGAGATAATTTTAACAATGTTGATAATATTGTGTTGGCAATGTTACTGGATCAATTCCAGAGTGATGATGATTTTAGATGTTTTCTGATATACTTTGTAATATTTGAATCATATCAAACACCAAGAAATTGAGCATGCATTTTGTCCCAAAAAACATTAGAATCAGAGCCAATATATGGTAAAAGAGTTACACATATATATGTATATACATAATCACATTTAAATAACTGTTGAGTTTTTAATGCTTTTAACTCATCACCTAAATACAATACTCATTGTTCTAATACATTGATCTTATACAAAAGATCCTTATCTTGTTGTATCTTAAAGGCTACAGAAACATTTGTTGATAATTCATTAACATATTGTGCTTTGGATTTCTCTTAGTAAAGAAATAGAAGACACGGTTGCTGATATTAAGAGGGAGGCCATTGCAATTAGTCCTGTGATTAAAAGTCCAGAAATCAGGGTGCCTAGGTGGTTCAGTGAATAGAGAGCATTGACCCTGGAGTCTGGAGGACCTGAGTTCAAACCCAGCCTCAAACACTTGACACAAAAACTAGCCATGTGACCGCGGGCAAGTTGCTTAACCCCAGTTGCCCTCCAAAAAGCAAAAAAAAAAAAAAAAACCAGAAATCTCTTCTTTCTAGCAAGAGAATCAGATGTTACTTGAAGTGCAGGTTCCCCCAAAGTCTCAGATCAAAAAAGGGTGGTTCTACAAGCAGTGCAATCACATCATAACCACTAATACATTGTTTAAGAGTACAGTTAAAGCAGGTTATGTTCCAATAAAATGTAGTATTGACTTATATCATCTGTAAATGATTTACATTAATAGAAGTAAGGAAGGGTTGAGGGGGTCAAATACATGTAGTTATAGGTTATATATGAAGCCATTTATGTGCTGGGGGTATGAGTCTCAGGACCTTTGTTCAAATCATTTATATCTTTCTTAAACTTCCTAGCCATGCTCCTCTCTTTGCTACATGCTTAAACTTATTTCTTTCTAATTCTGACCTGATACTTCTCCTATATTCCTTCCATTACCATCATATAACCTATATAATAAAATACTTTTTCTCTTACTTTCTCACTTCTCTCCAGCCAGCCATTTGTGTTCTGGCAGGCAAGAGGGGAGGGGGGAGTGAAAGAGATAACATTTCAAGGAAAGTCCAGCAGTCCAACTGCATTTTAAATCTTATAGGATGACAAACTACTCACACTCATTCTCACAAAGACACATAAACAAAGCACATAGATACAGAAAGTGACCGGAAGAGTGCACTCACAGAAATTCTTAAAGATCTGCAGAAATCAGACATTTATTTGGTCCTACAGAATGATAAAGGAGGCCTGATAAGACTTACTTTGAAATTCTCTTTTTCTCTGTTTCTATTAGAGACAGCTGCATCACACTTCATTGTTTGAACCACTCTCATTTCTAACATTAAACATATCTTTAAGATATTCCATAGAAAAAAGGCAGAAATGGGGAAATGCTGGAGTCCCTCCTCCATTAGTCTCTCACTCATCTGTTTCCCTACTGACTCCCATTTTACCAAATCTATCTTCCCTTCTGTGGAAACCAAGGACAGCATGCTTATACACATTACAAGAATTCTTGTAACTGACTGCTAGGGATAAGTAATCCTCTTTCTTACTGTTCTTTTTAAAAGTCTTAGATAATATTCTTGGTTTCTATTTTCACTTTGTACCTGTCGCATTTTCTCCTGAAAGCTTTTTTCCAAGACTGGCTCATCTGCTGACTTGTTATTATGTTCCCTACTGATCCTACTGAACCTGGTGACCATCCCTTGCCCTAACACTGGTGGGACACTGTCCTTCCCCCTTTTTGTTTTGAATGCCAGTTGGCTTAATGCTACTGGGATGGTTGCTGTGCTTATCACCTCCTTACTTTGGTTTCTTCTTCTGCAGAGTTCCCAAGGAGACTGCTCCCATCATACCCTGCCAGGTCCCTGTTCTGGGTGCCACTTGTTGCCTGCACTCCCAGCACCAACCAAACCGTGAGAGTATGAATGCATCCATGGGCCATGTGAAGATTGGAAGCATTCATACGTTTATTGCATGCATTCTAAGCAAATCTCAAATAAGCATCCGAGGGTCCAAGTTTATATACTATAGCTAAAGCACTTACGTCATACTTTCTCATGGGAAACTTTGCTTAGTTTGTTACATGAGGTGCCTAGTTTGAAACCTTTGGGAAGCCATTCCCTTGGGACACTTCCCTGCTTTATTTATATTGCTCAAGAAGTCAGGGTTTCAGGGACAGCCAGAATGTTCCAAGCCTCCCTTGCATGGAGGCGGAATGAGTAATGGGGGGTGGTGAGTCAACATCTTGAGATAACGGGCCCAGGTGGGTGGAAACAGGTTCAAGGGAGTCCTTGGTCTGGATTTGCACCCATGGCAGAACCCTCAGAGCTAACCCTCGACATCACTCCCTACAGTTTACCACTGACCAGACTGAAAGGGGAGTCTTACAGGAAGTAGTTGGTTTCTGGAGGTAGTTTTTCCAAGGATGCATCCACATTTCTAAGTTCTTTTTGGCAAGTGGAAAATGCTAAACTTCAATAATTTTTATTTTATTTTGCTGTGAAATCTTATCTTTTGTTTCATGATTACTATGAAAGCTAAGTTGGAAGTTGATTGGGTCAGAAGGTATTCTGAATAACTAGCCTTTTTACCAAGTAAAAATTCATGTATATGAACATTTTTTCTCTAACAAATTTTCCCCAAAACAGCAGCGTATAGGTTTTCCTCCACACTACTATTGAAATACCTTCCTGATCTAATCTCTACTCTTTTCCCTTTCCTTCACACAACTCTACCAGACTTTTCTTCTTCCTTACTTAGAAATACGGTCAAGTAATTCCACTTCCTAAAACCCTTCAGTGACTTTCTGTTACCTAAGAAACACATTTCAAACTGTTACCTAAGAAATACATTTCAAACTCCTTAGCCTGACATTCAATGCCCTTTACAATCTGCCCCTGTCTATTTTTCTGGCCTTTTCTTGGACACATGTTCTCTTGTATATAGTCTAAGTTCCAGGCAAACTAAAGTGCTCATTAATATCCTGTGCAAAATCTTCATTTTTCCAACCATCCCTTTTGCTGGGTTCCTTCCTTTGCCACCCCCACCATCTCCACCAGATACACATACACACACACACACACACACACACACACACATACACACACACACCCCTCAACCCAACCTTTTAACCCAACTCAATGTCATTTTCTCTAGTGAGCCTGCTTTTATCTCTCTGTCAAGAATGTTCTTAAATGGGACAGATAGGTGGTGCAGTGAATAGAGCACTGGCCCTAGAGTCAGGAGGACATGAGTTCAAATCAGGCCTCAGACACTTGACACACTTACTAGCTGTGTGACTTTAGGCAAGTCACTTAACCCCACCTGCCCTCCAAAAAGCAAAATAATAAAAAAAATTATTCTTAAATCTCACATAGTGCATTGTGTGCCCTTCTCTTAAGTAAAGTTGTTTCTATATTCTTCAGGGTCCTTATAGAAGACAATCAGTAAGTTCCATAAAGAGAAAGGCTGTTAAATCTTAACTAAATTTTAAATCGTCTCATGCATAAGACTCTTTTTGGGCAAATGTGGGATCACATATTTAAAGCTGGAAGGAACTAGAGGCGATGCAATCCAAAAACCTTCATTTTCAAGATGAGGAAACTGAGACCCAAGGTTACGCAGTTAATACAGTGTCTCGGGTGGCATTTGAACCCTTGGAATAATCTTCATTATTTCAAATCCAACATTCACTAATCTGTTTATTAAATAGGTTACCTAATAAATGGTTGCATAATTGAATTAATTGCAAATGATTTAAATTCTTTATCAGCACCTTCTCCTTCAGGAAAGACAGTATAGTACTGTGGTAGACTGAACAGCACACTAAGTCAGAAAACTTGGGTTCAAATCTTCCATCTGATATACATGTGACCCAGGCAAATTACTTAACCTCTCTAAGGTTTCCTGAGATCTGGAAAATGAAGAAGGTCTCTAAAACCTTTCCAGGTTTAGGTTTATCTATATGATCCTATTTCCCAGCAAGAATAAAATTGATTTAAGCCTGACCAAGAGCACACTCTGATGGAGAGTCTGTAATGTGAAAATAGACACCTATGTTCACCACCTGATTCCAGACCCAGGCCTGCAGTTAGTTAAAACTACCTGACCCATATTTCCTGTCTTTTTAAAGAAAGCTTTTGATTGGCCAGGGAAGGGCATCATACTCTCTAAATGAGATGCAGGAAGAATGATTATGACATATGGTATGAAACCTCCAATCAGAGGGAGGGGCACAGCCTGTTGACATGCAGCAACCCTATAAATACAGCAGATCACCTTTCCAGACCCTTATAACCTTTTTGATACCAGGAAGGGACATGAGTTCCTGGCATTAGCTCAGAACTAAAATCCACCTTCAATGGCTAAAGCAGCAAAATCCAATGAAAGTGAAAAACATTATAGCACATGCCAAGAGAAAAAGAAGAAACCATCCCAGAAAAACCTTAACAGAAACTACAACCTCTACACTCACAGAGTGATGAAAGAAGTCATCCCCAACCGAGGTTTGTCATCCAAAACTGCTGACCTCATGAACTACATGATCAATAGCATCCTTGAACGAATTGCTGAAGAATCCTGTATCCTCCTGTGTTACAAAAGACATTTAACCCTTAGCCACAAGGACATCCAGATGGCAGTTTACAGGCTACTGCCCACCGAGCTGGCCAAGCATGCTGTAGCTTTTGGTATGAGGGCTGTTACAAATTACAATGACTCCAGATCTTCAACCAACCTGTGACAAACAATTCAGGTGAAGTAGACAAGTCTTTTTATCCAAATGTGTTTCTTTAGAGCTGAGACTTTTTCAACCCCTAAAATGTTCCATATTCTATATTTGGTATTTTAAATGACAGGCAAACCTGATGTGTGTATGTATATATAGTTCTATATGGTCCCTATATAACTATACAAGAAGTTTATTATTTATGCTAATCAAGAAATGAATTATTTTGGAAGGTTTTATATATATGTGTATATATACACTCAGATGGAATTAACAATGCATGTTGTCAAGCAGTTCAGAAGAAAGCATGTATATAAAACCCTCATGGTGAAACAAACTTTAGTTTGACTGTAAAAGTCCATTTTGTGATTGTGACATTGTTTTTGTTGTTGTTTTTGACAAAACACACCAGAAATTTGAGCAAAACAGGCATTAATATTTAAAGCACAGGTGGGAAAAGATAGTTTTTCACCTTAAACCAATAAAATGAGAATTTTAATATGATTAAAAATCTGTGACTGGGTGGGAAGGGGGTGGGGCAGAAGGTAGGGGGGGATATATAAGGTACAGTGCCTGAAACACTTCAACACCATCAACAGGTTAGGACGCTGCTGCAGGTTGTAATACAGATTTTCAAAGAAGAACCTATCACCAAAGCGTGTATCTGCTTTGGAAAAGAACAAGAAGAAATCCTAAGATTCGCCATCTCCACATCTGAAATGTTGTTTTCAAGCAAAAACAAAAAGCCATCAGGAAAAAAATTCTCACCATCAAAGTCTGTATTTCAAAATGCCTTTAACATTATTTATCATTTTGAGCAGCCTGAGCCTTAAAAAAATGGAAAGAATCACAGAGGAGCACCTTATGTTTGTGGTGTATATATTAAGAAGGGTAATACTGTGGGGGGAGGGTAGAGTCAGGGAAGGGTGTTTAAAATTCTAATATCTAGCAACTAGGATATATTTCAAGTGTTCACCAGACTGCAAGCGAGGGGCAGAGGGGCCTTGAGAAAATAGGATCAATAAGTACCCTTCTCCTCAATTTCATGAGAAGCTTGGCTGCCCCATCTATACAAGTACCCCCCATCTTTTCTCTCTTATTCCCCTGGTACCATCAAAAGTAAATGGACAAGGAGTCAAGAACCATAGAGTTGTTGTCCTTGTTCAAATCTAACAAGATTCCTTAGTGATCCTTTGACAAGCCATTGTTCCCTCTCTGGGCTACTGAGTTTGTATCATCTATGAAAGCACTGGGCTTGGGATCAGAAAGACATGTTCATTATGTTCGTTAGTTCAAATCTGCCCTCTGACACTAACTGTGACTTTGGGAAAATCATTTAACCCTCTTTTACCTCAGTTCTTCATCTGTAAAATGAGCTAGAAAAGAAATGGCAAACCATTCCCATATTTTCCAAACCATTTCTTTGCCAAGAAAACCCCAAGTGGGACCATTGAAGATCGGAAAGGACTTGAACATGAACAAAGACAATACAAGATTGTAGCTAGGTGGCACAGTGGATAAAGTGTCTGGAGTCAGGAAGACCATCTTCCTGATTTCAAATCAAATCTCAGACACTTAGCAATGTTGTGGCCCTAGACAAGTCACTTAACCTGTTTGCCTCAGTTCCTTCATCCTATAAAATGAGCTGGAGAAGGAAATGGCAAACCATTCCAGCAATCTTTGCCAAGAAACCCCCAATGAGGTCATGAAGAGTCAGACACGATTGAAATGACTCAACAAAATCATCTATAAAATGGCGGTATTTCTAAAATCCCTATCCATAAAAACAAATGATCAAGTTAGGAAGGAAAACAACATGAACATTATTCAAAAGGGACTATATAACCTAATAAATTTTAAATTAAAAGGTAGATTTTGGAAGACATAAAGAGGAAGAAGCTTCTCTTGGTTTGTAAACAGGGTTAAAAGAAAAGTAATTTTCTACTGAGACATTTTAAGAATCCATTATTAAGTTATTTGGAACCTAACTGGATTTCAGTTGAATCGTGAATGCAAAAGAACAAAAAAGCTAAGATAATTGAATAAGTAAATTAACTGGAATGCATTTGATAAATTTTGCACAGTGGTTTTAATGATACTGGGATCCTAAAGACTTTATGAGAACTTTGCACCTTGGCCGAACTATGCATTTTAACAACATAAATGCCCAAGACATTGATCGATAAAATATGATAAACAAATGATCAACCAACCAGTTGGTTGTTGGTTAAACAAAATTCTGTCTCTTAAAATTAATTTTTAGAAAATATTTTTCCCCTTAAGGAAGCAACCATTTTATTGATGCACTGGTGCCTGCACTGTTCTGAATTTGTATTAACTTTACCAATATTAACCTCATTTGATAATTATTTTCACAACTTGTGAGATGAAGTTGCTATTATTTTATACTTGAGAAAACTGAGGGTGTTCTACAGTTCTACAGATTGTGTGTCTGAAATGAACTCTCATGTCTTCCTGACTTCAGGCCCAGTGTTTCTGGGGTCCCTGCCCCCCCATCTAGCTCAATCTCTCAATCCTTTTTTGCTGTTCAGTCATTTTATTTGTGTTTGACTCTTTGTGAGTGACCCATTTGAGGTTTTCATAGCAAAGATGCTGGAGTTGGTTTGTTTTGTTTTGTTTTGTTTTTATTTCACATTTCACAGATGAGGAAACTTGAGGCAAACAGGGTTAAGTGACTTGTGACTGTTCAGGGTCATACAGCAATAAGTGTCTAAGGCCAAATTTTTGAACTCAGAAAGATGTCTCCCTGACTCCAGGCCCAGCATTCTATCCACTGCACCACCCTTATCTGTAAAATACTCCAGTGCTCTGTCCAGGGGCTTCTTTTACTTGGTAACACCTGGACACACCTCATCATTCCCATGGGTTAATTATCTCCTCTATTCAGATGACTCCTAAACATATATGTGTATATACGTATGTATCTGTGCATGATACATACCCTATGTACATATATTTATATGTGTGTGTATATATAGATCCAACTAAGTTTATTGGACATTTCAAACTCAACATATATAGAAAGATCTTGTTATCTTTCTCCCCAGACCCCAATGCCTCTACTAAATTCCCTATCCTGTTGAAAGCAAGCACCCTCTTTTTACAAGTAGCTCCTAGGTTCACCATGTATCCTCAACTTTCCTTTCTACTCCTCCAATAATATAATATACATCAGCCTCTCCTGCTTTTTAGTATTCTACAAAGTGGCAAGTGGTAATTGAAGCCCAGAGTTGTCCTCTCACAAGTCTCTAATCTCTCCATTCCAATCTCTCCCCACATCTGTGCTAGGAAACTAAGGAAATAATAGTATTCCTTAGAGTTCAGGTCTGACTTATGTCATCCCCTTACTCTTAAGACTCCTAGTAACTTCTAAAATAAAAAATAAACACCACTGGTTTTTTAAAGCCCTTCAGAAATTGAATCCAACCCTATTTTTTCCAGTCTAAGCAGTATCCTCCACTCATTCCTACAGCAAACTAAAGAAAAAAATCTCATCCCTGAACCAGTTTTTGCAAACTAGAATGCTTTTTTTTTTGCCTCTTAGAAAATCCCTGCACTTCCAGAATCAAAATTCAAACATTATTAAGATTAAGCCCCTTAAACAAAGTTAAACTTTGCTTATGTTATAAGGTTGTTTGAAAAGAAATTCAGACAATAAAAACAAAACAAAAAAACAACAAATACAAAGAATTGACCAGCAACTGGAATCCATAAGCTCAACACCACCTCAACCCCAAAATGTCCTCCACTCTGAGTGACATACACTATTTTTATACTATTTTGTTAGTGCAAAGCAGAGTTTTTAAAGAGAGAAAAGGGAGTTCTAAGAGAAGGAAGGCAAATTCACACATATATACTTTCTAAAGTGAGATCTGAAATCACATTGGAAGAAACAAAATTTTAAAAGTTGGAAAATCAAGAATCAAATGTAATTCAATCAGGGTAGAGAATATCCTGTCTTCTGAACAAATCATATATTCTATCTCAGATTAGATGAGCTTTTTTTTTTTCTGTGTCATCACTCAACTTGGTTTCATATACAAATTGCTATGTAGCTCTCTACACCTTCCCCAGATTCTAGAATCCTGTTGGGAGATTCTTTTCTTGTTATTCAAAGTCATAGACTATTTTTCTCCCATCTTTGTGACATCTGCAAATTTGATAAAGGTACATCTATGCTTTTGGGTTTTTTTAATCATTAAAATTATTTTGTTGTGAAATAGAAAATTACCAATGAACATGCTCAGGAAATGGGAGATTATACATGAAACTATTGTTCCTTTATTGTAATAATTCACTAAATTTAATGTGAAATTCCAACATTGCCCTACTGTTGTCATATGTGCATGTCCCTATGTAATGCGAATGTAAATTTTAAAGATCTTCCCTGCCCCTAGGCTAAAGTGCACCTGAAGCCTGGGGTGGGAGGCTTGTTTTTCAGTAGATACTTCTTGATTGGCCAGTGAGTCAATAAGGTTGTTACATTCTCTGAGCCAGGAGAAGGCTATATAAGCCCTGATGTGTAGCTTTGTTTTGGGACTCACTTTGAGAAGTGTTCTGTGATTTGATCTGAATTCTGGGAAGCCGTTGTTCAGAGTCCCCCGGCTTTGAAAAACCCAGAATGTGGAAACCCAGATGTTGACTGGGTATGGATGTAATGGTTGGACAGTTTGGAAATCTGTCTACTTGATGTTTCTGTCTTGATAATTATGCCTGTATACTTTGAGGTTCAGGGTGCTGACCTTTTCTCCTGAACAAGGTAAACGATATATGTCTGACTGATTAAAGTAAGTTTGTTAACCCATTTTGAGTTGCTTTCCTTTGTCAAAGCAGATCCAAGAACCTGTGGTAGCAGCAAACCCTGAGGACGCGCTTGGGGTGCTTGCCACTACACCCTATAAAAAAAAAACAAAATAAAACAAAGCCCTTTGGGTCTTCTAAGTCTCTTCTGTGCATTTTTTAAATTTAATATATTTCCTTAATTTTTTTTAAATGTCAAAAAACAGTATTACCATAGACACAGCAAAACATAAAAGTAGTATTCTACATGAAGCCATGAATCTCCATTTCACATTGCTTGCTTTAAAAAAAAAAAAGTAATTTTATAGCTTTTAAAATTGTCTTGTTTTCTACTTCCTTTTTTTTTTTTTTGCTGTGCATTTTTTTTAATGCTGATTTTTTTTTAAAATTCTTCCCCAGGGGCAGCTAGGTGGCGCAGTGAAAATAGAGCACTGGCCCTGGAGTCAGGAGGACCTGGGTTCGGATCCGGCCTCAGACATTTAACACAAAAAATAGCCGTGTGACCTTGGGCAAGTCACAACCCCAATTGCCCCCCAAAAAGCAAAAAAAAAATCTTCCCCATTAAAAAAAAAAAAGGAATAAAATTAGTGGTTGGGTATCTTCAGCCAAGGACCTTCAAAAGAAATTACTTTTGGGGTAAGGAGAAAGAGTGTGTCTTCATCCTTTAGTCCCCCCACCCTTCAGATAATTGTTTGAATTTGAGAAAGCCATTAGATCCATGAGAGAAGTCCCACTATCAATGGCCCCAGAGCAACCAAACCAATCTGTATCATGATGGAGTTTGAGACTAGACACCGAAAAAGGAAAGCTTCAAGACTAAACAAGGCTAAGGGTACTGACCAAGCCCAGAAGAGAAAAGTTTGACTCCGAACAAACAGGATGCTCAAGAGAACAATTCATTCATCTATTATTGTGTGAACGACCTCCACAAAATAAGCTGGCATGTATGCAAGCACTTAATACAGTCTTGTTGACTGATTCTATTTCAAATGTTTGGAAACTACAGAGTTGTGTAAAACTTTCCAAGGAATTTCTTAAAACTTACCAAACCAGACTGAGGAAGGGGGTAAACTTTGTAAGTAAGAATCTCAGGATGGGGAAAATTTGCTTCAAGTAATTTAAAAAATACTCTTACTTTGGAAATTTTTGTTCTGGTTCCCATTATTTTGTACTTTTGAAGTCTCAATTCTGATTACAGCTAATTAATGATTTATCAATTCTTTATGGTTTAAGTTGACTTGCAAAACTTCAAAAATCTCTGATGCATGTCTCCCAAGTCAATATGGTTCTAAAAAGGGGAAAAAATTTTAAAATGTAATAATGGCTAAGGTATGTCATTTAAATCAGAAGTGTCAAACACACAGTCCTAGACTCTATTGGTGACCAAGTCAGAATTAAAATGTAATTGAGAAACATTTAAGAAAAAATTAATTTAAAAAAACAATAAAAGATGAATAGCATTATATTTCATTTAACTGTCAATATATATGCAGGGGATGATTATGTTCACATTAATGCCCTCCTCTTTTTTATTTGTTAAACACCCTTTCTATTTAAATCATCTTCAATGTTAATTCATTTATTCAATGAACATGTATCATCAAGTGTCTGCTTCCAGCGATATGGACTGAGGGGAAACTTCATGGCAAATTAAGTTGAGTTTTGAAGAATGAATTAAGGTTATAAGCATAATGGGAAGAAAAAAAGAGAGTGAGCAAGGCTGGTAGCTAACATACAATTAAGCCAATACATTACCTTGGAAAGTTTTTATAGCACTTAGTGAATACATATTATAATGTATATAACATGAGCTTTTAATATTGAGATTTTCAATAGGTTACTGTATCTAGGGAAATATTTTTCCCTTATCTTTGGGAGATATGGAAGTGATGATATAATTTTCCTGCTAACTTCTGAGTGGTCTTGAATAAAATAAATTTATAGCTATTTTGTGGAGGGTCATTCACAAAATAATAGACACTTGAATTATTCTTCTTGTCCAGAGTATATTGGTCTCCCAATGACTTCAAAATATTCAATATAAATATTAATCTAAAAATGTAACAGTCACATTTCTGGTAACTGAGAAGTTGGAAAATTTAATTCATAAAAATTGTATATTAATTTCCAAAAAAAAATGTCAGCAAGATCACCTTTTAGAAAGTGAACTTTCATATATTTATATTCCTTTTGATATTCCTCTCCATAATGACTCTCAAATAGTTGGTGTTAGAAATCATATAGATTGTAGGGGGGAATGGTGGCATATTAGGACCCCTAGAGCAGAGTAGATTCTCCCCTTTCCTACCCCACCCTGTCTCCAAACTAAACACAACTCTTAAAATGCCAGAAGAAATAATTATTAAAAAAAAAAAACAGAGAAACAACTATGAGCTTCTCTAGGACTTCACCATAACACCTACCAGAATTTTATGGCAGATTTGAGCAGAGACATAACCCAGGGTAAATTTGGAAGTAAAGGAAAAAAATGCCAATACCCAGGCAAGAAGTCAGGGCTGGCATTCAAGCATCCCCAGGGATACCTGGACAAACCCACAGCCCAAACCACAGAAAAGGACCAGCGTGGTACTTGGAAGTATTTGGGATCTCAAAGGAAGCCTGCTCTCAAAAGGAACATCGGTTTGCATCATATCAGGATCACAGCAAGTTACTGAGCCAACTAAGTAAGTAAGAGGGAGATAGAAAAGAGACCAAAGTCAGAACCAGGCACCAGAAGACTGAGCTTTGCCCAGGAATTACTGCTGATGGTGTGACTAGTATTAGCCAACACATTCATGAGGTCAAGCAGGCCTCTCCACATCATTAAAAACAGTAGGAAGTAAAAAAGACCACAGAGCCTTAAGCGAGTACAAAGCACCCTTATCCAGAAACTGGAAGCTTTCAGGCTGAAGATATGACATGCATGTAATCCAAACACATGAAAAAAACAACTTTAAAATAGAACAAAATGCCAAACATAATGAGGAAATACTAAGAACCAGGAGAAGTCTAAGAGTTCAAACCAGAAGAAAACGTAAATCCCACAGTTAAGTTTAAGTAAAGTAGAGACTCAGAGAAAAGATTAACTGCAAGCATTATAAAAGTACCTGGAAAAAACTGAAGTAAGCCATAATGAAACACAGTGTTAAATGAAACATCAGTTAGGAAGAAAACACATGTTGAGAAGAATCAATAACTCAGAAAAGATCAGTAGTAAACATTATCTATCCAGGAACTGAATTAACTGAAATTTAGAATGGTCCAGACAGAAAGAAGTAACTCCAACAAAAAAGCAATACACATATTAAAACAAAATCAAATAAACTGGGGACAAAAGTGATGAAGAAGAGCCAGGAAAACAATATAGAGAATAACTGCTTCTTCTTCAAGATGGCGAAGTAGAAACAGGACCTCCACGCGGCTCCAGCTCTCACCACCTCCAATCCATGTAAAAGGAGACTCTGAACAAACTTTGGAGCTACAGAACCCACAAAATGACACAGAGAAGCTAACTTCTCGCTGAGGAGAACCTGGCAGATGTGCAGGTAATAATGGCCAGCACAGTGCTCTGGGAGCCGATCCCAGCTCCATGCTGAGGTTTTAGCCCCAGGGCGGGCATGACCAGCCAATGGCTGGAGGGACTCCAGATCACCAGCAGCTGTGGCCATTTCCAGATTTATCAACACATAGATGCTAAGGACAAAGTGAGAGGTCAGTGCAGTGTGGATTTGGGGACCCAGTAGTTGGGACTGCATCAGCTTTTGCCCCCAGGGCAAGAAGCCGCTCAGGAGCCATGGCTCAGCCGCTGCCAGGTGGCAGCCTCAGCTCCAGGCCTGCAGAGTGTAGGGGCAAACAAGCAACCAGTCTGAGGAGTAATCGCTCTTGCTTTAACCTGCTTGGATCTGGATTGTAGTCTAGGGTGGAGGTCCTGGGGTGTGTATCCAGCTTGCCAGAGTGTGTGGAGGCTTCAGAGAGGGCACCTAACTAATACCTCTGGCAGCTGAGAAAACCCCAGCATTTGGGATGAAGCTCTCCTGTCTGGTAGCAGAGTCCTACTGTGGCAAAAAGCCCAAAAGTCAAGTGATTGAGTGGCAACATGACCAGGCAAAGGAAGCAAAGCAAACAGAAGAATTCAACATTACACTCCTATTTGGGGGACAAAAAGGAGCAAAGCATGGAACAGGAGGAAGACAGTGAAGTCAGAACTCCTGCACCAAAAGCTTCAAAGGAAAATACGAGCTGGTTACAGGCCATAGAGGACCATAAGAAGCAAATTAGGGAAGTGGAGGAAAAATTGGGAAGAGAAAGGAGAACAATGCAAGAAAATTATGAAATGAGAGTCAACAGCCTGACTGAGGAAAATAACACCTTAAAAAACAGACTAACTCAAATGGCAAAAGAGGCTCAAAAAGGCAATGAGGAGAAGAATGCCTTAAAAAGCCAAATTTGCCAGATGGAAAAAGAATCTCAAAAGATCACTGAGGAGAATCATTCCTTCAGATTTATATTGGAGCAAAGGGAAGCTAACGACTTTATGAGAAATCAAGATGCTGTTAAACAGATCCAAACAAATGAAAGAATAGAAGGTAATGTGAAATATTTCATTGGAAAAACCACTGACCTGGAAAATAGATCCAGAAGAGACAATTTAAAAATTATTGGACTACCTGAAAGCCATGATCAAAGAAAGAACCTAGAAATCATCCTCCAAGAAATTCTCAAGGAAAATTGCCCTGATGTTTTAGAACCAGAGAACAAAACAGAGGTTGAAAGAATCTACCAATCACCTCCTGAAAAACATACCCAAAAGAAAAGTCCTAGGAATTTTATAGCCAGGTTCCGCAATTCTCAGATCAAGGAGAAAATATTACAAGCAGCCAGGAAGAAACAATTTGAATATTGTGGAAACACAATCAGGATAACCCAGGATCTGGCAGCTTCTACAATGAGGGATCGAATGGCTTGGAATATGATATTCTGGAGGTCAAAGGAGCTGGGATTAAAACCAAGAATCACCTACGCAGAAAAACTGAGTATCATGTTTCAGGGGAAAATATGGTCATTTAGTGGAATAGAGGACTTTCAAGCAATCTTGATGAAATAATCAGAGTTGAATAGAAAATTTGACATTCAGATACAAGAAGCAAGAGAAGCATGAGAAGCTAAACAGGGAAAAGAAATCATAAGGAACTTATCAAAGTTGAACTATTATTCCTACATGGAAAAATGATAATTGTAACTGACGAAACTTTTCTCAGTATGAAAATAGTTGAAAGGAATAGAAATATATATATATATATGTATATATATATATGTGTGTGTGTGTCCATATCAGAGGGTATATGGGCATATGAATACATATGTGAATGTGTGTATATATGTTTACAGGTATACATAGATAGAGGGCACAGGACCAATTTAATAGGAAGGGATGATACTTAAAAGGTGAAATTAAGAGGTGAGAGAGGAATATAATGAGAGGAGATGGGGAGAGACAAAATGGGGTAAACTATCTCACACAGAAGAGGCAAGGGAAAATGGCTACAATGGAGGGGAAGGATAGGAAGGCAAAAGGGAATGGGTCAACCTTATTCTCATTGAATTTGGCTCAGGGAGGGAATGACATACACACAAAATAGGGTATCTCATCCTACCATAGAGTAGGGGGGAAGGGATGAGAATGGGGGATGATGGAAGGGAGGGCAGGCTAGGGGGGAGGGAAGTTGGAAGTACCCACTTTTGAAAAGGAACAGGATCAAAGAGAATAGAACAAGTGGGAGGTGGGATAAGAGGGAGGGAAATATAGTCAGTCTTTTACAATATCTACTATGTTAATGCTTTGAGTAAGCTACACATGTACAACCTATACTGAACTGTTTGTCTTCCCAGTAAGGGTGCGTGACAAGGGAGGAAGGGAATGAATCTGGAATTCAAAGTTTTAAAATCAAATATTTAAATATATATATATATACATATACATACATACACTATTATTAATACTATTTTACATGTAATTGGGAAATAAGATATACAGGCACTGGGGCATAGAGACCCACCATGCCCTACTGGAAAAGTCAAAGGGGATATGGGAGAAGATATAGGAGACAGCCGATTGGAGGAGGGGATATCCTGTGGGACTGCTATTTTGGGGCGGTTGGTAGGGGAAAAACAGGGAGAAAATTTGTAACTCAAAATCTGGCAGAAATGAATGATGTAAATCAGAAGTTAATAAAGCACTTGAAAAATAAAAAAAAAGAATAACTGCTTCTATGACCATGTGTGTTATAAATGGAAACAACTAAAAGCAGTGAATGGCATGAAATTGTGAAGATCAACACTGAGATAGGTTCCACAGTTTGAAGCTACATGTTTTAAGTTTTGTAGCTGGTTATTTATTTGTGTTTGTTTATTTTGATCATTTTTCCTCCTTTTTTTTTTTAAATGCTTTGCTGTAAGGAATAAGTATCTTGATAATAAAGGTGATGGACATAGGAAAATTCAGATAGTATTAAGAATATCAATTAAAATATTATTTAAAAAATCAGAAGATTGAAACAAGCAATAAAATAAATACCCAATGTAAAGTATATGCTATCAAAAACTACTGAATAATTTTGAGGACTTTTATAAACTTAAAAAATGAAACAAGCCGGATGTTGTAAGTGATGAATCATATGCAACAAAGTAAAAAAAGAAAACTTTGAAAGCTGTAAGCTATGATTATACAATGATTGAATTTATGAATAATTCCACAGGGACTTATGAGGAAATATATGCTATTCATTATAAAGAGATGATAGATTTAGGATATAGAATGAGGCATATATACATACACACACACACACACATATATATATATATATATATATATATATACACACAGACATATAGATATAACATATGGGGTATATCCATATATGGAAACATACATTTTTTCTTGTACACCAGGGGAGATTTTGGCTATATATATTTGTTGCAAGAAATGTTTTTTCCCTTTCTTTTTTTCCAATGGGATAAGGAATGGGAGGGAGAGAAAATATATTTCTGATAATATAAAAAATGGAGAGGTAGGACATAAGCTAAAGATGTGGAATGTTGAATGAACTTTCAGATGAGGTTAAGGTATTAATTTTGTTTAATTTTTTTTTTTTTACTTTGTGACAAGAAATACTAAAAATAGAAGAAATAAGCCCAAGAGCTCAAAGCAGAAGAATACAGTAAATCCTGTATATAGGATACTTTAAGTACAAGTAACTTAAGAATTGGGAGTGAATAATCTTCAAATGTAATTTTAAAAAATAAAAAAAAAAAACAGGGGGAATTGATTGAGGCAAAAAAGAAAAAAAACAAGAAAAAAAAAGGAATGGGAAACCATCAAGCAAAATTCAATCATTCACACAAAGGCTGTGTCCAAGATGGCTCTTTCTGAGTCTATCACTTGTCTATGTTAGGAGGTGAGTTGACATATATGCTTCATCCTCACTACTCTGGACAAAGTGATGGTCAATCATTGCATTGTATCAATCTTTCAAAGTTGAGTTTTGTTGTTGTTGTTTTACTACATTGTTGCTTTTCTTTTTTTTTTTTTTTAATAAGCAATCGGGGTTAAGTAACTTGCTCAAGGTTACACAGCCAGTTATTTCTGGGTGTGGTGTTGAGTATCTGAGCCCGGATTTGATCCAGGTCATCCCAACACTGGAGCCGGGGCTCTTACTCGCTGAGCCACCTGGCCACCCCTAAGCAATTGGGGTTAAGTAACTTGCTCAATGTTACATAGCCAGGTGTTTCTGGGTGTGGTGCTGAGTATCTGAGCCCGGACCTGATCCAGGTCATCCCGACACTGGAGCCGGTACTCTTACTCGCTGTGCTACCTGGCCACCCTATACATTGTTGCTTTTCTTCATTATAAATTGTTTTCTGGTTTTCTGCTCACTTCTTTCTGTCATTTCACTGCTACTCAGGATTCTCTAAAGATCTTTCTTCATGGAGTGGGTAGGTGGTGCACTGAATAGAGCACCAGCCCTGGAGTCTGGAGGATTTGAGTTCCAATCCAGCCTCAAACACTTAACACAAAACTGACCTTGGGCAAGTCAATTAACCCCAATTGCCCTACCTTCCCCTCTCCAAAAAGCAACAAAAAGAAGATCTTTCTTCATTCCTTGTGACACAAATATTCTATTAGATTAATAAACAACAATTTGTCCAGCCATACCCCAGTTGTCTAAAAGTTGTCTAAATCTGTAAGATTACCTTCTAGTTCTTTGCTTTTTTTCCCCACCCCTGCCTTTTTAACTCCTCCTGTAAAAGGATCAGGGCAGCTAGGTGGTGCAGTGGATAGAGTGCAGACACATGGAAGTCAGAAGGACCTGAGTTCAAATGTTACCTCAGACACTCACTAGCTGTGTGATGACGATGCCACTGGGCAAGTCATTTAACCCCATTTTTCTCACTTTCCTCACCCCTAAAATGAGCTGGAAATTTAGCTCCTCCAACATCTTTGCCAAGAAAACCCCAAGTGAGATCTCAAAGAGTTAGAACATGACCAACCAGCAATACATTCCCTTTTCCTCTTCCTGGGCAGAATTCTGGCCAACTTTTTTTGTCCTGTTCTCCGGACAAAAAAATCCAGATTCTCACTGGATATTTTTTAAAATCATTATTGGGTATATTCAATTCAAACTTTAGGGGGTTTACTCATTAGGAAAAAGTAGGATCAAGAAAGTTTATTTTTTACTAAAACTTCGCAAATTGCTGGTTGTGTTATACATTTGGGCCTCCTTTGTCCATTCTAGATTTTGAATGTCATTGATTACCCCTTCCCTTTTCCTTCTTCTATATTCATATACTTGTGCATACTTTTTAATGCACCCCAATTATGAAAAATCATACAGCTCCTTCCAATTGTTTAAATTTATCTTTCTAGGGTTTCTCTGTATTTTGAAATTCTTACTCAGCTCTGGTCTTTTCAAAACAGAAATGTGTCCTCTCTTTCCATTAAAGATTCATTTTTTCTCCTGTAGGATTTATACTCAGCTTTGCAGAGTAAGTTATTCTTGGTTGTATCACTTGCCTTTTAAAATATTTTATTCTTAGATCTCCTTTAGTTTAGTGTGAGCTGCCAGCTGGGTCTTCTGTGACTGAACATAGACTTCAGAACTTCATAGTGACTGAACATATATGGTCTTTGTGTTGCTTTCTTTCTGAATTCTTTTACAATATTTTTTCTTTTATGTGAAAGAAAACTCTGAATTTTGGCTATGACATTCCTGGGGCTTTTCCAGTGAGTTCGTCAGTAAATTATCCTTTATATTCTGATTATAATAAGTTCTGGGCAGTGAAATTTCTTGAAAATATAGTGTCCAGGTTTTTTTTAATTGTTTCATCATTTCAGGTGTCTAGGGAGGAAAAAGTGAAAGAGGCATTTTGATGGGATCTGAGGATCTATTTTCAGGAAAGCTCGGGAAAATTATGTTTGCCTCCATACAAAATTATCGATTTTTCAAATCAACATTGAAATATGGCTGTCTAGAAAAGTATGAGGTAATTGGGTGAGGGGAGGAAGGCGGTAATAGTTGTAAAGGAGGCATTTTATGAAGATTGGAAGATCGCCCAAACAAGAAAAACAAAGATGTAGTACAAGTAGCAGACCCAAAGAAACTTTTTTTTAACTATCTTACATCCTTATCAGAATGAGAAAAAAAAAGACATTTCTCCTAATCACACCAAGGACCCTTACTGAAAGTCAATCTAAAAGATATTCAGGAAGTTATCTCAATTAAAATCCTCATTTTTTTTTACAGGAAGACTTTCCCAACCCCTCTCAATTCTAGTGCCTTCCCTCTGTTTATTATTTCCTATTTATACTATACATAGTTTGTATTTTGATGGCATGTTTCACCCCTATTAGATTGTAAGCTCCTTGAAGACAAAGACTTGCTTTTCTCTCTTTTTGTAACCTGAGCACTTAGCATAGTCCTGGCATAATGTTTTCTAATTGATCATCTGGAGTCATCAGAATCCAAAATGTGCTTTCAGAAACAGCAAAGGGGGACGGCTAGGTGGCACAGTGAGTGGAGCACTGGCCCTGGAGTCAGGAGCACCCGAGTTCAAATCCAAATCTTAACATAAAAAACTAGCTGTGTGACCTTGGGCAAGTCACTTAACCCCAATTGCCCTCCAAAAAGGAAGGAAGGAA